>NC_135237.1:33725642-34051714 GCF_051348905.1 Ranitomeya variabilis
GCCACTGCTGGTGGTGGTGGTTGTGTGCTGCTTGATGGTGCCGAAGATGGGCCAGCCACTTCTTCACCTTTCCCCACTGGATCTATGTTGACCTCTGAGTCAGAAGCTGTCTCCCTCTCTGTAAGGTTTGACTCAGTTCTGTTTTTAAACACAAATTAGAAAAAAACTATTAAGATTTTCCCGTAAGAGGATGTGTAAAATGTGGTGTCATGCATGCACTTATGGTCTGAGATCCATAACGGGAGCAAGAAAATGAAGTCTATCGTAATAGATGTATTTTCTTTTCGGGGGGCTGCATCGCCACTTCTGGCCCGCTGCTGTCGCTCGAGCCGATACTGATCATGTAATGACATCAGTGACTGCAAAGTAACATGAGAAATGTATTAACTTTCAATCCGTGTTGGGCTTTCAAAATGTAGGCTTCAGTGTAATGTGGCCTGCTACTTAGCATGTGTAAAGTCTGAAATAGGCCACATATTACAAACAACATCACATATGATGATGTTATGTTCATTTGTTACCTCATGTGGAACTTTTAATAGTACTCTTTTATGATTTTTATCGCATTGCTCTCGTCCATATTATACATTAGTGTGACTCCGACCTAAAGTGCACGTCCTGATAAAGACTCATCTTCTACTAGAACTTCAGTTTCCATTTCTTCCTTTCATACTGTGGCCAACACAGCTCAGATTTATTTGGCCTCATTATAATGTTTTGTTGATTTGTATAATGTTGGGATGTATAGACTTTATTTTTGTGTGAGAATGTAGGATGAAAAAGAGAATATAAATGAGATTCACTAACATGAATTACTACTTATGACCACTAGATGGGAGTAGCTGAAAGCACATCAGTGTTATTACCATTGATGCACTTTTGAAATAGTGGATGAATGGTACCAATGGTATTCACAAATGTGTTTTTGTGTGTTCCGACACCTTCCTATCACTGCAGTGATGCTCCGCATGTTCTGATAACTTTCTATCATGGCAGTGATTCTGTACCTGTTCTGACACAGTTCAATCGCAGCTGCATATTGGGCTCGGCACACAAGTCCTGCCATTTTGGACTTGCTCTGACCAAGGTGGCACTGCCATTATAATTTGGATTGTTGCTTGAATACATTTTCTTGTTTTCAAAGACTAAAAATATGGCTGCATGTTCTCTGAAATTGGAAAAATTAATAATTTGCTGCAGTTTTGCAGCTTTAACATTTGTGCAACTTGTGAACTAACAGTCTCTCCTGAGTGTGTCTCTTCCCCTCCCTTCTCTCAGTATTAGAAATAGCAGCAGTAAGAATGAGGAGCAAAGTAATAAGAGGGGAAAGCATCCAAGTTCTCAGGGAGGCGGATGATGCACGCAGTAGATAGGGAGGAAAGCATGAAAAAGGCAATCTGAGGGAGGGGTTGAATTTAATAAAGTGGTAGCCATGGCATACAAGAACTGTTAGTGGAAGAAAGTTTACAACCATAATATTTAACCCTAAAGGGGTTGTCCATCAAACTGGTAAGGGCCTATCCTTTGGATAGATAATCAATATCAAATTGGTGTGGGTCCAACAATCCCAACGATCAAATGTTATCAGCTACAGCAGCAACAAGTTGTGAATAGAGTTAAGGAGATTGCACAGCACAGCTCTGTACACTGGTTAGCAGTCACTCTCAGGTACTGCAGCTTAGCTACTATTCAAGTCCATAGAACCTAAGCTGCAGTACCCGGGAACAGCGACTAAATAGCACACATTGCACCAGCATTGCTTCACGGCCTCATGGATGATAGGTATGTGAGTGACGGGTCCTCAGTATTTTGCACCTGTGCTGCCTTTTATCATGGGTTTCTGCGGCATCCTTCAATATACTAATATTGTGACCATGTATTGGTAAGTATGGACTATTTTTCTGTGATGTTCCCCTAGATTTTGCTCCAGCAAAGTTTTGGAATACTGCATTAAATCTCACACCATCCCTTTTTCCAGGTACATCATGCACACTTGTTAAATCAGTGTCTAAAAAACGTGTCTTAAAACATAATAAATGTGGTGCACAGCCTGTAAGACAATTTTTGTTCAGATGCCTTAAATAAATGCAGATCTTCGACCACGAGACTATTTTGTATGGTCTTGAGCGTAGTTGTACATTATATGTGTATATAATAATTAATAATGTGGACATTTATAATATTGTGGGTGATTTGTAGGTCATATATTTATGAACGGTAATCTATATATGAATGGCATCAGATGCACCAATTAGCAATACAGTAAAACCTAACATTGTCAGAAAACAGCTATGACTCTTTGAGGCATGGACTCCGTAAGACCTCTGAAGGTGTGCTGTAATATCTGGAACTGTTTTCTCCAGCTTGTCTTCTTCCCAAAGTGCTTCCTTCCCAAAGTAAGTGACCCACACGCATCGAACATCCACATAATGTAAAAGAAGATCCGTCAGACCAGGCCACCTTCTTCCATTTCCCCATGGTCTATAACTTATCTTACAGTAGCTGGTCTCCCCATTCACATCAGTGACCCTGTAACTGCTTCACCCATTGTCCTTGCTTTGACCACTTATAGTACAGTAGGTATTAAAAACTGCATACTGGAGCCTACCATTTTGGAGATGCTTTCACCCAGTCTTCTAGTCATCACAATTTTTCTCAGTCTCTGTCACAGTTGCTCAGGTTCGTATGCTACTTATCCACATGACATGATAGGTGATAAATGTCTGATCATTGGGGAGACAACTGCCAGGATCATGATCGCAAGAACAAGTGTCCAGAGACCCTCGTTCGAATGGCTTGATAGTTCAACATGTGCACTAATGCTCTGGTCAAAGTCTATGGAACTGACAAAAATGAGTGCTGACCCTTAAACGTCTATGGGACTGATGGAGATAAGTTGCAACACCTTTAAATTTGTTTTAAGATGTGCGATCAAGTTTTATGGTGTGACCCTTGCAAATCAACACAATGAAAGAGCTACAGCACAGGAACAGTGTCTGTTTTGTAAAAGCAACTTGCCTGGTCACCTTCAAGTGATTGGTACTGAGCGTCGATACCCAGCACTCTCACACTCACCTGTACAGCATTGTGCAGATTATGACCTGATCAGTGTCAGTCTAGTTTGTATGACAAAATCACTGGCAAAGTGCTGGAGGGGAGATACATTTAACTGAGGCTATTAACTTCAGTGATTTGAAACCCAGAAGTTTGCTCCAGCACACTGTGTGTTGAGAGGGGTTAATCAGCCATTTTAAGGGCTGGGTTTTTGTGGACAACAATGGAGGGAGTGGCATGATGTCCACCTTATCTCCACCCCAGAATGTGGTCTGTGGTTTAAATAGTCAGCTTTCTGAGGCATTCAGTGTTCAGTGTGTCTGGAAAGGATAACTCCAGAGAAGAGTTCGTGCTAACCTGAACCATGTGTTTTGCTAACCCTGAGCGGCGGATCCTCACTACCACAAGAACTGTGCTTTATGTTACCACTTTTTCTTTTCCTGCTTTTGCCCAATGGTCCATGTTTATTTTTACTTCATCATGGTCCCAGCTGTCACGGTCAAGAGGGGTGCCGCACCACCCTGGACCATTTAACCCCCTAAATGCTGCGATCAATATCGATCACAACATTTAGGTGGCTGGGGGAGGCACAAATTTCACACAAATAGTAATCAGAGAGAAGAACAAGAGAAAAGAGTAGAAGAGAGAACAAGAGGATCTGCAATATTGGACCTAATTCTTACCAACAGGGACAAAATGGTTGAGGAAGCAAAGGTGACCAGGAATTTAGATGGCATCGATCATGCTATCCTCGAATTTTGGATTACAAGAGGAGGAAGACCAGCAAAGACTCAGACTTTAAGGCTGAGCTTCAGAAAAGCAGAATTTAATGGACTCATAAAGAGGGTGAGATATTTTGCTAAATTAAATTCTCACTGTATAATCAGTAACAATCCCAGAAAGTAGGAAGAATTGGAAGCGTTTAAAGAGACAAAGGTGGATGAACACAGAACTTAAAAACTTGCTACTGAAAGCGTAATTGCAAAACCACTAGCCAGAATCTTTGAAAAATCCTGGAGAGCAGGAAAAGGATTGGATAAGGGCAAATGTTGTCCCTATCTTTAAAAAAAGGAAAGAAGATGGAGCCAGGAAATTACAGGCCAGTGAGCATTACTTCTACACCAGGAAAAATGTTTGAAAAAATTATTATACAGCATGTATGTAAGTACATGGATAAGAATACAGTAAATAAGCAGAGCCAGCATGGCTTTGTAGCAAACAAGTCTTGCCAGAATAATCTAATTTCCTTCCATGATGGAATCACTGACTGACTGGGTGGATCAGGGAAATGTGGTAGATATAGTATATCTCAACTTCAGCAAAGCATTTGATAAAGTACCTCATATTATCCTTATTGAAAAAATGACCAAGTATGGGATTGACAAGGCTATGGTTAGGTAGATTCATAACTGGCTTAGTGATCATACTCAAAGAGTGGTAATAAATGGTTGCACATCCAATTGGAAGAGTGCTTCAAGTGGGGTACCACAAGACTCTGTCCTGGCCCCAGTGTTGTTCAACATTTATATAAATGATCTACATAAGGGAACTGATGGAAAAGTAATCATATTTGCAGATGATGCATACCTAGGAGGGATAGCTAACACTAGAAAAGACAGAGAAAGGATTCAGAAGGATCTAAATAAGCTTGAACAATGGGCAGCGACTAATAGAATGGTATTTAACAGGTAGAAATGCAAGATTCTACATCTAGGCAAGAAAAATGAAAATTACATCTACAGAATGGGAGGAATAGAACTAAGCAACACCATGTGTGAAAAATACTTGGGTATACAAATAGATCACATGACTGCACATGAGTCAACAGTGTGATGCAGCAGCAAAAAAAGCAAACACAGTTCTAGGATGTATTAAGAGAAGCATAAAGTCTAGATTGCATGAAGTAATTACCGTATCCCCCTCTACTCCTCCTTGGTCGACCTCAACTGGAATACTGTGTCCAGTTCTGGGCAGCACATTTTAAAAAAAGCATTGAAAAACTGTAGCAAGTTCAGAGAAGAGCTACAGGGATGATGAGTGGACTGTAAAGTATGTCCTACAAGGAATGGTTAAATGATCTGGGAATGTTTAGTTTGCAAAAATGAAGGCTAAGAGGAGACTTAATAGCTGTCTACAAATATATGAAGGGCTGTCACAGTGTAGAGGAATCATCCTTATTATCATTTGCACATGGAAACACGAGAAGCAATGGAATGAAACTGAAAGGGAGAAGATAAAGATTAGATATTAGAAAAAACTTTTTGAAAGTGAGGGTGATCAATGATTAAAACAGGCTGCCACGAGAGGTGGTTAGTAGGGTTGAGCGACTTTTATTTTTATAGGATCGGGTCGGGTTTCACGAAACCCGACTTTCTCAAAAGTCGGGTCGAGTGAAATCGGCCGATCCTATAAAAAAGTCGGGGTCGGCCGAAACGCGAAACCCAATGCAGTGCAATGGGATACTATGGTTCCCAGGGTCTGAAGGAGAGAAAACTCTCCTTCAGGCCCTGGGATCCATATTTAAGTGTAAAATAAAGAATTAAAATAAAAAATATTGATATACTCACCCTCTGACGCGCCCTGGTACTAACCGGCATCTTCCGTTCCTAAGAATGGCGCTTGAAAGACCTTTCGAATGCTTCACGGCTTGTGATTGGTCGCGGCGGCCCACGTGACCGCTCAGCGACCAATCACAACAAGCCGTGACGTAATTCTCAGGTCCTAAATTCCTCATTCTAGGAATTTAGGCCATGAGAATTACGTCACGGCTTGTGATTGGTCGCTGAACGGTCACGTGGGCCGCCGCGACCAATCACAAAGCCGTGACGTCATCTAAGGCCCTTCACGCGCTAATTCTTAAGAATTAAGGCTGCCGGAAAGAAGCCGAGGGTGAGTATATTCCTATTAGGTATATACTCACCCTCGGACGCACCCTGCTTCTTTCCGGCAGCCTTCCTTCTTAAGAATTAGCACGTGAAGGGCCTTAGATGACGTCACGGCTTTGTGATTGGTCGCGGCGGCCCACGTGACCGCTCAGCGACCAATCACAAGCCGTGACGTAATTCTCATGGCCTAAATTCCTAGAATGAGGAATTTAGGACCTGAGAATTACGTCACGGCTTGTTGTGATTGGTCGCTCAGCGGTCACGTGGGCCGCCGCGACCAATCACAAGCCGTGAAGCATTCGAAAGGTCTTTCAAGCGCCATTCTTAGGAACGGAAGATGCCGGTTACCAGCGGTGATGTCCAGGCTGCGTCGGAGAGGTGAGTATATCAATATTTTTTATTTTAATTCTTTATTTTACACTTAAATGTGGATTCCGATACCGAGTTCCGATATCGCAAACATATCGGAACTCGGTATCGGAATTCCGATACCAGATTCAGAAGATCGCCGACCTCATGGCCGACCCCACACAGGGGTCGGGTCGGGTTTCATGAAACCCGACTTTGCCAAAAGTCGGCGACTTCTGAAAATGGCCGACCCGTTTCGCTCAAGCCTAGTGGTTAGTTCTCCTTCAATTGAAGTCTTCAAACAGAGGCTGGACAGACATCTGTCTGAGATGGTTTAGTGACTCCCGCATTGAGCAGGGAGTTGGACACGACGACCCTGGGGGCTCCTTCCAACTCTAACATTCTATGACTCTGTGACTCTAGTTTTCCATCACATATGGGGTATCGGTGTTCTCAGGAGAAATTGCACAACTAATTTTGGGGTCCATTTTCTCCTGTTACCCTTGTGAAAATGAAAAATTTGGATCAAAAGCAACATTTTTTGTGGAAAAAATGCATTGTTTCATTTTCACAGCTCAACGTTATAAAGTTCTGTGAAGCACCTGTGAGTTCAAGATGCTCAGCATTCCTCCAATTAAATTCATTGAGAGGTGTAGTGTCCTAAATGGGTCACTAGTTGTGGGTTTCCACTGTTTAGGCACATCAGAGGCTCTGCAAAAGTGACATGGTTTCCGATATCTATTCCAGTCAATTTTGCACTCCAAAAGTCAAATGGCATTCCTTTCATTCCGAGCTCTGCCGTTTGCCCAAATAGTAGTTTTCCATCACATATGGGGTATTGGCGTAATCAGGAGAAATTGCGCAACAAATTGTATGGTCCATTTTTTCCTGTTATCCTTGTGAAAATGCAAAATGAGCTAAAGTAACAATTTTGGGGGGGAAAATTCAAATTTTAATTTTTTTCTTTCCAAATTGCTTTCATTCCTGTGAAATACCCGAAGAGTAAATAAACTTATTTGATGTGGTTTCAGGCAGTTTGAGGGGTGCAGATTTTAAAATGATGTACATTTTGGGCATTTTCTGTCACATAGGCCCTCAAAGCCACTGTAAATGTAATGTGGTCCCTAAGAGAACTGGTTGTAAATTTTGTTGAAAAAACGAGAAATCACTGATCAACTTTTAACCTTTCTAACTTCCTAACAAAAATAAATTATGTTTAAAAAATGATGGTGATGTAAAGTAGACATGTAGGAAATGTAACTTGCTAACTATTTTGTGTGATATAACTATCTTATGTAAGGGCATAAAAGTTTGAAAATTGCAAAATTTTCAAAATATTCGTCAAATTTCTAATATTTTCAGGAATAATCACAAAAAATATGAACTAGATTTATAACGTAAAGTACAATATGCCATGAAAAAAACTCATCATTCAGAATTATTATTATTATATAAAGTGACATTGGTCAGAATCCGGGGGGGGGTGAAGAGTTTAAACACTAAAATAAATTTAAAAAACATATTGGTATTGCTGTAATCAAGTTGCTGGTCAAATTTCACCACACATGGATTTTTTTTCCAGTTTTTCAGTATATTACTGTAGCGCCCCCACTGCCGCAGGGCCGAGGGGTACCCGGTACCGGGCCTCTGAGTCTCTGCTCTGGGATTGTCACGGTGGCTAGACCCGGTCCGTGACCCTGCTGAGGGGCGTACAATGAAGGTGGAGGTATGGTGACGATGTTATGGTGCGGTGCAGGTCGTAGTAAATAACGAGGACACCAGGTTGCAGTCTCTTTACTGAAGGTTTGGAGGTGCCCAATCCAGAGCACTGTTAACCGGGCTGGCTGAGACCGGCCGGTCCAACGGCACATCCGGAGTTCCCTTTTCAGGTGGGAATCAGTGTCTACCTTCTAGCGCCCGTGTGTTGTAGTCCTTCCTTGCTGAACACCCCAGGATAGTCCTCACAACTTATTCTGTCTGTCTCTGATGTTCGTTCTCTCCGTCCCTCAGATGATATGGCTAGGACGCACCCATATGACGGGGTAGGCCTGGAGTTCTTCCGGGACTCTAGAGTCGCCCCTCTCCCACAGCTGCCTCCGTTGTCTGCTTAGGTGTTTAAGTGAGGCAGCCAACCTATAGTTGGCTGCCCTGCCGTGGTTTGAAGTAATACTTAAAGTCTCTTACTTTCTCGGCGTTCCGGCCACCGACTGTTTGCGCCTCAGAAGGATGTTGCCTCGGTCTTACAGCACAACTCCTTCTGGTCCTATTGCCTCTTTGCTGTATTCCTGCTTTTCTCACTCAGCACAATAAACCTCGCTTCTTGTCCTTTCTTAGGAATCTGTCAGGATCCCATCCCTGACAGGTCCTCTCTCTAGCTCTTCCCAGTTACTTCTCTCTGTCTTCCTGTCCAACCCCCAGTTTTACCAGAGTGTGAGGAGTGGCCTACTAGATAGAACCACCCCCCCTGGTGGCCGGAGTGTGAAGTGTAGTGTGAGTGTTACCTGGTCAGGTGAACTCCTTTAGTGCAGTCAGACGTAACATCACTCCCCTTAGCGGCAGAGCGACATTACTGCAACGACCAGGACTCTGGGGCGCTGCACTACTGTATGTCTTCAAGTGGATGGTGATGTTGAAAACTACCAATCGTACGCTATGTCAATTGGAAGAATAAAAAAACAAATAACTATTGGAAGTGGAAAAGGAGGAAAAAATAAAACCACGAGAATGATAAATCCCCTGGTCATGAAGGGTTTAAAGGGGTTTTCCACTTTTACAGGTCAGTTTCAGACTTGAGGACAAATTTTGTTTTAATTTTTTATTCTTTGCCGTCTCCATTTGCGTTGACTGTGTATATAGATCCAGTCTAATTACAACCCTTTCTCACAAGTCGAGACGTAACTCATTTACTCTACATCTCCCCGGAGGATAAACATATTAAGTGATTGTTTAGCGGCCTACTAAAGCTAATGCATTTTGAAGCAGGCGAAATGAAAGGACGCATTCCTCTGTCCATTGCTCGCTCTTCACAAATATTTATCTGACAGCGATTGGAGAGCGCCTGGGAGAGGACAATGCTCTTTGAAGCTACGCGCTGCGATTGCACATGATAAATGGCGCTGTCTAAACATTCGGATACTTTCTCATTATGGATGAAGGCGACGTGTCTTATTCACGTGCATTTTCCATAACCTGTTCGCCCCCTTTGCTCTCATTGTGAGCCTGAGGCCTAAAATTACCTCTAGGCCTCAAAAAGTGAATTGAGGACAAACGTTATGCAAAGAGGCCAAACAATGGCGGAACAGAAAAACAAAGCGAACGTTAATGCTTGTAAAGAGGTAGTGGGCCAGATATATGTCTAAAACAAAGCCTATCTTTGTTGCCCATAGCAACCAATCACAGTTTAGCTTTCACTTTGTATTCAGCTCTTGAAAAATGTCAGCTGCGCTGTGATTGGTTGATATGGGCATGAATACAGTTTCTCCTTTAGGCTTCTTCCCAACTCTTCACTTGATGGGGGCCAAAATAGTAAAAATAAGTAAATATCCTCCTCTCCAGTCTTCAGAATGGGGCAAGCTGGCATAGCATAGATTGGTGATAAATCGTTTGTTTTCATCAATAAAAGTGGACAATTTTCATCTGTATGACGTCCGTTTATCTATATCAACAGTTACAAAACATGTATAGGACCAAATACAGTAAATAATTGCAATGGTTCCATATACTTAAGCAGATTACCATTAATTTAGGGATGAAACCAACCCACATAGGGCACTGTAATGGGGGAAATATTAAATATAGAATATAATATCCATTTCCGTACTGTGCCACATGCCCACGCACACATTCCTCCTGCCTGGCATTATCAATCCTTCTCAGCCAACCTAGAATAATAATGATCCCACAAGAAGAATATGACCACAAGCCAGGTAATAATGGGAGCCCTCAAGCTATAACAATAATTATTGCTCATCGAGGACTTATTAATTAGATGAGAACGTTCCGTTCATAATGGGCTCCTTATTCCGCTGGTACAAATACCTGACGTAAGAGTCTATTTCCAGCAGGACGGTTCCTTTAAACTTCTTGAGAAAATCTCAACAATGTTTGTACAAGGAACCTCTCTACTTTGGCATTTACAAAACAACTCAGCCCCAAATCATTGCTGTTATTCCAGTTTTCAGTAGTGCTTTGCTCATTTTTTAGTGGCTTTAGTATGTGCGCCTATACATTTGGCACACTGGAAAGAGGTCCTGATGAGAGGCCGTGGGAGTCCAGGAGGAAGAATCTGGCTCCATCTTCTCTGCAATCAGTCATCGGGAGCCTGAAGAAGAGGGGGCGTAAAGGGGGGCACTGTAAGGTTACGCCCGCTGCCCCTGCATGGTGTCCCGTTCTGCCATTACGCTGGCTTACTCACTGCCCCAGCCCGTGGCACAATTCCTGGCGCGTCCTTCCAGTTCCTTCCTCTTTTGTGCACGGCGCACAGTGTCTCGAAAGCGTGCCTAGGGCGCGGGGGCATGCTCTCACCTGTTCTCAAAAGCGTAGCACGAGCACATGGTAAATGTTCTCAGCAAGAGCTGGTTGTAATGTCAAATGCTATATATTTACTTCTCACATAAATAATTAAAAATGACATGAATAGATTAATAGATAGATATTAGGATAAAGAAGAAAGAAAACAAAAGCAAAGCTAGCAAATGCACGGTACAAAGCCTCCCAGGCACATGCCAGTCCTTCAATACGGTCCAAAAATATATAGATACTAGGATAGATAGATAGATAGATAGATAGATAGATAGATAGATAGATAATAGATAGTAATAGATAATAGATAGATGATAGATAGATAATAGATAGATATATAGATAGATAGTAATAGATGATAGATAGATAGATAGATAGATAGATAGATAGATAGATAGATAGATAGATAGATAGATAGATAGATAAGAAAAAATGAGGCAGCACATATGGTATGGCAACGTTTCAGCTATGACCAGCCTTTCTCAAGGCTTGAGAATGGCTGGTCACAGCCGAAACGTAGCCATACCATAGGGGCTAATAAAGTCCACTTTCTTCATCATTTATTGGATTGCTGCCTCCTTTTTTCTTTTTTTATAATTTATACAAATGGATATTTGTTTGGAGGGCTGTTCCATTTTTTTCTTCTAGAAAATAGATAGATAGATAGATAGATAACAGATATAAGATAAATAGATACATAATAGATAGATAATAGATAGATAATAGATATGAGATAGATAGATACATAATAGATAGATAATAGATAGATTTTTTTTATTTTTTTTGTACCAATTAATTAAATTGTGATTTGACATTCTTTGCACATTTTTCTTAAGGATTATGACGTTTTTTATTAACTATGCACGTCGGCACTTTTTTTCTAATGATATATTTATTTGCATTAATACACTTATCTCTAAAGGGACATTATTATATGTTCTCATTAACAGTATTCATGCACTTTAGCACATTTTTAAATTATACTTGGTATACGGATGATGGGAATAATCTTAAAATATTTTGGATCAGGAAACATGGCATCCCCCGTAGGACTTCTCAAAGATGGTGCCCGTGAGCGCATGCGCACTCGTACCCCATTGCCCCTGCATTGATGAAGGCCTCTTTAAACTATCGGTACGCATCAAATGACGTCAAGGAGGCACTTCCTCCTCTGATGTGTGCCGGAAGAGAGTGCCGGAATCGTTGCACCTGGGAAGCTTTGCCCCCATGTATTAGTAGTGCTGTTCCATTTTTTCTAACTAGATAATAGATAGATAGATAGATAGATAGATAGATAGATAGATAGATAGATAGATAGATAGATAGATAGATATGGTGCATGTATTCTCTGTACTGCACCAGTGAATATGTTGACACTATATAATTATACAGGTAATGCATTCTATAACCTGTATATACCGTAATTCATCATGTTTCCCCTGGGCCATAACTGAAGGCGCTGCAATGACTTTATGTGGAAACATGTAATAAATACATATACTGCATAATAACAGCCTTTAGCTGAGTTGGAGGAGCCACGTGAAGCATAGAGAGGTGGGAAATCTGAGCCAAATATTTGTTGTAACTCGATAAAAAGGAGGAAATATGAAGTTCCCTCATGTTTTCCTTAATCCAGAAATGGCCGGACATGTTCCAGCATGGGGGAGAAATGCAAGATCTTTGATGCTTCTGTGTCATTCTTTGTGTCTGTGACTACATCATAGACTTTTGTTCACCAGAGATCACATTGTAAATTCTTGTGATAATCGTACATGGGACAGATCAATAACATCTAATAGGTGACGTATCCCTTAAGAAATAGACCTTAGTGATCAATGCACCAAATTCACCTCCACGTGGGATTTTCATCTGCTGGACATCGACTGGGTCCCATTATTTTGTCAGAGCCTGGACCTATGGAGGATCTTGGTGTTCTAGTGGGTCCGAACCTGGTGTTTTGGCCTTAGATATAGTAAAAGAAGTATCCCACCAGCAACATTTATCACCTGCCTATTGAATAGGTACTAATTAAATGTAAGATTAGCGGAGGTCTCAGCGGTTAAAGCACCACTGATCCAGATAATGGGGGGTCACAAAGTCCTGTGTGATTAAAAGACAAGAAGTTCTGAAAAACAACATTATTCATGTGACCACGGTGAGTTACATACATTAGGCAATGACATTTTCTTAATTTCTAGAATTTGCTCCCATGATAGGCATTGTGTAATTGAAATAGGAAATGGAAGTAGAAAGATTACATCAACATAATGTACAGACAACTAAAGCCGCTATACTGTACTCAGAAATAATGCTGCAGTGCTGTGCAAATAAAAAAAAAAACACCATACAGTACACAGATATCACATATAAATATAGTAAGAATGACCTTATTATGCTCAGCAAAGTGTCCCTATACACAATGGTGGAAGCAGAATGTCTCCCATAGGTAACGCAAGCTGAATACTCCAATTAACTATGGGGCCTATTAGTGATGAGCAAACATTCTGGGAATAGGTGTTATATGAGCATGCTCGAGTTCTAACCGAGTGTCTTTGGTGTGCTCGAAAAATATGTTCAAATCCCCGCTGCTGCATGTCTCGTGGTTGTCCGACAGGCACAACACATACAGGGATTGTCTGTTTGTTCAGTAATCCCTGCTGTCGAACAGCCATGGGACTTGCAGCCACTCAAACATATTATTCGAACACGCCGGTGATGCTCGTTTAGCAGCCGAGCATGGCGAATTACACCTTATTTGAGCACGCTCACTCATCACTAATGCCTACATAGCATAGCAGTGTTATCTGTTCAGAATATTAAAGGGCTTAAAGGGGTTGTCCGTTCTAAACCGAAAAGTCTGAAGTCCCTCTGTGTGACTGCAGACCTATGCACTATGCACTGTGCACTGCGGGGATTCGCTGGTTTCAGACCTGGAACCCGCGGGTATTTATGAGGTATACATATCTACTGTCCGGTGGGGGCGGCCTCGCTCTCCATACACTTGTATGGAGCAAGGCCACGCCCAGTAGTCGGCCACGCCCACTGGCCAGCCACGTCACTAGTCGGGGAGCAGCCTCGGCTCAATACAAGTGTATGGAGTGGGGTCACAACCCACCGGCTGGGGGTATGTATAAGGCCGGCGTCACACTCAGCGTAAGCCAATACGGTCCGTTTTTTACGGCCGTAATACGGAGAAATGTTCCCAAAATAGTGATCCGTAGGCAGGGTGTGTCAGCGTATTTTGTGCATGGCATCCTCCGTATGTAATCCGTATGGCATCCGTACTGCGATATTTTCTCGCAGGCTTGCAAAACCGACATCTAATGGATTTATGTGCTCAATGTTCGGTAAAACATATATACAGTCTATATATATATATATATATGTCATTGAGACACATATATATATATTCTGTATTTATATTTCATTCAGCGCGATATCTGTGAAAAGCCGGTAATTCAATTGCCGGCTTTTCATTTCTCCTTCCCAAACCGGACATGATATGAGACATGATTACATACAGTAAACCATCTCATATCCCCCTTTTTTTTTGCATATTCCACACTACTAATGTTAGTAGTGTGTATGTGCAAAATGTGGGCGCTGTAGCTGCTAAAATAAAGGGTTAAATGGCGGAAAAAATTGGCGTGGGCTCCCGCGCAATTTTCTCCGCCAGAGTGGTAAAGCCAGTGACTGATGGCAGATATTAATAGCCTAGAGAGGGTCCATGGTTATTGGCCCCCCCTGGCTACAAACATCTGCCCCCAGCCACCCCAGAAAAGGCACATCTGGAAGATGCGCCTATTCTGGCACTTGGCCACTCTCTTCCCACTCCCGTGTAGCGGTGGGATATGGGGTAATGAAGGGTTAATGCCACCTTGCTATTGTAAGGTGACATTAAGCCAGATTAATAATGGAGAGGCGTCAATTATGACACCTATCCATTATTAATCCAATTGTCTGAAAGGGTTAAAAAAACACACACACACATGATTTAAAAGTATTTTAATGAAAGAAACACAGCGGTTGTTTTAATAATTTATTGTTCTCTCAATCCATCAGGAACACCCTCGCTTGGCAAAATAATAAACACACAATATACATACCTTCTGATGTACTGTCACCTCCCACAAGGTAATCCATCTGAAGGGGTTAAAATATTTTACAGGCACGAGCCCTGCTAATGCAGCTGTGTGCTCGTGCCTGTAATCCCCGGCGAATGAAGGAAATGTAGGTCAATGACCTATAGTTACCTTCATTCGCGGTGATGCGCCCTCTACTGGATGTCCTCATATGACCTGGAGTGTGGGAAAAAGTTCCCAGGCTGCAGTTCATGAGGACATCCACCAGAGGGCGCATCACCGCGACTCAATGTAAGTATAGATCACTCTGCTTTCCTTTCAGCACCCGGGGATTACAGACACGAGCGAGTGGTTTAGCGCAGCTCCTGCCTGTAATATTAGTTAACCCCTTCAGATGGATTACCTCGTGGGACGTGATAGGACATCAGAAGGTATGTATATTGTGTGTTTATTATTTTGCCAAGCGAGGGTGTTCCTGATGGATTGAGAGAGCAATAAATTATTAAAACAACCACTGTGTTTCTTTCATTAAAATACTTTTAAATCATGTGTGTGTGTGTTTTTAACCCTTTCAGACAATTGGATTAATAATGGATAGGTGTCATAATTGACGCCTCTCCATTATTAATCTGGCTTAATGTCACCTTACAATAGCAAGGTGGCATTAACCCTTCATTACCCCATATCCCACTGCTACACGGGAGTGGGAAGAGAGTGGCCAAGTGCCAGAATAGGCGCATCTTCCAGATGTGCCTTTTCTGGGGTGGCTGGGGGCAGATGTTTTTAGCCACGGGGGGCCAATAACCATGGACCCTCTCCTGGCTATTAATATCTGCCGTCAGTCACTGGCTTTACCACTCTGGCGGAGAAAATTGCGCGGGAGCCCACGCCAATTTTTTCCGCCATTTAACCCTTTATTTTAGCAGCTACAGCGCCCACATTTTGCACATACACACTACTAACATTAGTAGTGTGGAATATGCAAAAAAAAAAAGGGGATATGAGATGGTTTACTGTATGTAATCATGTCTCATATCCTGTCGGGTTTGTGCAGGAGAAATGAAAAGCCGGCAATTGAATTACCGACTTTTCACTAACACCGCTGCGTATTTCTCGCAAGTCACACTGCTGGTCCGTGTGGAATCCGTATTTTTCTCGCCCCCATAGACTTTCATTGGCGATTTTTTTGCACAATACGCTGACAAACGTAGCATGCTGCGATTTTGTACGGCCGTAGAAAGCCGTATAATACTGAACCGTAATATACGGCTGATAGGAGCAGCCCCATTGAGAATAATTGTGCCATTTATTTGGCGAGTTTTACGGATGTATTTTCTGCGCTCTTACGTCCGTAAAACTCGCCAGTGTGACACCGGCCTAACTCATACATACTCTCCGCTCCAAGGTCTGAATTGGTGAATTGGGGGGTTCATAAATCTGCAGTCACACAGAGTGACTGCAGACTTATAGATTTAGACTGGACCACCCCTTTAAATTATCGTTATAATTTTGTTAATTTAGTTAAATAAGTCCAAAATTTTATGTTGGGTAATTTCACAATTTAATGCTCCAGATGTTTTTCAGCCCTATGCACAGCAATAAAGTTATATAATAAACTTCTAGTTGCCTACAGCCACCACTAGAGGTGCGGACTTCAGACAGGTTTATACAGCTCCTTTTAAATTTAATGGCATCTATATAAATGCATACATGGTAAATTCCCACATAATAAGAATAGATCCACCTTAGTGCCTCATAACACAAGAGATGACCCCCTGTATCCCCACGAAGTAATAATACCCCATTAGTGTTTCCCCATGCAGCAGTTATGTCCCTTGGGTGCCAACATACAGCAGCGATCCCCCCCTTTGCATTTCCCCACACAGTAAGAATGTCCCCTTAATGCCCCCAATAGTAATGTCCCATTACTGCCCCCTCACTGTAGTGATTCCCCCTTTTTGCCTCCACAGTAACACCCCCTTAGATATCCTCCTCACACAGTAGTAATGTTCTCCTTAGTGTCTCCCCACACAGTAGTGATGCCCATTAGTGTCTCCCCACACAGTAGTGATGCCCATTAGTGTCTCCTCACACAGTAGTAATGTTCTCCTTAGTGTCTCCTCACACAGTAGTAATGCCCATTAGTGCCCACCCCACACAGTAGTAATGCTCTCCTTAGTGTCTCCTCACACAGTAGTGATGCCCATTAGTGTCTCCCCACACAAAAGTGATGCCCATTAGTGTCTTCCCACACAGTAGTGATGCCCATTAGTGTCTCCCCACACAGCAGTGATGCCAATAATGTGTCTCCTCACACAGTAGTAATGTTCTCCTTAGTGTCTCCTCACACAGTAGTAATGCCCATTAGTGCCCACCCCACACAGTAGTAATGCTCTCCTTAGTGTCTCCTCAAACAGTAGTGATGCCCATTAGTGTCTCCCCACACAGTAGTGATGCCCATTAGTGTCTCCCCACACAGTAGTGATGCCCATTAGTGCCCACCCCACATAGTAGTAATGCTCTCCTTAGTGCCTCCTCACACAGTAGTGATGCCCATTAGTGTCTCCTCACACAGTAGTAATGTTCTCCTTAGTGTCTCCCCCCATACAATGTTAATGCCCATCACAGTAATGATACCCCTTTGGTGAGCCCTCAAAGTAAGGATGCCCCCTCACAGTAGTGATACCCCTTAGTGCCCACCCCACACAGTAGTAATGTTCTTTAGTGTAAGCCTCACAGTATGGATGCCCCTTTAAAGGGAACCTGTCACCCCGTTTTTTCAGTATGAGATAAAAATACCGTTAAATAGGGCCTGAGCTGTGCATTACAATAGTGTATTTTGTGGACCCCGATTCCCCACCTATGCTGCCGAAATACGTTACCAAAGTAGTCGTTTTCGCCTGTCAATCAGGCTGGTCAGGTCGGATGGGCGTGGCTTCTTCCCCCAGATCTTGCTTAGTTTTCCGTTGGTGGCGTAGTGGTGTGCGCATGCCCAAGGTCCCAAATCCACGTCACGGGAGTTAAAAGATCGCGATGTGCTGTATTTCATTGGTGATCGGTGGGCGCGGCCATCTTCCTTTGGCCGCGCGTGCGCAGAAGCGGCGCTCTGCTGGCCACGGCTTCAGGAAAATGGCCGTGGGATGCCGCGCGTGCGCAGATGGAGATCGCGGCGGCCATTTTCCTGAAGCCGAGATGCGAACTCTGCTTCAGGAAAATGGCCGCCGCGATCTCCATCTGCGCACGCGCGGCATCCCGCGGCCATTTTCCTGAAGCCGAGATGCGAACTCTGCTTCAGGAAAATGGCCGCCGCGATCTCCATCTGCGCACGCGCGGCATCCCGCGGCCATTTTCCTGAAGCCGCGGCCAGCAGAGCGCCGCTTCTGCGCACGCGCGGCCAAAGGAAGATGGCCGCGCCCACCGATCACCAATGAAATACAGCACATCGCGATCTTTTAACTCCCGTGACGTGGATTTGGGACCTTGGGCATGCGCACACCACTACGCCACCAACGGAAAACTAAGCTAGATCTGGGGGAAGACACCACGCCCTTTTGACCAGACCAGCCTGATTGACAAGCGAAAACGGCTACTTTGGTAACGTATTTCGGCAGCATAGGTGGGGAATCGGGGTCCACAAAATACACTATTGCAATGCACAGCTCAGGCCCTATTTAACAGTATTTTTATCTCATACGGAAAAAACGGGGTGACAGGTGCCCTTTAAGTATTGTCCTATTAGTGCCCCCCACAATGTATTAATGTCTATTTAGTGACCCTTCTCAGTATGAACGCCCACTTAGTGCCCCTTCACAATAGTAATGTCCCGCTCACAGTAGTGAGGCCCCTTTAGTGTCTCCCCACACGGTGATGAAGCCTCCTTCATGCTTCCTCATGTTGTCTCTTTTGCCACCATTCAGATAAAGCACACCTTGTCACAGTAGTAAGCACCCAGTACACATTAAGGATGTTTGGTAAGTTCCACAAACACAAAGAGTGCCTCAGAGTAGTTTCCTCTTTGATCCCCCACATAGTATGGCGGAGCAGTGAGTTGAAGGCTCCTTTCTTCCCTATTGTATTGTCATCCAGAGGGCGGCCAAGATGGTGGTACAGTGTCCAAAATCCAGAACCCTCCCATTGAATCCAGGTTGGGAGGCAAGGGCGCAGGCTCTAAAGCAGGATAAATGCCTATTTAACTTTGCTTGGGCCTTAATTTACCATGTTTGCTCCCTAAATTAGTAAGTTCTTTAAATATCATTTGCACCAAAATAAATGACATAAGTAGTCTCTCTGCAGCCGCTGATGATTTGTGGTCGGTAAAGCACGCAGAGACTGCTGACAATTTGTTCCATTTGGAACAGGGAGGATTTGTCATTCTGCTGCTTTCTGCTGTCTGGAGCCATTAGGTGAGGGGCAGGGGATGAATTGGCAGGTCTGTGCTGTGGGACAAGCAATTAGGAAAGAATGTCCTCAACATTCCAGGCTGAACTCCTGTGGAATGGATGTCATCACAGATCAGAGGTCGCTGCCCTCGCAGTCTGCACTGCAAAACAAAGTTTTGGAATAAATATTATTTACGTCTGTGAGAATTATTAATGGAATGTATGACAAAAAATGCGTTTGTTGTAATTGTTTGTACCCCATTGGTTAATTAGTAATTTTACTTTTTTTTAAAAGTTCACTTTTTTTAGCTTTCCTTTCTAAATATTTGGTGCTGTCATATGCAGAGAAATTATTTTAAAAATATAAATCCGAAAATGATGACGTGCATTTGTATTCCGCCCCCTGTAGTTTGATACCCCTAAATAAAATCCAGAGTAGCCAGTTGCCCCAAGAAGTCACATAATTAGTAAATTGAGTCCACCTTTGTGTAATTTATTCTCAGTATAACTACAGCTGTTTTGTGAAGGCCTCAGTGGTTTGAGAACATTAAGGTTCAACCAGCATAATGAAAACCAAGGAGCTCACCAGACAGGACAGGGATAAAGTTATAAAGAAAACTAAAGCAGGGTTAGGATATAACAAAATAGCCCAAGCTCTGAACATCTCGCGGAGCATTGTTCAGTCCATGTTGTGAATTTGCTTTTTGCTCCCTCTAGTGGTTACTAGTTTTTTGACTCTGGTTTTTCTGTCATTCCTTTTATCCGCACCTGGGTCGTTAGTTAGGGGTGTTGCTATATAAGCTCCCTGGACCTTCAGTTCAATGCCTGGCAACGTAGTTATCAGAGCTAGTCTGCTGTGCTCTTGTCTACTGATCCTGGTTCCAGTTATATCAGCTAAGTCTGCCTTTTGCTTTTTGCTATTTGTTTTGGTTTTGTATTTTTGTCCAGCTTGTTCCAAATCTATATCCTGACCTTTGCTGGAAGCTCTAGGGGGGCTGGTGTTCTCCCCCCGGACCGTTAGACGGTTCGGGGGTTCTTGAATTTCCAGTGTGGATTTTGATAGGGTTTTTGTTGACCATATAAGTTACCTTTCTTTATTCTGCTATTAGTAAGCGGGCCTCTCTGTGCTAAACCTGGTTCATTTCTGTGTTTGTCATTTCCTCTTACCTCACCGTCATTATTTGTGGGGGGCTTCTATCCAGCTTTGGGGTCCCCTTCTCTGGAGGCAAGAAAGGTCTTTGTTTTCCTCTACTAGGGGTAGCTAGATTCTCCGGCTGGCGCGTGTCATCTAGAATCAACGTAGGAATGATCCCCGGCTACTTCTAGTGTTGGCGTTAGGAGTAGATATATGGTCAACCCAGTTACCACTGCCCTATGAGCTGGATTTTTGTATTCTGCAGACTTCCACGTTCCTCTGAGACCCTCGCCATTGGGGTCATAACAGTCCATCATCCAAAAATGGAAGGAGTCTGGCATAACTGAAAACTTACCAAGATATGGCTGTCCATCTAAACTGACATGCCAAGCATGGAGAGCACTAATTTGAGAAGCAGCCAAGAGGTCCATGGTCACTTAGAAGGAGCTGTAGAGATCCACAGCTCAGGTGGGGTCCACAGGAAACTATTAGCTATTTACTCCTCAAATCTGGCCCTTGTGGAAGAGTGGCAAGAAGAAAGACTTTTTTTAAAGCAAGCCATAAGAAGTCCTGTTTGTAAAAAGCTACGTAGGGTACATAGCGAGCGTGTGGAAGAACATGCTTTGATCAGTAGAACTTTTTGGGCTAAATGCAAATGCTATGTGTGACTTAAAACTATCACTGCACATTACCCTGAAAACACCATCCCCACTGTCACACATGATGGTGGCAACCTCATGCTGTGGGGATGCTTTTCTTCAGCAGGGGCAGGGAAGCTGGTCAGAGTTGATGGGAAGATGGATGGAACTAAATGCAGGGCAATCCTCGAGGAAAACGGTAGAGGCTGCAAAAGCATTGACACTGGGGTGGAGGTTTATTTCCAGCAGGACAACGACCCCAGACATGCTGCCAGAGCTACAATGGATGGTTTAGATGAAAGCATATTCGTGTGTGTGAATAAATGAGAGCAAGCAGAGTTCATGAAAGAAAATAAATAGATAAAATATATTGGTGACTTTTTTTTATTACAGAAATAACCTTTATTTCCTAAAACTATAACATCCTTTTAAATCCACAACGTGATGAAATACGACCTGCACATGACAACGGGCGCTTTCATCTCGGCACATTTACAACAGTTAGCGGGCCATTCCCAGTTGTAAAAATTTATACTGTGCTACACTCCCTGCACATACATTTTCTTGACGCCCACACAGAACACATTCACCTATCCAAGCCCTAAAGCGAGGAATTCATGTAAGCAGAAGAATGAGACCCACCCGAAAGTATATTTTCTTTTCTTAGCTTCTCCTTCAATGCAATGAATTAATAATAACCGTATTCACATTCCAAACCTGTTTACCTGCTACTTACGTGAGACACGGGACAGCAAGAGCGAAGCGAGAGCCGATGCTCAGGGTTTGTGAAACGTGGGAAACAATGGCCACTAAGGCAGGTGAAGCGAGGGTTTCCAGATCTTTGCACCCCCTGACTTATGATCACTTCGAGTCGTTTCTTTCCCTAAGTCCAGTGATGAACTTTTTGTCCTCCTCCAAGGATTTTTGATCTAGTTTATTTCTTTTGACCTAAAATATTAAAAATAATAAGGTATGCATTTTTATAATATTTATATGTTACATTTTATATGTAACTTTTATTACCCCAACCATATTTAGGGTTAGAAAAAGTATGTAAAGAGGGAAGTTATTATTATTGGGTTTTTTTTTCTAAATTTGGTCCCTGTCACACCTCTCACAAAATTAATGAGAGGAAAGGTAGAGAACACAATGCAGAATGTGAGTTGTGCGCATGATTTAAAGGGGTTGTCCACTAGTCAGACAACCCTGTTGTGAATTTGGATTCTGGGCTCCCCCGGTGGCTACTGGTGGAATTGAACTGGTGTCTTCATCTTCTCTGTTCACCTGTTCCCATCAAGATGTGGGAGTCGCTATATAATCTTGCTGCTCTGTTAGTTGCTTGCCGGTCAACAATGTTATCAGAAGCCTCTCTGTGCTTGTTCCTGCTCCTAGACAACTACTAGATAAGTTGGACTCTTGTCCATGTTTGTTTTTGCATTTTTGTTCCAGTTCACAGCTGTAGTTTCGTTACTGTGTCTGGAAAGCTCTTGTGAACAGGAATTGCCACTCTGGTGTTATGAGTTAATGCCAGAGTTTTAAAGTAATTCCTGGATGGTGTTTTGATAGGGTTTTTAGCTGACCATGAAAGTGTCCTTTCTGTCTTCTGCTATGTAGTAAGTGGACCTCAAATTTGCTAAACCTATTTTCATACTACGTTTGTTATTTCATCTTGATTCACCGCCAATACATGTGGGGGGCCTCTGTCTCCTTTCGGGGTATTTCTCTAGAGGTGAGCTAGGACTAATATTTTCCTCTGCTAGTTTTATTTAGTCCTCCGGCTGGTGCTGGGCATCTAGAATCAACGTAGGCATGCTACCCGGCCACTGCTAGTTGTGCGTTAGGTTTAGTTCATGGTCAGCTCAGTTCCCATCTTCCAAGAGCTAGTTCCTATATATGCTGATGCTATGATCTCTTGCCATTGAGATCATGACAGTTTGACCGGCCCACTAAAGGGTTAAAATCCTTGGCTGAGAAAGGAGAGAAATAAGTAGTCTGCTGAAATTTTTTTTTTTTTTTTTTTTTTCTCTCCTTTGAATGGCTCTGTGTTCACCTGTTTGCAATGGATCTTCAGAGTGTAACTGCAGGTTTGAATAATCTCGCCACGAGGGTACAAAATTTGCAAGATTTTGTTTGTCATGCACCTGTATCTGAGCCGAGAATTCCTTTGCCGGAATTTTTCTCGGGGAATAGATCTGGGTTTCAGAATTTTCGAAATAATTGCAAATTATTTTTGTCCCTGAAATTTCGCTCTGCCGGAGACCCTGCACAGCAGGTCAGGATTGTGATTTCCTTGCTCCGGGGCGACCCTCAAGACTGGGCTTTTTCATTGATACCAGGGGATCCTGCGTTGCTCAATGTGGATGCGTTTTTTCTGGCCTTGGGGTTGCTTTATGACGAACCTCATTTGGAGCTTCAGGCAGAAAAAACTTTGATGTCCCTATCTCAGGGGCAAGATGAAGCGGAAATTTACTGCCAAAGATTCCGTAAATGGTCTGTGCTTACTCAGTGGAATGAGTGCGCCCTGGCGGCGACTTTCAGAGAGGGTCTCTCTGATGCCATTAAGGATGTTATGGTGGGGTTCCCTGTGCCTGCGGGTCTGAATGAGTCCATGACAATGGCTATTCAGATCGATAGGCGTTTGCGGGAGCGCAAACCAGTGCACCATCTGGCGGTGTCCACTGAGAAATCGCCAGAGAGTATGCAGTGTGATAGAATTCTGTCCCGAAGCGAGCGGCAGAATTTTAGACGGAAAAATGGGTTGTGTTTCTATTGTGGTGATTCTACTCATGTTATATCAGCATGCTCTAAGCGCACTAAAAAGCTTGGTAAATCTGTTTCCATTTGCACCTTACCGTCTAAGTTTATTCTATCTGTGACCCTGATTTGTTCTTTGTCATCTATTACCGCGGACGCCTATGTCGACTCTGGCGCCGCTTTGAGTCTTATGGATTGGTCCTTTGCCAAACGCTGTGGGTATGATTTAGAGCCTTTGGAGACTCCTATTCCTCTGAAGGGGATTGACTCCACCCCATTGGCTAATAATAAACCACAATACTGGACACAAGTAACTATGCGTATTAATCCGGATCACCAGGAGATTATTCGCTTTCTGGTGCTGTATAATCTACATGATGATTTGGTGCTAGGATTGCCTTGGCTGCAATCTCACAACCCAGTCCTCGACTGGAAAGCTATGTCTGTGTTGAGCTGGGGATGTAAGGGGGCTCATGGGGATGTACCTGTGGTTTCCATTTCATCATCTATTCCCTCTGAAATTCCTGAGTTCCTGTCTGACTATCGTGACGTCTTTGAAGAATCCAAGCTTGGTTCGTTACCTCCGCACCGAGAGTGCGATTGTGCCATAGATTTAATCCCGGTGTAACAGGCCAAAGTAACCCCGTCCCAGATTAACCCCGGGTATAATTTGGCCTAGGCCAGAGTATACCCCGGGGTATAAACTGGCCTAGGCCAAACTATACCCAGGCATAAAATGGCCTAGGCCAAACTATACCCCGGGGTGTAAAATAGCCTAGGCCAAACTATACCCCTCCAGGCCACATTATACCCCCCAGGGTTAAAGTGGCCTAGGCTACATTTAACCCTGGGTATATTTTGGCCTAGGCCAAACTATACCTAAGGATGTAAAACAGCCTAGGCCAAACTATAACAGGCCACACTATACCCTCAGGCCAGACTATAGCCTTTTACTGGTTGCTATGGGATTTTACATGGCCACTTTATCCTAGCAACGCCCTGGATACGGTTGGAAAAGGGGTTTATCTACCTTGGGGGCACCCTCACAGCACTGCGGGGAAGCCGGGGAACCCTTTTACTGGTTGCTATGGGATTTTACATGACCAATTTATCCTAGCAACGCCTTGTATACGCTTGGAAAAGGGGTTAATCTACCTTGGGGGCACCCTCACAGCACTGCGGGGTGGGTGGGGATCCCTTTTACTGGTTGCTATGGGATTTTACATGGCCACTTTATCCTAGCAACGCCCTGGATACGGTTGGAAAAGGGGTTTATCTACCTTGGGGGCACCCTCACAGCACTGCGGGGAAGCCGGGGAACCCTTTTACTGGTTGCTATGGGATTTTACATGACCAATTTATCCTAGCAACGCCTTGTATACGCTTGGAAAAGGGGTTAATCTACCTTGGGGGCACCCTCACAGCACTGCGGGGTGGGTGGGGATCCCTTTTACTGGTTGCTATGGGATTTTACATGGCCACTTTATCCTAGCAACGCCCTGGATACGGTTGGAAAAGGGGTTTATCTACCTTGGGGGCACCCTCACAGCACTGCGGGGAAGCCGGGGAACCCTTTTACTGGTTGCTATGGGATTTTACATGACCAATTTATCCTAGCAACGCCTTGTATACGCTTGGAAAAGGGGTTAATCTACCTTGGGGGCACCCTCACAGCACTGCGGGGTGGGTGGGGATCCCTTTTACTGGTTGCTATGGGATTTTACATGGCCACTTCAAGGTAGATTAACCCCTTTTCCAAGCGTATACAAGGCGTTGCTAGGATAAATTGGTCATGTAAAATCCCATAGCAACCAGTAAAAGGGTTCCCCGGCTTCCCCACAGTGCTGCAAGGGTGCCCCCAAGGTAGATTAACCCCTTTTCCAAGCGTATACAAGCCGTTGCTAGGATAAAGTGGTCATGTAAAATCCCATAGCAACCACCTAAGGGGTTAACCACCTATCCTTAAGTGCTGCGAGAGTGCCCCCAAGGTAGATAAACCCCTTTTTCAAGCGTATTCAAGGCGTTGCTAGGATAGAGTGATCATGTAAAATCCCATAGCAACCAGTAAAAGGTTTCCCCACCCACCCGCAGTGCTGCAATGGTGCCCCCAAGATAGATAAACCCCTTTTCCAAGCGTATCCAAGGTGTTGCTAGGATAGAGTGATCATGCTATATCCCATAGCAACCAGTAAAGGGGTTTTATTGCTGGTTTTTCGGATATTGCTAAGCCATTGACCGATTTGACTAAGAAGGGTGCTGATGTTGCTGATTGGTCCCCTGATGCTGTGGAGGCCTTTCGGGAGCTTAAGCGCCGTTTTTCCTCTGCCCCTGTGTTGCGTCAGCCTGATGTTGCTCTACCTTTTCAGGTTGAGGTCGACGTTTCTGAGATCGGAGCTGGGGCAGTGTTGTCGCAGAAAAGTTCTGACTGCTCCGTGATGAGGCCTTGTGCCTTCTTTTCCCGTAAATTTTCGCCCGCTGAGCGGAATTATGATGTTGGGAATCGGGAGCTTTTGGCCATGAAGTGGGCTTTTGAGGAGTGGCGCCATTGGCTTGAGGGGGCCAGACATCAGGTGGTGGTATTGACTGACCACAAAAATTTGGTTTATCTTGAGACCGCCAGGCGCCTGAATCCTAGACAGGCGCGCTGGTCATTATTTTTCTCTCGGTTTAATTTTGTGGTGTCATACCTACCGGGTTCTAAGAATGTTAAGGCGGATGCCCTTTCTAGGAGTTTTGAGCCTGACTCGCCTGGTAACTCTGAGCCCACAGGTATCCTTAAGGATGGAGTGGTATTGTCAGCCGTTTCTCCAGACCTGCGGCGGGCCTTGCAGGAGTTTCAGGCGGATAGACCTGATCGTTGCCCACCTGATAAACTGTTTGTTCCTGATGATTGGACCAGTAGAGTCATCTCTGAGGTTCATTCTTCTGCGTTGGCAGGTCATCCTGGCATTTTTGGTACCAGGGATTTGGTGGCAAGGTCCTTCTGGTGGCCTTCCCTGTCACGAGATGTGCGAGGCTTTGTGCAGTCTTGTGACGTTTGTGCTCGGGCCAAGCCTTGTTGTTCTCGGGCTAGTGGATTGTTGTTGCCCTTGCCTATTCCTAAGAGGCCTTGGACGCACATCTCGATGGATTTTATTTCAGATCTGCCTGTTTCTCAGAAGATGTCTGTCATCTGGGTGGTGTGTGACCGTTTCTCTAAGATGGTCCATTTGGTTCCTCTGCCCAAGTTGCCTTCTTCTTCCGAGTTGGTTCCTCTGTTTTTTCAAAATGTTGTTCGTTTGCATGGTATTCCTGAGAATATCGTTTCTGACAGAGGGACCCAATTCGTGTCTAGATTTTGGCGGGCATTCTGTGCTAGGATGGGCATAGATTTATCTTTTTCGTCCGCTTTCCATCCTCAGACGAATGGCCAGACTGAGCGGATTAATCAGACCCTGGAGACATATCTGAGGTGTTTTGTGTCTGCTGACCAGGATGATTGGGTTGCTTTTTTGCCATTGGCGGAGTTCGCTCTCAATAATCGGGCCAGCTCTGCCACTTTGGTGTCCCCGTTTTTCTGTAATTCGGGGTTTCATCCTCGATTTTCCTCTGGTCAGGTGGAATCTTCGGATTGTCCTGGAGTGGATGCTGTGGTGGAGAGATTGCATCAGATCTGGGGGCAGGTGGTGGACAATTTGAGGTTGTCCCAGGAGAAGACTCAGCTTTTTGCTAACCGCCGTCGTCGTGTTGGTCCTCGTCTTCGTGTTGGGGACTTGGTGTGGTTGTCTTCTCGTTTTGTCCCTATGAGGGTCTCTTCTCCTAAGTTTAAGCCTCGGTTCATCGGCCCGTATAAGATATTGGAGATTCTTAACCCTGTTTCCTTCCGTTTGGACCTCCCTGCATCCTTTTCTATTCATAACGTTTTTCATCGGTCATTATTGCGCAGGTATGAGGTACCGGTTGTGCCTTCCGTTGAGCCTCCTGCTCCGGTGTTGGTTGAGGGTGAGTTGGAGTACGTTGTGGAGAAAATCTTAGATTCTCGTGTTTCCAGACGGAGACTCCAGTATCTGGTCAAGTGGAAGGGATACGGCCAGGAGGATAATTCTTGGGTGAATGCATCTGATGTTCATGCCTCTGATCTGGTTCGTGCCTTTCATAGGGCCCATCCTGATCGCCCTGGTGGTTCTGGTGAGGGTTCGGTGCCCCCTCCTTGAGGGGGGGGTACTGTTGTGAATTTGGATTCTGGGCTCCCCCGGTGGCTACTGGTGGAATTGAACTGGTGTCTTCATCTTCTCTGTTCACCTGTTCCCATCAAGATGTGGGAGTCGCTATATAATCTTGCTGCTCTGTTAGTTGCTTGCCGGTCAACAATGTTATCAGAAGCCTCTCTGTGCTTGTTCCTGCTCCTAGACAACTACTAGATAAGTTGGACTCTTGTCCATGTTTGTTTTTGCATTTTTGTTCCAGTTCACAGCTGTAGTTTCGTTACTGTGTCTGGAAAGCTCTTGTGAACAGGAATTGCCACTCTGGTGTTATGAGTTAATGCCAGAGTTTTAAAGTAATTCCTGGATGGTGTTTTGATAGGGTTTTTAGCTGACCATGAAAGTGTCCTTTCTGTCTTCTGCTATGTAGTAAGTGGACCTCAAATTTGCTAAACCTATTTTCATACTACGTTTGTTATTTCATCTTGATTCACCGCCAATACATGTGGGGGGCCTCTGTCTCCTTTCGGGGTATTTCTCTAGAGGTGAGCTAGGACTAATATTTTCCTCTGCTAGTTTTATTTAGTCCTCCGGCTGGTGCTGGGCATCTAGAATCAACGTAGGCATGCTACCCGGCCACTGCTAGTTGTGCGTTAGGTTTAGTTCATGGTCAGCTCAGTTTCCATCTTCCAAGAGCTAGTTCCTATATATGCTGATGCTATGATCTCTTGCCATTGAGATCATGACACAACCCTTTCTAAATCCCTATTTCCCTCCTGTAAAATAATAACAGCTATACTGACTTCCGGTGCCAGCGCTGTTCCAGCGGTGTCGGCTTTGGCTCTCCTGAGGAAGTGAGAGCTGAAGCTGCTCACTCACTTCATCTGAATGTCTTGATTTATTCGAAGGAGGGGAGAGTTAAGCCAGCGATGATTGGCAGCAGTGATTGCATGACATAACAATGTCACGCGAGCCCTGAGAGAGCCAAAGCCGACACCGCTGGAACAGCACTGGCACCGGAAGTGAGTATAGGTGTTCTTATGTTACTTTGGGGAAACATGGGGATTCAGAAGGTTTTTCCGAGTTGTGGAACACCCCTCTAATACTGTCTCTGCCTGTGCAGATTGCAGCAGCGAAGATGAGTTTGTCATTGGCTGCTGCGCTCTGCATAGGCAACAACTGAGATGACAAAGCTCACTTTATTAACCCAAGGCCCCAATTTATAAATTGGGCGAATTTTGTCACCATTTTTTAAAGTATTTTTTTTATGCAAATGTAAAGCTGCTTTTACTTTTGTACAGTACCAACAAAAGCTATGAGATCTCACAAATCTCACGCACACGCTTCTTTTTTTTTTTCCTCACTTAATTGGAAAACTGCAATGCTTTTTCAATCTGCAGCACATTAATCCTTTGTGTTTTTGTAGCATTTTTTTTTTCACCCACGGAAAGCAATAGGAAGGAAGCTTCTTTGCAGTGTTTCTGATGAATAAGACTAACATTATTAAAAATGTACTGTAGACAAATGACAAATGTAATCTGCAACAAATAAACACAACAAAAAATGTTGCAAAAATGCATGCACCAAAAAAAGCAGCAAAACATGCAAGCAACTTCATAACTGCCAAGAGAGCATGTTGTGCCTGCAGAAAAGAAAACGCTGCTAAAACACGTGTGAACATAGCCTAAGGCAATTTTTTTTTTTGTTTAAATATAACATAAAACTGTTCCAGACAGGCAGAAACTGCACCAAGTATATCAAAGTGGCACACATGGCATGATAAATGTGTTGCATTTTGAAGGTTACTTTCCCCATGGCAGGCTTAGCAAATACTGACATACAGGATGCCTGCAGCCGCCACCAGGGGGAGCTCTCTGGGTACAGATGCATACAGCTCCCTAATAATTCAGGACGAGCTGTGCAGAACTATATAAAGTTTCGGGAATCTCATGGGTCGAAACAGAGGCACAAATCCTGGACATTTTCACCCAATTTAGGTGTGCTCCTGGGCAGGATTTGGAGCGTTTCTGAGTGGGACTGGTGATGGGACTTAAATGTCTCTACATTGCCAACATCACTGATATATTGACATTTAACAGCACAGAATTTGGTGTACGTTATCGTTGCCGACGTGGTCGCACCCTCTATCTCCAAAACACCGGTTGCGAAGAGAACAGACCTTGGTTGCTATAAAGACACAAATAAATGAAGCTTATCTAACTAAGAACACAAAAAAAGATAAGGAAAAGTGAGAACAAAGTATATGATATCTTATTGAGTAACCTGATGATATCAGCACCATAGTAACAGGAAAAACAATATCCCATTATGACTGGTGCCATCTGTTATATAATACCCCACATCTGCCGCATCACCTGCACAGCTTATGTTCTGGAAATACCCGGCCACGTAAATCAGGTCATAAATCGTCCGCAAAGCGATGTACATACAAATCACAGCAAAGTTCTGCACATCGACCAATGTGATGGAAGGAGCTAAAGCACTGGACCTCACTCTTGGCGAAATACTGGACCTCACTCTTGGTGGCAGCGGTGCAACCACAACATACAAATATACAACATGTGCATGAGATTTCAAAAATCACATTCACTTTGCTGGTACTGTATCTATCTATCTATCTATCTATCTATCTATCTATCTATCTATCTATCTATCATCTATCTATCTATCTATCTATCATCTATCTATCTATCCATTATCTATCTATCTATCTATCTATCTATCTATCATCTATTATCTATCTATTATGTATCATCTGTCTATTATCTATTATCTATATATCTATTATCTATCTATCATCTATCTATTATCAATCTATCTATCTATCATCTATCTATTATCTATCTATCATCTATCTATCATCTATCTATTATCTATCATCTATCTATTATCTGTCTATGATTATCTATCTATCTATCTATCTATCTATCTATCTATCATCTATCTATTGTCTATCTATTATCTATCTATCACATATCTATCTATTATTTATCTATCTATTATCTATCATCTATCTATTATTTATCTATCTATTATCTATCTTTCAATCTATTATCTATCTATCTATTATCTGTATATCTGTTATCTATCTATTATCTATCTATCTATCTATCTATCTATCTATTATATATCTATCTATCTATCTATCTATCTATCTATCTATTATCTATATATCTATATATTATCTATCTATCATCTATCTATCTATTATATATCTATTATCTATTACTATCTATCTATCTATCTATCTATCTATTATCTATCCATTATCTATTACTATCTTTCTATTATATATCTATTATCTATCTATCTATCTATCTATCTATCTATCTATCTATCTATCTATCTATCTATCTATCTATCATTTATCTATTATCTATTACTATATTTCTATTATCTATTACTATCTATCTATCTTTTATCTATTATCTATCTATCTATTTATTTATCTATCTATCATCTATCTATCCATCCCATTTTTTTTTATATCTAACACATCCACCATTACACAGGTATCATCTCCTTGTCACATTTTCTATAGTATTTGGTGATATGACAGATTTTAATTACGAGAAATAATATTCTCCGTGTCTGATCCTGGCTTCTGTGGCTCCATCGTCATTCTTGCTTTCAGCTCTGTTACAATGACATGTTCTCAGCCAAAAATGTAGAAAAAAATAAGATCCCTTTGCTTTTAATTGCGGGGCTCGGGCCAGTTGGAATCTGCCTCTTCTCCGGCTCAATCCTGCATTTTTGCCAATGACTTTTTTGAAGCAATAAATCTATTTTCTTTAAAACCCCCTTAATGAATACTTGGCCGAGATGCTGTAACTATTGGCTCCAGCTCGCAAAATGAAATGGAAAGAATAAAATATACTATAAAACTGTAAGGAAACGGAAAAGTGGTCCTAGCAACCGCGACTTAAGAAGTAAAACTTGTTTTCTTGGTGTTGCTTTATTTTCAGGGGGACTTTTTATACACAGAGGGTTGATCATCTTAAGTGGCAGCTATCTGGCGAGGTTCCCGGGGTTGCGACAACAGGCATCTCAGGTCCTCTGCATTCCAGGCGGCGGAGCGGAGATTATGGGGCGGAAGGTTTTGATTCTTTACGACAATCTCCTTGGTGGAGTTTTTGGGCAATACTATGGGGTCAGCCAGGTTCCTCTTGTGTGGTTAATACCTACTGTATTGTTTATAGATAGGACAACTATATGAAAAACACATTTTACCTTTTAAAGTGGTTGCCCGGTGAAAAGAAACGACCACCTAGTCAAAGACTAGTTCGGTAGTTGTCCGACCACTTGTCCTACCAATACCCAAAATGGGGTAATATTATCTCCGGCAATGCACATTCCCGACTGTTGTTCAATTCATTTTCTATGGGATGTCCAAAAAAATGAACTTTTTCAGCAGTCCCGAAGAGAATGAACGGAGCGGCGGTCAGGCATTCTAACAGGGATACAATTGCCCCATTCCGACAATCGGCGAGAGTCCCAGTTATCGCTCTCACACCGATCTGTATGTTATCACCTATCCTATTGAGAGGTGATCATTTCTTTATAACGGTGAACCCATTTAAAGGCATAGTTCAGTTTAAGCAGGTTAACACTTATTTACCGAGTAGGTGATAACCGTTTGATCAAGGCCGGTCTAACCAAATGTCAGGGACTTGTTCTCCAGTGCTTCGTTCTTATCAACAAGTAGTAGAGAGGAGTGCTATGGCTTAACACAAGCATGACTTGGTGCTTCATTCAGTTCTTGCCAGCCATGGTATTGCGGCCAGGGGAGAGCAAGGTGAGAATGATGGATACAAGTCCCCCATTCTGGCCATTGGTGGATTCTGTGGATAATTGAAAACTAGCTCAGACTTGGACACCTTTTTAAAGTAGAAAATCCCTGAAAAAACACTTAGCACTCATCCATGCAATCAGTTAAAACCATGGGATCTCTGTGGGGCCTCCAACTGTTCCAAAGAAGGACGGTGCCAGCCTGAAGGGTGCATTGATCATGAATGTAAGTTACTTTCAGTGTCCGTAGTACTAATGGAGATAGTCAAGCACTTCACCTCCATCACTGCCAATGGGTAGAGCGGAAATACTTTTTTCATAGTCTATGAGAGTGATTCAAATTTTACAAGAGAGGGGTCACGGGACCCCATTCTAGTGATCGATGGGGTCCTCAGAAATCATACCTATCCTCTGATAAATGATTTTTCATGGGCTAACCGCTGTGGGGATTGACTCCATTTTAGCCCTAAAAAAAAACTTCTACAATTTATCATCATGTGAAAATTCTGTGCTGAATTATGTCTAAGTACGGTATATCTTTATAGCAATTGGAGTAATGCTTCCCTGAGAAAGAGCTCCAAATCTACTGCACAGATATAGAGTTAAAGGGAATTTGTGAGCTGACTCCAGCTGCCCGAACCACAGGCGGTATGAATCAGTCTGGCTGCACGATTGCATACAGGTGTATTTTTCTCCTCTGGCGTTTCAGAGGAGTGTACATTTTAAAGATCTGGAGAGGAACCATAGCCAGAGATGAGAGCAGTCTAGCTCCGCACCACTCTAGGTGATTGACAGGTCTCTCCCATGTTTGAACATAAGAAGAGATCTGTCAGTCGCCTAAAAGACTTGGCAGAATTTTCAAATTATACTTACTCTGAAATGCTGGAGCGTTCATAGAAACGCAATCGTGCAGCCAGGATCTGATTGACGCTGCCTGTGGTTTTTGCAGTATGAATCAGCTGACAGGTGCAATTTATAGAATAACATGATGGTTACCTTCCGTCACCACTAGGGGGAGCTCAGTAGCTTTCTGCAGACTGTCTTATCACCGAGTCCATGTATAAACAGTATGCAGTTTAGTTCATTAACTCCCTCTAGTGGAGCTTAGAGGGAGTCATTACAGGTGTAGGGAAAACACATTTATTTATGTAGCTCTCCAAATTGAAATATGCTGCAAAATTTCCATAGTTGTTCAAAATCATAGCATTGGGCATAAGGGTGGCTCAATTGTTAGAATTAATTCCATGGAGTACTGGGGTCCTCTTTTAGGCATTGTATGTTTCATGCAATTTTGAGATGTTTTCCAACTGCACAACAAAAATAGGTACGTTAATTGGCCCGAGTGTGACTCTTGAGAGAGGGGAAATTAGATTATTAGTCCCATGGAGAACAGGAACTCATGTGAGTGAGGACAAGCTTTGTACAGCACTAAGGAATTTATTGGTGCTATACAGGGGAGTAACACAAAGGATGCAACTGGGCCTGTGCGGGAGGGGGGTCTGTCGATGCCATCATATACTTCATACTTCAGCTGTATGCTCATCCTCGGATGCACATTCAGCTGAAGTGTATTGTGGTGCACAGACCCGCCGGGTTCCTGCACCACAATACATGACGCCAGCCAATCAGAGACCAGCAGCTGATGTCGGTGAGCCCATCATAGGCTGTGCATGGCAGTGGCATCATTCACTGCTTCTCACTTACACACTGAAGCCAGGCGCTGGCTTGTGTGGCGGCTACAGAAGAGGACACAGCGTCATGGGAGAGGGAAAAGGTGAGTAGAATCGGGAAATATATATAAAAATGAGCCCAAATGGGGGACATATATACAAGGATGGGCCCAGGATGGGGAACATGTATATCGTATGGGGGACATATAAACCAGAATGCGGTACATATATACAAGGATGGTGGACATATATAATCAGGAAGGAGCCCAGGATGGGGGACATGTATATCAGATGAGGGACATACAGTATATACCAGGATGCGGTACATGTATCCAAGGATGGGGGACATATATAACAGGATGGGGATCATATATACCAAGAAGGGGTCCAGGATGGGGGATATATATACCTGGAAAGGACCTATGATGGGAGATATTAGTACAGGATCTAAATAATGAGGGAGAGGGGGCAACACATATTACCTTAAAGGATTTAGAATGCTACTAGTGCCCAAACATCTGACCAACATGGGGGGGCAGGTCCAAATTTTGCATCGGGGCCCATCCGAGTAGTTACACCAAAAAACAAGAATACACATCATGGAGATTTACTTTTCTGATATAGATTATAACCATTTATTTAGAAATGGCGCCCTACATCACCTATCACTATAACGTCACACACTGCCAGAGAAAGCAGAAAAAGCAGGGAAATGGCATCAGCCTGCCAGACATGAAAGAGCCGATTGTTTGCTTGGCAGCCGCACCCCAGATGTTTTATCGCCCAGTATCAATCTCTACTATAAGAACATTTCTACATTTGCATCGAATTGTCCTTTAAGCTTTATAATCTGCCATTTAACAAATCCTTTTCATAAACCTACATAACACGGCACCTATAGACTCCTATGTGCCCACACTGAGACACAGGGAGAGAAACCGTGAGAAAAATATTTGGGGAATATTCCAACATACTGTATGTCGTATTACGGAGGTTTCACCATTAGGCTATGTTCACAGAGAGTATTTTAGGATTTTTTTTAGCGGATTTGCTCCTAAATCCTTCTCAAGAACCTGTTTAAAAATATTTGAAAAACTCTTCCTATTAATTTCTATGGCAATATCACTATTTATTTCGAGTGCTTTTTTCTTTTTGCTGAAGAGAGATTGAACAACTTTTGAAACAAAACAAGAAAATGTATGTCACTTTTTTAAAACTGCTCCTGATGAAAGTTGCTAAAAACTGGGCACTGCCCAAATCAAAGGGCTGCAAAAAAAAAAAAAAACTATTAAGGAGAAAAATTCTTCGGTAAAAGAAAAAAAACTCCTGCAAAAACTTCCAAAAAAAGGAACAACTCCTGAATTGGTTTCCGATTGATAAATTCCTTGCTTTTTGAACTCCTTAAAAAATGTAATGTGTCTGACAGTCAAAGGCCGCACATGCCCCGAAAAGCTATGGATTTTTTTTAGAATATACAATGACCAAACTTATTAAAGTTTTAAGCTTCAATATAAAAATACCGTTCTTACAAGGCAGCCATAAGCAAATAGTTAGAAAATAAAAAAAGGTTAAATAACTAAAATACCTAAACGTTTCCATCTGTAATTGTTCTTATGTTTCCTTGAGGGCAGGGAAAGTTTACGGCTCACACTTAGCTCGGCTGACCCTCAGCATGTCATCCTCTTTCCATTTTTTAACCTATCTTTTTATATGCTCATTTTTTCAGGATGAACTATATTTTAATATTAAAATACCAGTTCTGTAACTGGACCATGAGCTAATAAGGAGGCAAGTACATTGCATATTAAATATCTGGTTTTCTTTGATGCAAACTTCCTATAGTAAATGGTGGATGTTCGGCTTGTCTTTATAAGGCCTAAGAACTTACGGGTAGTTCATGGCTAACTACCTACCCAGCACTGATCTCTGCTCGCTTAGAGTGGTCATGGACCAATCCTGCAGGTGATTCTGCCGCTTCGGGTGATGTCAAGTCGACAGAGTAGCTCCTTCTCTTTTGCTCTGCATTGTTGACGTGGCGCTGATTCAGTCGGCTCCCTGCTGCCTAGCTGCAGGGAGCCAGTTGTCAATCAGCATGACAACAGCAGTAACCCAGTTTTTTTTTAGCTCTTTGTGCAAAGTTAATCATGTGAATGTCAGACTCATCCTTATATTATATATAATATTATATTCTTTCTCTTTCAGAACTATTTAAACTTTATTTATACTCCTTAAAAACTTTGACTCAACCAGGCTAGGAAACGGAGGGAAGTCCGAAGCAAAAACATAATATAACGGGCCCCTTAATGTTTCCCTAGTGAAATGAAAGTTGCAAGGAAGTTCTTACAAGTTCGTCGGTAGATGTAAAACGGAGCATATATCATGAAACACAGGCTGCACACAACACAGCGCTTTATGGTTTCCTGTGAGGCAGCAGCAGAACCGGCCTCATAAATTGTGTACATTACTGCTTTCATTTTATGACGTTGTCATGCTCCGTTACAGTCAGACCGGTGTGTACACAGGTGGGGTCACTGGTCCCACACATCGGCCTTACGACATTGGTTCGCACTCCACGTAAGGTGCAGGAAAGGACTAGAGACGACACTAGGGGGGAGTTTTTAAAAGCAGCTTGTAGCATAAAGAATACATATACAGTCATGGTCGAAAGTGTTGGCACCCTTGAAATTGTCCCAGAAAATAAAGTATTACTCCCAGAAAATGATTGCAATGACTGTATTCATGTTTTGTTATTTCATTGAATAGAAATATAGACGGATAGTTAGCTACAGTGCCATGGGTTGTAAACCTTTTTATTATGTTGTGCACAATGGACAAAGGAACATCAAGATCTCTGGAGATGGACTTGTAACCTTGAGATTGTTGATATTTTTCAACAATTTTGGTTCTCAAGTCCTCAGACAGTTCTCCTCTCCTCTTTCTGTTCTCCATACTTAGTGTGGCACACACAGACACACAATGCAAAAATTTAGACAGCTCCTCCCCTGGTTTCAGGTACGATTTTCATATTGCCCACACCTGTTACTTGCCATAGGTGACATTGATCAAGCATCATATTCTTGAAGTAAAGTTGTTTATCCACAATTTTGGAAAGGTGGCAACAATTTTGTCCTGCTCATTTTGGGGGTTTTGTATGAAATTTTGTCCAGTTTGTCTTTTTTCTTCAGTTTTTTTGTGTTGCTACAATTCACACAAAATAAATAAATATATGTATAACAAAAAATGTGTGATTGTAATACATTTCCGGGTGAAATACTTCATTTTCTGGAACAATTTCAAGAATGCTATGACTGTATATGATTAGGTGCCCATTGACATTCATTTTGCTTGTTTCTCCTCCTTATGGGGTCACCTCAATTGAGCAGCAGATCCAACAAAGGTGACAACAATGATCTTTTCTATAGTGACTTCTCTTTTTTACTTTTGACCCTGGTGCATCACCAGCTTGTCTTTGAGGATTTATTCAGGCTCTAATCCTAAATGCATCATGTTCAAAGACTCCATCTCCCACCTGTTAGACCCTTCGGCAGGTAGGCCATAACTCCAACCTGCTCTTTTCACATGGAGATGGTGCAGTAAGCAAGGTCATATACCTGACAGCGACTCCTGCACCAGCAATCTGAAAGGTAACTTGTCTAATAACTTTGGCCAAACGTATGCTCAACAGAGCATTGTAATGTCCATCGCCGTCCTCCCCAACTACAAGCAATATCCATACAACATGGTGGAATGTTGCAATTAGCAACAAAAATTCCTTCACAAAGCTCAAGTAGTCAGCCATGTTTCCTCAAACCATTTGCCACAGAAAACAGATGGAAAGCATCCTTCTCCTACCTGTACAGTCTCTTCCGGGGCACAACTGCAAGGAGGATAACTACCTCTCCTTCCATACATGCTGGTGCTGCGGACGGTTGACTCTGGTGGGTCACTGGCCACACTCCGCTTCACCTTCTACAGCAGATGGCAATCATGAAGACGTAAAGGTCAGTTGTATATGCAAATTGACAGCCTGAGGCTCCCTGGCAGAGTGTGAGAATTTTATCAAAGGTGTGTTGACTTTCTCCTGCAGGTTGAATGTTTCCCCATTGTGGCTGTAGAATAGCTGGGATTCCAAGGCGGCCATCAAAAGTTCCGAGCATTCCAAATCTTACATACCTGTCACTATGGAGAGTTCTTCTTCTGCTTTTAAAAAGTGGAATAAACTTGATTGTCATGGTTCTCAATGACAAGAGAACAACAGAAACGCATAAATCAGGACTAGCTCTTGGATGATGGAAGCTAGAGCTGACCGTGAGCTAAACCTACCGCGCAACTAACAGTGGCCGGGTAGCGTGCCTACGTAGCCCTAGACGCCCAGCGCCAGCCGGAGGACTAACTAACCCTGGCAGAGGAAAAACAGGCCTGGCTTACCTCAAGTAGAAATTTCCCCAAAAAGGTGACAGAAGCCCCCCACATGTATTGACGATGAGTTCAGAGGGAAAAGACATACGTAGTATGAAGGCAGGTTCAGCAAAGCGAGGTCCACTTACTAGATAGTAGGAAAATAAGAAAGGGAACTTCACGGTCAGCTGAAAACCCTATTTACAAAACCATCCTGAAATTACTTTAAACTCAAGTCTCAACTCATGAGACTGGAGTGGTAATTTCAGCTCACAAGAGCTTCCAGCTACAGCAATATACCATAACTGTGAACTGGAACAAAAATGCAAAAATAGAACTCAGGACAAAAGTCCAACTTAGCTGATCAGAAGACTAGGAGCAGGAACATGCAACAGAAGGCTCTGGTTACATTGATGACCGGCAAGGCAATGACTGAGCAGCAAGGTTAAATAGGAAACTCCCATATCCTGGAGGAAACAGGTGAACAGAGAAGTGAGGACAAGTCCAGTACCACCAGTGACCACCGGGGGAGCCCAAAACCAAATTCACAACAGTACCCCCCCCCTTAAGGAGGGGGCACCGAACCCTCACAAGAACCACCAGGGCGATCAGGATGAGCCCTATGAAAGGCACGGACCAAATCAGAGGCATGAACATCAGAGACTGTCACCCAAGAATTATCCTCCTGACCGTAACCCTTCCACTTGACCAAATACTGAAGTTTCCGTCTGGAAACACGGGAGTCCAAGATCTTCTCCACGACGTACTCCAACTCACCCTCAACCAACACCGGAGCAGGTGGCTCAACGGAAGGCACAACAGGTACCTCATACCTGCGCAATAATGACCGATGGAAGACATTATGAATAGAAAAAGATGCAGGGAGTTCTAATCGAAAGGACACAGGGTTAAGAATCTCCAAAATCTTATACGGGCCGATGAACCGAGGCTTAAACTTAGGGGAAGAAACCCTCATAGGGACAAAACGGGAAGACAACCACACCAAGTCCCCAACACGAAGATGAGGACCAACACGACGACGACGGTTGGCAAAACGCTGAGTCTTCTCCTGAGACAACTCCAAATTGTCCATTACCTGCCCCCAAATCCGATGCAACCTATCCACCACAGCATCCACTCCAGGACAGTCCGAAGACTCCACCTGACCAGAAGAAAAACGAGGATGAAACCCCGAATTGCAAAAAAATGGAGAAACCAAAGTGGCAGAACTGGCCCGATAATTGAGGGCAAACTCCGCCAACGGTAAAAAGGCAACCCAGTCATCCTGATCCGCAGACACAAAACACCTCAAATAAGTCTCCAATGTCTGATTAGTTCGTTCGGTCTGGCCATTAGTCTGGGGATGGAATGCAGACGAAAACGACAAATCAATGCCCATCCTAGCACAGAACGCCCGCCAAAATCTCGACACGAACTGGGTCCCCCTGTCAGAAACGATATTCTCCGGAATGCCATGCAAGCGAACCACATTCTGAAAAAATAGAGGAACCAACTCGGATGAGGAAGGCAATTTAGGCAAGGGAACCAAATGAACCATCTTAGAGAAACGGTCACACACCACCCAGATGACAGACATTTTCTGAGAAACAGGAAGATCAGAAATAAAATCCATAGAGATGTGGGTCCAAGGCCTCTTCGGAATAGGCAAGGATAACAACAATCCACTGGCCCGAGAACAACAAGGCTTGGCCCGAGCACAAACATCACAAGACTGCACAAAAACTCGTACATCTCGAGACAGGGAAGGCCACCAGAAGGACCTAGCCACCAAATCCCTGGTACCAAAGATTCCAGGATGACCTGCCAACGCCGAAGAATGAACCTCCGAGATGACTCTACTGGTCCAATCATCGGGAACAAACAGTCTACCAGGCGGACACCAATCAGGTTTATCTGCCTGAAACTCCTGCAAGGCCCGTCGCAGGTCCGGGGAGACAGCAGACAATATTACACCATCCTTAAGAATACCAGTCGGTTCAGAATCACCAGGGGAATCAGGCTCGAAACTCCTAGAAAGGGCATCCGCCTTCACATTTTTAGTACCCGGTAGATATGAAACCACAAAATTAAACCGAGAGAAGAACAACGACCAGCGCGCCTGTCTAGGATTCAGGCGCCTGGCAGACTCAAGATAAATCAAATTCTTGTGATCGGTTAATACCACCACCTGATGTCTGGCCCCCTCGAGCCAATGACGCCACTCCTCAAAAGCCCACTTCATAGCCAAAAGCTCCCGATTACCAACGTCATAATTTCGTTCAGCAGGCGAAAACTTTCGAGAAAAGAAAGCACAAGGTCTCATCACGGAGCAGTCGGAACTTTTCTGCGACAAAACTGCCCCCGCTCCGATCTCGGAAGCGTCGACCTCAACCTGAAAAGGAAGAGCAACATCAGGCTGACGCAACACAGGGGCAGAGGAAAAGCGGCGCTTAAGCTCCCGAAAGGCCTCCACAGCGGCAGGGGACCAATCAGCAACATCAGCACCCTTCTTGGTCAGATCAGTCAAAGGTTTAGCAACATCAGAAAAACCAGTAATAAATCGACGATAAAAATTGGCAAAGCCTAAAAATTTCTGAAGGCTTTTAAGAGAAGAAGGCTGCGTCCAATCACAAACAGCCCGAACCTTGACAGGGTCCATCTCAATGGACGAGGGGGAAAAAATGTACCCCAAAAAAGAAATTTTTTGAACCCCAAAAACACACTTAGAACCCTTCACACACAAGGAGTTAGACTGCAAAACCTGAAAAACCCTCCTGACCTGTCGGACATGAGAGTCCCAGTCATCCGAAAAAATCAAAATATCATCAAGATACACAATCATAAATTTATCCAGGTATTCACGGAAAATGTCATGCATAAAGGACTGAAAAACTGAAGGGGCATTTGAAAGACCAAAAGGCATTACTAGATACTCAAAGTGGCCCTCGGGCGTATTAAATGCGGTTTTCCACTCATCCCCCTGTTTAATTCGCACCAAATTATACGCCCCACGGAGATCAATCTTAGAGAACCACTTAGCCCCCTTTATTCGAGCAAACAAATCAGTCAGCAGTGGCAGAGGATACTGATATTTGACTGTGATTTTATTCAAGAGTCGATAATCAATACACGGCCTCAAAGAGCCATCTTTTTTAGATACAAAGAAAAAACCGGCTCCTAAGGAAGAGGAAGATGGACGAATATGTCCCTTTTCCAGGGACTCCTTAATATATTCTCGCATAGCAGCATGTTCAGGCACAGATAGATTAAATAAGCGACCCTTTGGAAACTTACTGCCCGGAATCAGATCTATGGTACAATCGCAATCTCTGTGAGGAGGTAATGAACCAAGCTTAGGCTCCTCAAAAACATCACGATAATCAGATAAAAATTCCGGAATCTCAGAGGGCATAGATGACGAAATGGAAACCAAAGGTACGTCCTCATGAGCCCCCTGACATCCCCAGCTTAACACAGACATTGCTTTCCAGTCAAGGACTGGATTATGGGCTTGCAGCCATGGCAATCCAAGTACCAGAACATCATGTAGATTGTACAATACAAGGAAGCGAATCGTCTCCTGATGGTCCGGATTCATACGCATAGTCACTTGTGTCCAGTATTGTGGTTTATTACTAGCCAATGGCGTAGAGTCAATACCCTTCAGAGGTATAGGAACTTCCAAAGGCTCTAAATTAAACCCACAGCGCCTGGCAAAGGACCAATCCATAAGACTCAAAGCGGCGCCAGAGTCGACATAGGCGTCCGCGGTAATTGACGACAAAGAACAAATCAAGGTCACAGATAAAATAAACTTAGACTGCAAAGTGCCAATTGAAATAGACTTATCAACTTTTCTTGTACGGTTAGAGCATGCTGATATAACATGAGTTGAATCACCACAATAGAAGCACAACCCATTTTTTCGCCTAAAATTCTGCCGTTCGCTTCTGGACAGAATTCTATCACATTGCATATTCTCTGGCGCCTTCTCAGGAGACACCGCCAAATGGTGCACAGGTCTGCGCTCCCGCAAACGCCGATCAATCTGAATAGCCATTGTCATAGACTCATTCAGACCTGTAGGCACAGGGAACCCCACCATAACATCTTTAATGGCATCCGAGAGACCCTCTCTGAAATTCGCCGCCAAGGCACACTCATTCCACTGAGTAAGGACAGACCATTTGCGAAATTTTTGGCAGTATATTTCAACTTCCTCTTGCCCTTGAGACAGGGCCATCAAGGCTTTTTCAGCCTGAATCTCTGAATTAGGTTCCTCATAAAGCAACCCCAAAGCCAGAAAAAACGCATCCACATTGAGCAACGCAGGATCCCCTGGTGCCAATGCAAATGCCCAATTCTGAGGGTCACCCCGCAGTAAGGAAATTACAATCCTGACCTGCTGTGCGGGGTCTCCAGCGGAGCGAGATCTCAAAGACAGAAACAACTTACAATTATTTTTGAAATTCTGAAAACGAGATCTATCCCCGGAGAAAAATTCTGGTAAAGGAATACTAGGTTCAGATACAGGAGCATGAACAACAAAATCCTGTAAATTTTGAACCTTCATAGTAAGATTGTTCAAACCTGTAGCTAAACTCTGAGGATCCATTTTAACCAGGTGAGATCAGAGTCATTCAAGGATTAGAAGGAGAGAGAGACAAATGCTGCAATTTAAGCAGAAATGCTAAAGAGCCAACTATTGAGCAAGCTAAAAAAAAAAAAAAAAAAAAATCTGCAGACTTCTTTTCTCTCCTTTCTTCTGCCAATAGTTTTAACACATGGCCGGTCATACTGTCATGGTTCTCAATGACAAGAGAACAACAGAAACGCATAAATCAGGACTAGCTCTTGGATGATGGAAGCTAGAGCTGACCGTGAGCTAAACCTACCGCGCAACTAACAGTGGCCGGGTAGCGTGCCTACGTAGCCCTAGACGCCCAGCGCCAGCCGGAGGACTAACTAACCCTGGCAGAGGAAAAACAGGCCTGGCTTACCTCAAGTAGAAATTTCCCCAAAAAGGTGACAGAAGCCCCCCACATGTATTGACGATGAGTTCAGAGGGAAAAGACATACGTAGTATGAAGGCAGGTTCAGCAAAGCGAGGTCCACTTACTAGATAGTAGGAAAATAAGAAAGGGAACTTCACGGTCAGCTGAAAACCCTATTTACAAAACCATCCTGAAATTACTTTAAACTCAAGTCTCAACTCATGAGACTGGAGTGGTAATTTCAGCTCACAAGAGCTTCCAGCTACAGCAATATACCATAACTGTGAACTGGAACAAAAATGCAAAAATAGAACTCAGGACAAAAGTCCAACTTAGCTGATCAGAAGACTAGGAGCAGGAACATGCAACAGAAGGCTCTGGTTACATTGATGACCGGCAAGGCAATGACTGAGCAGCAAGGTTAAATAGGAAACTCCCATATCCTGGAGGAAACAGGTGAACAGAGAAGTGAGGACAAGTCCAGTACCACCAGTGACCACCGGGGGAGCCCAAAACCAAATTCACAACACTTGATGGCCATTAGTAAAACCTAACGCTAAACCTTCCTTTATGACCTAAATGTGGTATTCCGAGACCATTGGGTGGTTTTATTTTATTTGCTGTAACTAAAGGCTTAGCTATGACTTCTTGCAATGGCGAACCCATGTACGTTGCTCTTCTGACTTTGGGTCCTATGACCTTTGGATTGGACATTTTGGAAGAGGCAGAAGATTACTGCTCGGTTCTCCAGTGCCAAAGATCATAATGTAACATGTCTGTAATGTGCTTAACTCGATGCTGTCCTGTGCTGTCACTTCACACCAGCTTCCACCACAATAGAGTCCATCTTTAGGTTGGAGAGAATACTGCAAGAAGTGTACACAATGTGCACGGTTACCTATTCCAGTACTCTGCCGATCAGACAATCAGCATCCAGCTGGTCGGCCAAGCCAATTCAAATCCCAATCGTCCAAATCCATCAGGTTCACACGTTCGTGTGGCATTAGGCTAGGCTTCCTGGTTCGGTGATCCTGACCCTTCATCTGGATTCTTCCAATATCTGTCTATATACTTGTTACTGACTTCTGGATTGTTTGACCTCTTCTTTGCCTGCTTTTCTGAACCGTTGTCCTTCTGCTGGATATTTAAATTCAGCCTCATTCAGGTCCCTCTGTGACCACGCCTTGCTTATCGGCTAACCTGCCAGTGGGTGACTACTCCACGATTTGTGACCAAGGAACCCACTACAGTAAAGTCCAGATCCCCATATAGGGTTTAATGGTGAGTATTAGGGATCCTTGGGACCCACTGCCTGGTTAAGCCAACTCCGAGTTGACTACCATTCTCCTCGACCTTCTGGCAAGCATTACCAAAACTCTGCCATATGGCAACTTCATATAACCCAATATTAAGGAGAGATTCCTCCCTTAGAAATATTATTGCTAAAGTAGAATATCTCAGTAATAAAGCATCTAATATAACATTCACTATGAGAAACCTGCATAAGCTTCAGAGGTATACAAGGTACAATTAAGCCACAAAGACTTTCATGGGTAGTTCGCTCCTTGTCCCTCCCATGAGGAGTATATTCTAATCATATGGTCTGCAAGTGACTATTACTCATAGCAAATAGTATATATAAAGGATGCAAGCTATAGACTAGTGTCTGTGTTCTGATGATGAGTAAAAATATTAGATAAACTCACATGGTGCAGAATGTATGAGACTTCATTAAGAGTCCGTCCAGAAATGGGATATCTCACATTATTCCTTAACTGACTTCCAGCTTTGAAGCGATGAAAGATTAACTGTGGAATAAAAAATGTTAATTCCACTCTGCAGGGACCAAGCTGCAAATTTCATCACTTTTTCCAGGCATAAGGTAGCAGGTCTGCTGGCCAGACGTCACAGTTTTTTTTATTCTTTTAGATGATGATAGTTCTACGGAGATTAGCTATAATTTAATTAGAGAAAACTGAATTTAGGGATATTAATTCATCCCAATGCAAACATCTAAGAAAACCCCAATTGTATCAGGCTGTAGCTGTCAGCCTAGCATTGAGCAGATTTCTATAGTAAAAGACAGTTACTGTTACTCCTGCAAGATCCAGTGCTGAGCGCTATATCCTCTTCCTTCCGCCAGCTTTCTCTGTTCCTTGTTCCTCTGATGTCAAGCTCCAAGGCATTAGACGCTGTCTCAAGTGCTGTGACACTGCCTGAGTATTCAGGTAGTTGTGTCCACGCTGCTACACTGGTACATCCATGATCCATATTTTTGGGGACATCGCTGTGATCAAGCCTGAGAAACTATGGTGCCAAAAAGCAGCTAAACAACGCCAACTAATAGTCCCCAAATAGTAGTACCAATTCATTCCATAAGATATGGAAATTATGGCCAAACTGTGCGTTATCCCAAAATAAGCCCACTTCATTATCACCATACCTGCCATAATTTGAGAAGTGACATCTAGGAGATTTTAAGAAGCAATATACTAAGCTATCTGTGAAGGGCGTCCTGAAAAATATAGGCTCGATCTACTGTGTATATTGTCTCCGTAAAAGTACATTTTGACGCACGACTTCCATTTCCGTTTTATTGCTAGAAATTAGGCCGATTCCATCCAGCTTATAACTTCATGTGTTAATAAGAGTTATTTATTAATTTGTGATAAGGTAATGTTCTAATTGACACATTGTAAAAGTGAAAACCTGTGATGTACAATCACAAAATGCTGATAAAACATTAATATAAAGAACTTATTGTTGTTTCAAATCAATATTCACTTAGTTCTTGCCTACTTGGCAAGACTTCTAGTTCATGTTCCTATGGCAACTTTTTTTTTTTTTTTTACCAAAATGGCATTAAAGCTTTTCTTAAAGAAGCACTTAATATATTGCAATCTTCATATTACATAGCACTGTGTAATTACAATTGCTCATTTTGCCTTTCTACCCAACTAATTCTTCTCTTTTCCATGATTCACGTGATTAAAAACTGCTTCTTTTAGGAAAGCGCCTGCCTAATAAGTGCAGCATGTGCTGCCAAAAGAGCTCTAACTAGAGATGAACGGATCGATTAGTTGGACTCTGGTGTAGTGTCCAAGTCAGTGGTACCTGGTGACTAGACAGGAGACCCGCAAATCTCTTGCTTGCTGGTTTCCGGGGCTTGATTTTTTATTTGCCATGGATGGTGTGACAGTATTTATTAATTTGTTATACTTTAAGCCATGCTTTTGGATTACAAGGTTTATATAGAGCATCTGTGCACCCCTCCATTATCAACAAAATTGTGGTGCCTGACTCAGGGTAAATCTGTGGGTTCTTATACTCTATCTATAGGTAGGTTGTTTTTTTCTGGTTCCCCCTCAGTGTATTTCTGTATTTATGTCTTGTGACCTTTTCAATTTTTGATTAATAAATTTCAAATTTTAATTCAACAACTTGGGTTCTCTTCATGCAGCGATTTGTTTACTTACATTTCAGCTTTTTGTAGTTTCACCTTTCTATCATAGCTGTGATACTCTGCATATTGTGCCACGTTTCTATCATAGCTGTAATGCTCTGCATTTTCTGACACCTTTCTATCGTAGCTGTAATGCCCTGCATGTCCTGACACCTTTCTATCGTAGCTGCAATGCCCTGCATGTCCTGACACCTTTCTATCGTAGCTGCAATGCCCTGCATGTTCTGACACCTTTCTATCATAGCTGCGATACTCTGCATAATCTGACACCTTTCTATCATAGCTGTGATACTCTGCATAGTCTGACACCTTTCTATCATAGCTGTAAAGGCTCATACTCAACTGCGAGAAACTCAGATGAGTCTCGCACGTCAATACCCGGCGCTGCTGCCGGCACTCAGGAGCAGAGCATGGGGCTGCATGTATTCCTATGCGGCCGCACGCCCCGATCTGAGTGTCGGGTGCAGTGCTGGGTATTGCCATGTGAGACTGATCCGAGTTTCTCATGAGTATGAGCCCTAATGCTCTGAATAGTCTGACACCTTTCTATCATAGCTGAGATACTCTGCATAGTCTGACAGCTTTCTATCATAGCTGAGATACTCTGCATTGTCTGACACATTTCTATCATAGCTGTGACACTCTGCATAGTCTGACACCTTTCTAACATAGCTGTGACACTCTGCATAGTCTGACACCTTTCTATCATAGCTGTAATGCTCTGCATAGTCTGACACCTTTCTATCATAGCTGTAATGCTCTGCACAGTCTGACACCTTTCTATCATAGCTGTAATGCTCTGCACAGTCTGACACCTTTCTATCATAGCTGTAATGCTCTGCATAGTCTGACACTTTTCTATCATAGCTGTGATGCTCTGCATAGTCTGACACCTTTCTGTCATAGCTGTGATGCTCTGCATAGTCTGACACCTTTCTATCATAGCTGTAATGCTCTCCATAGTCTGACACCTTTCTATCATAGCTGTAATGCTCTGCACAGTCTGACACCTTTCTATCATAGTTACTATGCTCTGCATAGTCTGACACTTTTCTATCATAGCTGTGATGCTCTGCATAGTCTGACACCTTTCTATCATAGCTGTGATGCTCTGCATAGTCTGACACCTTTCTATCATAGCTGCGATGCTCTGTGTATTCTGACACCTTTCTATCATAGCTGTAATGCTCTGCACAGTCTGACACCCTTCTATCATAGCTGTGATGCCCTGCATGTTCTGACACCTTTCTATCATAGCTGCGATGCTCTGCATAGTCTGACACCTTTCTATCATAGCTGCGATGCTCTGCATAGTCTGACACCTTTCTATCATAGCTGCGATGCTCTGCATAGTCTGACACCTTTCTATCATAGCTGCGATGCTCTGCATAGTCTGACACTTTTCTATCATAGCTGTGATGCTCTGCACAGTCTGACACCTTTCTATCATAGCTGTGATGCTCTGCACAGTCTGACACCTTTCTATCATAGCTGTGATGCTGTGTATTTTCTGACACCTTTCTATTATAGCTGCAATGCCCTGCACATTTTGATAAATTTCTATCATAACCAGCAGTAACTTTTTGGGTAATTTGTGCTGCAGTAGCTCTTAGGGGTCCGGACCCCAATAGCCTTCTCTTCCCACATTCATCAATGAGCTTTTGGTGAGCAAGGACTCCCGTTTTGAAGATGCTCTGACCCAGTTGTCTCAACACAACTCCCCATATATTTCCATACTGTGCCCACGACAGTATGTGTGCACATGTGTAGGAGTTCTTGTGTGAAGCACTGTTTGTTGGGGGGGCGTTATCCTTATTTATTTTACTGGAGGGACTGGCTATAAAGCTCAGAGACCCCAGGTTACTCGTTTACTATGACAACTATGCAACCTTCTTCATACAGGTAGAGCACAAATAACAGAACCAATATTCAAATAATATAGCGCCATATAGTGCTGAGCTATGCCAACCAACAGTGGCCAAATAATACAGTATCCAGAAAAGGATGTTCCTAAAATTGGGTGGACACTGTATGGAAACCCCTTACAAGATCACTATATGGGACCCTCATAAGACATCGCAGAGCATCCCCCTTATGTCCCTGGTAAGACTCACTAGTAACTGCGAGCCATTAGATTCATTAGTTCGGTCCCTTACATGCAGTTTTGGATACTGCAGGAACAGCTGATCATCGGGACAGCTTTCATTTATATAGGGGTGGTCTAGATGAGTTACCCCCTTAAGGGAAATGTTAATTTTGCATCAAATACATCTTCACTTCAGCAGATAGATTGGATTGAGAATTTCAGTAAGTCCTTAAGGAAGGGACATTCATCAATTATAACGATGTTTTAGGGCAAAATGCTACAAAGTCAACAAGTGAGTAACATATGAAAAGTGTGCAATCATCGTTGGCCACCGCCATGAGTCAGGAAACTTTATGAGAATCCAACAGAGAATTCCCAGCTGTCAATAGGAGCTGACCATGGTGCTGATCTGCAGTACCACCTGCCCTGACACCACATACCTAGCAATGATCACCCTCCTTGAGGTTTAGAGCATATCCTCTTCAACCTAACGCTGGCACTGCCAACCAAGATTATTTTCACTACTGCAATGCCTGACCTTGTGTGTACAATTAAATTAGAGAATTAATGTGACCCGATTCCATCGCACCAATATATTGTATACTGTCCTCTCTCTAAAAAAGATGCGTTTTTAAAGAATTCTTAAAAATGTGGGGAATAGGTATTAGTCGGATTGTCTGGGTTAGTGCTTTCCAGAAAAGTGATGCAGCACAAGATAAGTCATAGAGACGGAGGTGCAAGGTTCGGATTATGGAGAGTTAGTCTTAGGTCAGTTGCAGAATAGAGGGCACGGGTAGGGTGATAGACAGAGATGGGGGAGTAGATGTAGGGTGGTAAATAACTTTGGAGAGCTTTGTGGGTGAGAGTGATAAGTTTATATTGTACTCTTTTGCAGATGGGCAACCAGTGCAATGACTGGCACAGAGTGGAGGCATCGGTGTATCGGCTGAACAGAAATACGGCTCTGGGGTAGTGCTTTCCAGAAAACTAGCACAGCACAAGAGAAGTCTTGGAAACGGAGGTGCGAGGTTTGGATAATGGAGGATAATAGTCTTAGATCAGTTGCAGAACGGAGGGCACGGATAGGTTGATAGAGGTGATGGGAAAGATAAAGGGCAGTGAAGAACTATGGAGAGCTTTGTAGGTGAGAGTGATAAGTTTATATTGTACCCTTTAGCTGATGGGCAACCAGTCGCTCAAGACTTTTTGACCAACAGACTTCTCAGGAATCTGGTGGCAGTCGATGACAGTTTTCTCTTTCTGACATATTTAGATAATGCAACCAGTGTTCCTTTATGTTTCATCTTGTGAATTTTGCTTTTAGCTATATCTCTAGGGACATTCAATGCCTTTGTATCTTTTTTTTTTTTTTTTTAATCACTTTCCTTGTTTGATGTCTTCTCTAAACTTTTTAGACCACTCTTTACAACCCAAGAATGATAGTAACCTGGAGGCCATTGCCCATAAAGAATGGGATAAGATTCATCGGGAAGCTGGTGTCTGGCTATGCATCATGTCTGCAGCAGGTTATAACACCTAGAAATGCTCTACTGAGGACTACAGACGTGGTTATAAAGGGGGTGAATAATTCTAAGACTGCAGTAATCAGTAAAAGTGTCATTTTGGGCTAAATTTGATGAAACCACTTGTTACAGTGGGTGTAGAAAGTATTCAGACCCCTTTACATTTTTCACTCTTTGTTTCATTGCAGCCATTTGGTAAATTCAAAAAAGTTCATTTTTTTTCTCTTTAATGTACACTCTGCACCCCATCGCGACTGAAAAAAACAGAAATGTAGAAGTTTTTGCAAATTTATTAAAAATGAAATAATTAAAACTGAAATATTTCATGGTCATAAGTATTCAGACCCTTTGCTCATTGTTGAGTAGAAGCACCTTTTGAGCTAGTGCAGCCATGAGTCTTCTTGGGAATGATGCAACAAGTTTTTTTGGGATCCTCTGCCATTCTTTCTTGCAGATCCTCTCCAGTTCCGTCAGCTTGGATGGTGAACATTGGCGGACAGCCATTTTCAGGTCTCTCCAGAGATGCTCAATCTATACATGTGTCACCTCCGGCGGCCATTTTCTTGGAGACCACAGCATTACAGGAATTGAAATGTGGGGGCTCGGGATTTCACAAAATGTTGACGGAGCCCCCGCACCACCGAGCATCTGCAAAACTGCCACGCATCAGCCTGGGATGAGACTCCTGGTAAGTACATCCGGACTATAAGACGCACCCCCATTTTCCTCCAAACATTTTTGGGAAAAAAAGTGTGTCTTATAGTCCGAAAAATAAGTTTTTTTTCTAAAGTGGTGAAAAATAATTCAGAAATTTGTAAGAAAAAAAATGTTTGCTTATGTCGCCATTTTCCAAAACCTGTAGCGTTTTCAGTTTTCTGACACTGGGGCTGGTGATGGCTTGTTTTTTTGCACCCAGAGCTGATGTTTTTATTGATACCATTTTGGTGTAGATATGATGTTTTGATCGCCTCTTATGGCAATGTCGTGGTGGCCAAAAAAAATTAATTCTATATAAAGATTATTATAAAAAAAATATATAAAGATTATTATTAAATTCTGGCTTTTCGATTTTTTGTCTAGTTACACATGGTCCATATGTGATAAAATGTAACTTTATGTAAAAGTGATGCAAAATATAAATAGATAAAGCATCCATAGAGGTTTATTCTTATGACACGTCCACAGGATAAGTGATAACTTGCAGACCACCATTGGAACCCCCCACACATCCCTGAGAATAGGCTCTGAAATGCTCAGCTAGAATACAGTGGTGACCCTTCATCTTCGAGCACCATTCACTTCTATCAGGTAATTTCAGAGCCCCATTACCAGGATCGGTTGGGGTCCCAATAATTAGCAAGTTATCACCTATGTCATTGTCACACACAGTGTAGGACAGACTAAGTGCAACACAAAGGGATAAGGAGAAGGGGAACCAAACACTAGGGAAGGGGGTAGTGGAGACCCCTGAACAGATCTAACATCACCCTGTCTGTCCTATCGTCCCTATATAGGTTCCGCACCTATCGCCGAGCATGATACCTAATTCCTGCCTGACCCTGGCAATAAGGCTACGTTCACATTTGCGTTGTGCGCCGCAGCGTCGGCGCCGCAGCGCACAACGCAAACAAAAACGCGGCAAAACGCACGCTAAAACGCTGCGTTTTGCGCCGCATGCGTCGTTTTTGCCCGCAAGTTGGACGCAAAAAAAATGCAACTTGAAGCGTTTCTTGCGTCCAACGCTTGCGGCCATGCGGCGCAAAACGCAGCACAACGCATGTCCATGCGCCCCCATGTTAAGTATAGGGGCGCATGACGCATGCGGCGCCGCTGCGGCGCCCGACGCTGCGGCGCTGACCGCAAATGTGAACGTAGCCTAAGCCCTGCAAAGGGGAGGAAAGGATGTGCACTAGTCAATCCCCACTACCACTAAAGACAACTGGGATAGACAAACGAAACAAGGGACCACTTAGCTTGAGAAGACTCAGAGAGAAACATCAACGTCCTCCGAACTTCAAAAAGGACGATAGTCGACTGAAACTGCTCCAAGCCTCAACAGGGAAATGCAAATAGAAAATATCACCCTCGCTTGCAAGCAGGAAGTATATCAACAGTCAGGTTTAGTACCGGGGGAGGTGGCCACTTGTCTGCAAAGCAAACTACTGAGACCTTCTGCAGACATGCAGTGCAACGGTCTGCAGCCTCTGACATATCCGTGACAGTCATAGATAGATGATGTCATCCCATTTACTACAATTTGATGATGTAATTTTATTTTTTTGTGTGTTTATTTATTTTTTTAATTTAATGCATTGTTTTTACAGTTTAGAAAAAGTTTCTTCTTTCGTCTTTGGCAGCATTTAAATAAACAATGGAACTTCTAACCAGACTGTTGACAGTACAAAGCCCACCATGATGATCAGTGCAGCCGCAGGAATGCCTGCTCCTAGCCTGACAAAGGAAGGCAAATTGCATAATAAAGTTTCATTAACGAGGGGGATCCTAAGTCCAAACTGAGGAATTTCCTCTCTGAGTCACTGTTATAATGTCAGGGGGCTCTGGTTGTGTTGTCCAGGCGTTAACCCTTTCAATAGCCAGGAATCCAAACACGTCTTACAAAGATCACTCTTAAAATGTCAGCAATGTTTTTTTTTTATTTTTTGTGTTTTCTTCTACAGTCCAGAAAAATATTTGTGGTTACTTTGGCCCCAACAAAGATGGGACGAAGCCAAATATCCCAGCTCCCTCCATAATCATCTCCAGAACTGTGTGGCGGGCAAGTCCAAGGCTGAGGATCCTCCATGGGGCTTGTATCATGGTCGTCTTCTTCTTACAGATTAGGTGTGACCTTCTCCTTCCAGTGATTTTGTGAATTGTTTCCAGCAGAGTTGTATCACCGTGATTTGGTTTCTGTTTTATTTTATTTTTTTAAGTTTTCAGTTGCATTAAAAGTATTTAGAAAATAAAGACAAGAATACTGGATTACACCTAAGAACTTTTTGCATCTGAATGTTTGGACTTAATTTTCTTGACATTACAATAAAAACCTGAATCATTTATTTTTATTGTATTTCTTTTTTTTACAATCTATTTTTATTCTTTCGTTGTATTTTTTTTTTTTATTATATATTTTTGTTCATGATTAAGGGGGAAGCCATCCTGGAATCAGTCATCAGGTTCATCGGGAGGCAAACCCTGATCTTAGAGCAGCATAAAGTAGGAACAGAGACACTGACTACAGTAATGTATCACTTACTGGGTTGCTTGCTGCTATTTTGATAAAAAATAGTTTTACTAGCAGGAGATTATCACTAGAGGACTAGTAAACTTTCAGCCATGTAGTCCTACATGTTCATGAGCGCTGTAGAACCTCACCTCCTCCACTGACTGTCAGCTTTCTGCCTATGCACAGTGTACACATAAATCTGCCAATCAGTGGTGTGGGCGGGGTGATACAGAGATCAGCATTCAGGGAACTGCAGAGATAACACTGATTTTGTCAAAGCTGTAGCAAGTTGCCAAGTAAGTGACACATCTCTAGAGTCGGGGTCTCTTCCTCTACGTTATGCTGCTGTCAGATGGAGTAGCCAAACCCAGACTTAGATTCCCTTGCTAAAATTTGACTCTCCCTGAATAACTTGTCCGGGGAGTCACTTTGAAAAGTCTCTTAAAATCATCAACTTCGTAAGTGCACACCATGTAATGCTTCATTTTTCCTCTAGAGGCGCTGCAGGGGAATTGGAAACTGACACAAGGGACCTAGGGCAGAGACAGACTGCTGTATAACTCGTGCGATGATCGCATCGCACTGCACGAATTGTCCCGTCACCTCTCCTGACCTGAGCATGACAGTGTGATGTATTTCTATGCATCTATGCAGCTATAAATCTCAGGTTAGGAGACCAGACAGCCAGGAGGAGGTTTACGATACGATCCTCGCACGAGTCATACGGCAGTCTGTCTCTGCCCTTACAGAGAGACTGAACGTTCTTCTATCTCTCTCGGTTCCGCTGCCATCACTTCATTCTAATTTGGAATTCCAGACCCTCATTTTTGGGGTCCATGCGGTCAGACCCCCACAATCTATAACTTATCCCCTATACTTTGGAAAAGTGATAACTTTTAATGAAAGGAAGTTTTTATGCATTCATAAAAGGATTAAAATAACATAATTTCTGCCATATTTTTCACTATTTTGTAAACTCCATTTATTCTGTGTTAGTCCGCATCGTTAATGGATTATACAAGCATGACTTCTTTTCTCCAAAAACAGCGCCACACCTGTTTACAGCTCATGTATGGTATTGCATCTTGGCTCCATTCACTTCAATGGAACTAGGCTTCAATACCCCCATACAGCCTAGGGATAGGTTAGGTGCTGTTTTTGGAAAAAAAATTGTTTATAAAAAAAAAAATAGAGCGAATCGGAGACAAGTCCAAAGATAAAAAGTTTTTGAAATGGAGAACAAAATACGGACGTCTTATTTCATTTCTGGCCATGGAAGCAAATCGTTCATAGTATAAAATAAAAACAATTTTTACTTCTGTTTTCCGCCGATGAGTCAGAGGAGAACTGCGGCCAAAGTACCTTTTTTTTCTATATTAAACTGACTGCCTTTGCACAGCCGGGCTATGGGGACACTGGTGAGAAAGAAAGGGAAAACAGAAACAAGCAGGGAACACGGAGCCAAAATCATGACTCAGACCTAAGGTTTAAAGGGATATAAATAGGGAAACATTATAATAATAGTAACAGTTAGATTACAGAAACCTCTGTGCTGCCGATACTGAAACCTATTGTATTAATGGGTTAAAGGGTTATTCCTCCATCTCCACAGATGGATATTTTCGGATAGAGCTTGTAAAAAGAAGCACTTTTGCAATTTACTGCTTATTAAAATTGTCAGCCGTTCTTGAGATATTTACGTTTTTCATTTATTTACATCTGGTTGCCTAGGAGACCGACCACTGCTGCTGTCTAGTTTATATGCACTGCGCTGAAGTTGGTCAGGATTAGAAGGTAACAGGGCACTCCAGCAATCCTGTCGAGCTTCCAAACAATTCTTGTAAGCACTGCGTGCGCACTAACAGCGGTGGTCGGTCTCCAAGGCAATGAGCTGTAAACAAAAGAAAAGGGCTAATATCTAAAAACCGACTGGAAATTTTAATAAGCAGTATATTGAAAAAATGCTCATTTTTTCAACAATGCTTATTTATGAAAATGAGAGTAACCCCCTTAAAGGGGTTGTCCACTACTTTAAACTATAACCTTAAAGGGTTAGACCCAAGAAAACAAGTTATTGCCTATCCATAGGATTATTCAGGAAGAAATAAAAACAACCTTTACTTACCTATCGATCCCGACTTACCCCTTAATAATACCCCATATCATTATATGCCAGAGCTGCACTCGCTATTCTGCCAGCTGTTTAAGAAACGAGAGAAGAATCTTATCAATTCAGATAGGTATGCAGGTAACTTTTCATACATCAGATATTGTATAGTGCCTGCTGTCAAGACTATATTTCCAAAAATCACTGGAAAAAAAGAGGTCTGTATGCAATAATTCAGCAAAATTTCAGCTGTAAAGACTAGAATTGTGAATGCAGCTCTGCCCTATACAGACCATATTTCAGGATGAAGAATACAATATAGTAACAAATGCATCACCACAAAAAAATAAACTGTATTTCCTTGGATTCCACATTGATTAAGGAGCTCTATGCGGCTGGAAACTCAAAATTGCTCATTGGTACCATCATAAGTTGGTTCACCACAGCCAAGACTGAGATCATCATGTGCAATGCCAAGCGTTGGCTGGAGTGGTGTGAAGCATGCCATTAGATGTGAAGCAGTAGAAATTAGTTTCTCAAAGTAATAAATCAAACTAACTTTGGCTTTTGGTGGATCCAGAAGAAAATTTCCTATGCAAAACTTGGGCAAAAAGAATAGTTTTGAGGCTAATTTGGCCATGACCCAGGTTGTATGGCCAAAATTGCTGTTTGTGGCGCCACTGCTTTATTGCCAGTGACTGGGGTCACATTATGTCATCCAAGCAATTGTTAAAGTTCAGAACTAGTTGGGGTTCTGCACTCACCTGTCATGGGTGCAGAACCTTGCATGGTGCACACCACCACATTCACTTGCTTTGATGATGCACGATGTGTTGTGGCCAAAGTCACCATCGCTGTGTAGCCCCAGCCAAATGGTCAACGTGTCGTATTTTATGGGACAGGCAGTTGGTGAGAACTTGACCCTTTCCGGTAGGTTTGTGTTGATTCTGTATTTTCCAATGGCTCGTCACCCCAGACCTCCATATCTTCAGCAACAGGCACCATCTAGAGAGCGCCAAGTTCAATGTCTTTATATATCTTTCTGCTCCTGTACATTGGACTTGTCAAGTTGTGATGGTGAAAAGTGGCCACCTATGATGACGGGCTTAGCACTGTCACGATTCCACCTCTCAATGCGTCTGGGACAGCACGGCCGATCAATCTGGTTTAGGGGTGTGCTGAAGCTTTCATTGTGTTGATTGACAGCTCAACTATCCAAACTGAGACTGTGAGGTGTCGGCTGTCTCCATGTGCTCATTATTCCAGTTAATTGCCAGGCTTCTTAACTGAACTGTGTCTCCCAGAACTCTGCCAGAAGTACATTCAGCCTGTGAGGTTTGTGCTGTGCTTTCCTGTGCCTTGAGTTCCGTATGTTTGATCTGTTGCCTGACCTTGGACTTCGTTCTGACCATCCGCCTGTTTAACCCCTTCAGCTCTGATCCACTATCCTCCCAGTACTCTGACCTCGGAACATTACCTGACCACGCTTTTGTCTCTTTCTTCTGTTTATGATGTACCTCCTGGCTTCTGACCTTGGACTCCTTGACCACTCTGACTCATGGCTTGGCTGTGAGAAGTGACTAGCGTCACAAGAACCCATTTTAAAGAGGAAGTTGTCGAGGATGCCTTCCCTCCAGATTGAGGTAGATCCTTTGAAGGTTCCTGTTCGGGATTGCTGATCATAACTTTGATCCAGATCTTGACTTTGGCTTTGCTTCTGGATTATGTTTGTCTTGTCCTTTGGGTTTTCACCTGGTACCTGTGGTTCCGCTTCTAGTTTTAACCATGTCAGTCTCTTAACCAATTCTATCCTTTCATTTCTCCTTACTAATGTTCTATCTCGTTCTGCTCTTTATTCTCTTACCTACTTTCTTGACTTCATTACTGTTTTTCCCGCACACCTGCTGGCAATTGATACGGTAACTATTTTGGAAACCGCAACCTAGGGACCCAACTAGACTCCACATTCAATCTGGCTGATGCACTGATTGCCGCTTGGTGGAAACACTTTTTTGGTGAAAAGCGTAAGAGTCCATAAAAAATGGCATCTTGAGTTGTGGGTGAAGAAAACTAGCCCACAAATAGCACTTGTCAGATACCAGTACAGCTGTTGTGAAATTGGATTCTGGGCTCCCCCGGTGGCCACTTGTGGAATTGTACTTGTGTGCATCATCCCCTCTGTTCACCTGCTCCTATCAGGATGTGGGAGTCGCTATATAACCTTGCTCCTCTGTCAGTTTCATGCCGGTCAACAATGTAATCAGAAGCCTTTCTGTGCATGTTCCTGCTACTAGACAACTCCCAGCTAAGTTGGACTTTTGTCCTTGTGTGTTTTTGCATTTTGTTCCTGTTCACAGCTGCTGTTTCGTTACTGTGTCTGGAAAGCTCTTGTGAGCGGAAATTGCCACTCTGGTGTTATGAGTTAATGCTAGAGTCTTAAAGTAATTTCTGGATGGTGTTTTGATAGGGTTTTCTGCTGACCATGAAAGTGCCCTTTCTGTCTTCTTGCTATCTAGTAAGCGGACCTCAATTTTTGCTAAACCTATTTTCATACTACGTTTGTCATTTCATCTAAAATCACCGCCAATATATGTGGGGGCCTCTGTCTGCCTTTTGGGAAAATTTCTCTAGAGGTGAGCCAGGACTGTCTTTTCCTCTGCTAGGATTAGGTAGTTCTCCGGCTGGCGCTGGGCATCTAGGGATAAAAAAAACGTAGGCATGCTACCCGGCCACTTCTAGTTGTGCGGCAGGTTTAGTTCATGGTCAGTATAGTTTCCATCTTCCAAGAGCTAGTTCTCATATATGCTGGGCTATGTTCTCTCGCCATTGAGAATCATGACAGTTTGACCGGCCCCAAAAAAAGGGTTAAATTACTGGCTGAGAAAGGAGAGAAAAAAGAAGTCTGCTACAATTTTTTTTTTTTTTTTTTCCTCTAGTTCTGAGTGTGCTCTTAATTGAATCACTTGCTAGTCTGCCTATACTGCAGCCTTCCTCTCTTTCTCTCCTTCTTATCCTTGAATGGCTCTGTGTTCACCTGTTTCAAATGGATCTTCAGAGTGTAGCTACAGGTTTGAATAATCTCGCCACAAAGGTACAAAATTTGCAAGATTTCGTTGTTCATGCACCTATGTCTGAGCCTAGAATTCCTTTGCCTGAATTCTTCTCGGGGAATAGATCTCACTTTCAAAATTTTAAAAATAATTGCAAATTGTTTTTGTCCCTGAAGTCTCGCTCTGCCGGAGACCCTGCACAGCAGGTCAGGATTGTAATTTCCTTGCTCCGGGGCGACCCTCAAGACTGGGCTTTTGCATTGGCACCAGGGGATCCTGCGTTGCTCAATGTGGATGCGTTTTTTCTGGCCTTGGGGTTGCTTTATGAGGAACCTCATTTAGAGCTTCAGGCGGAAAAGGCCTTGATGTCCTTGTCTCAGGGGCAAGATGAAGCTGAAATATACTGCCAAAAATTCCGCAAATGGTCTGTGCTTACTCAGTGGAATGAGTGCGCCCTGGCGGCGATTTTCAGAGAAGGTCTCTCTGATGCCATTAAGGATGTTATGGTGGGGTTCCCTGTGCCTGCGAGTCTGAATGAGTCCATGACGATGGCTATTCAGATCGATAGGCGTCTGCGGGAGCGCAAACCTGTGCACCATTTGGCGGTGTCTACTGAGAAAACGCCAGAAAATATGCAATGTGATAGAATTCTGTCCAGAAGCGAGCGGCAGAATTTTAGACGAAAAAATGGGTTGTGCTTCTATTGTGGTGATTCAACTCATGTTATATCAGCATGCTTTAAGCGTACTAAGAAGCCTGACAAGTCTGTTTCAATTGGCATTTTACAGTCTAAGTTTATTCTATCTGTGACCCTGATTTGTTCTTTGTCATCTATTACCGCGGACGCCTATGTCGACTCTGGCGCTGCTTTGAGTCTTATGGATTGGTCCTTTGCCAAACGCTGTGGGTATGATTTGGAGCCATTGGAGGCTCCGATACCTCTGAAAGGGATTGACTCCACCCCATTGGCTAGTAATAAACCACAATACTGGACACAAGTGACTATGCGTGTTAATCCGGATCACCAGGAGGTTATTCGCTTTCTGGTGCTGTATAATCTACATGATGTTTTGGTGCTGGGATTGCCATGGCTGCAATCTCATAACCCAGTCCTCGACTGGAGAGCTATGTCTGTGTTAAGCTGGGGATGTAAAGGAACTCATGGGGACGTACCTTTGGTTTCCATTTCATCATCTATTCCCTCTGAGATTCCTGAATTCTTGTCTGACTTTCGTGACGTTTTTGAAGAACCCAAGGTTGGTTCACTACCTCCGCACCGGGAGTGCGATTGTGCCATAGACTTGATCCCGGGTAGTAAATACCCTAAGGGTCGTTTATTTAATCTGTCTGTGCCTGAACACGCGGCTATGCGAGAATATATAAAGGAGTCCTTGGAAAAGGGACATATTCGTCCTTCGTCATCTCCCTTAGGAGCCGGTTTTTTCTTTGTGTCTAAGAAAGACGGCTCTTTGAGGCCGTGTATTGATTATCGACTTTTGAATAAAATCACGGTTAAATATCAATATCCGTTACCACTGCTTACTGATTTGTTTGCTCGTATAAAGGGGGCCAAGTGGTTCTCTAAGATTGATCTCCGTGGGGCGTATAATTTGGTGCGAATCAAGCAGGGGGATGAGTGGAAAACCGCATTTAATACGCCCGAGGGCCATTTTGAGTATTTGGTGATGCCTTTTGGTCTTTCAAATGCCCCTTCAGTCTTCCAGTCCTTTATGCATGACATTTTCCGCGATTATTTGGACAAATTTATGATTGTGTATCTGGATGATATTCTGATTTTTTCGGATGACTGGGACTCTCATGTCCAGCAGGTCAGGAGGGTTTTTCAGGTTTTGCGGTCTAATTCCTTGTGTGTGAAGGGTTCTAAGTGTGTTTTTGGGGTTCAAAAGATTTCCTTCTTGGGATACATTTTTTCCCCCTCTTCCATCGAGATGGATCCTGTCAAGGTTCAGGCTATTGGTGATTGGACGCAACCCTCTTCTCTTAAGAGTCTTCAGAAATTTTTGGGCTTTGCTAACTTTTATCGTCGATTTATTGCTGGTTTTTCTGATGTTGTAAAACCATTGACTGATTTGACTAAGAAGGGTGCTGATGTTGCTGATTGGTCCCCTGATGCTGTGGAGGCCTTTCGGGAGCTCAAGCGCCGCTTTTCTTCCGCCCCAGTGTTGCGTCAGCCTGATGTTGCTCTTCCTTTTCAGGTTGAGGTCGACGCTTCTGAAATCGGAGCTGGGGCGGTGTTGTCGCAGAGAAGTTCCGACTGCTCCGTGATGAGACCTTGTGCCTTTTTTTCCCGTAAATTTTCGCCCGCCGAGCGGAATTATGATATTGGGAATCGGGAGCTTTTGGCCATGAAGTGGGCTTTTGAGGAGTGGCGTCACTGGCTTGAGGGGGCCAGACATCAGGTGGTGGTATTGACTGACCACAAAAATTTAATTTACCTTGAGTCTGCCAGGCGCCTGAATCCTAGACAGGCGCGCTGGTCGTTGTTTTTCTCTCGGTTTAATTTTGTGGTGTCTTACCTACCGGGTTCTAAGAATGTTAAGGCGGATGCCCTTTCTAGGAGTTTTGAGCCTGACTCCCCTGGTAATTCTGAGCCCACAGGTATCCTTAAAGATGGAGTGATATTGTCTGCCGTTTCTCCAGACCTGCGGCGGGCCTTGCAGGAGTTTCAGGCGGATAGACCTGATCGTTGCCCACCTGGTAGACTGTTTGTTCCTGATGATTGGACCAGTAGAGTCATCTCTGAGGTTCATTCTTCTGCGTTGGCAGGTCATCCTGGAATCTTTGGTACCAGGGATTTGGTGGCAAGGTCCTTCTGGTGGCCTTCCCTGTCACGAGATGTGCGAGGCTTTGTGCAGTCTTGTGACGTTTGTGCTCGGGCCAAGCCTTGTTGTTCTCGGGCTAGTGGATTGTTGTTACCCTTGCCTATCCCGAAGAGGCCTTGGACGCACATCTCGATGGATTTTATTTCGGATCTGCCTGTTTCTCATAAGATGTCTGTCATCTGGGTGGTGTGTGACCGTTTCTCTAAGATGGTCCATCTGGTTCCCTTGCCTAAGTTGCCTTCTTCTTCCGAGTTGGTTCCTCTGTTTTTTCAAAATGTTGTTCGTTTGCATGGTATTCCGGAGAATATCGTTTCTGACAGAGGGACCCAATTCGTGTCTAGATTTTGGCGGGCATTCTGTGCTAGGATGGGCATAGATTTGTCTTTTTCGTCTGCTTTCCATCCTCAGACTAATGGCCAGACCGAGCGGACTAATCAGACCTTGGAGACATATTTGAGGTGTTTTGTGTCTGCGGATCAGGATGATTGGGTTGCTTTTTTGCCTTTGGCGGAGTTCGCCCTCAATAATCGGGCCAGCTCTGCCACCTTGGTGTCCCCGTTTTTCTGTAATTCGGGGTTTCATCCTCGATTTTCCTCCGGTCAAGTGGAATCTTCGGATTGTCCTGGAGTGGATGCTGTGGTGGAGAGGTTGCATCAGATTTGGGGGCAGGTGGTGGACAATTTGAAGTTGTCCCAGGAGAAGACTCAGCTTTTTGCCAACCGCCGTCGTCGTGTTGGTCCTCGGCTTTGTGTTGGGGACTTGGTGTGGTTGTCTTCTCGTTTTGTCCCTATGAGGGTTTCTTCTCCTAAGTTTAAGCCTCGGTTCATCGGCCCGTACAAGATATTGGAGATTCTTAACCCTGTGTCCTTCCGTTTGGACCTCCCTGCATCCTTTTCGATTCATAATGTTTTTCATCGGTCATTGTTGCGCAGGTATGAGGTACCGGCTGTGCCTTCCGTTGAGCCTCCTGCTCCGGTGTTGGTTGAGGGTGAGTTGGAGTACGTTGTGGAAAAGATCTTGGACTCTCGTGTTTCCAGACGGAAACTCCAGTATCTGGTCAAATGGAAGGGATACGGTCAGGAGGATAATTCTTGGGTCACTGCCTCTGATGTTCATGCCTCCGATCTTGTCCGTGCCTTTCATAGGGCTCATCCTGATCGCCCTGGTGGTTCTGGTGAGGGTTCGGTGCCCCCTCCTTGAGGGGGGGTACTGTTGTGAAATTGGATTCTGGGCTCCCCCGGTGGCCACTTGTGGAATTGTACTTGTGTGCATCATCCCCTCTGTTCACCTGCTCCTATCAGGATGTGGGAGTCGCTATATAACCTTGCTCCTCTGTCAGTTTCATGCCGGTCAACAATGTAATCAGAAGCCTTTCTGTGCATGTTCCTGCTACTAGACAACTCCCAGCTAAGTTGGACTTTTGTCCTTGTGTGTTTTTGCATTTTGTTCCTGTTCACAGCTGCTGTTTCGTTACTGTGTCTGGAAAGCTCTTGTGAGCGGAAATTGCCACTCTGGTGTTATGAGTTAATGCTAGAGTCTTAAAGTAATTTCTGGATGGTGTTTTGATAGGGTTTTCTGCTGACCATGAAAGTGCCCTTTCTGTCTTCTTGCTATCTAGTAAGCGGACCTCAATTTTTGCTAAACCTATTTTCATACTACGTTTGTCATTTCATCTAAAATCACCGCCAATATATGTGGGGGCCTCTGTCTGCCTTTTGGGAAAATTTCTCTAGAGGTGAGCCAGGACTGTCTTTTCCTCTGCTAGGATTAGGTAGTTCTCCGGCTGGCGCTGGGCATCTAGGGATAAAAAAACGTAGGCATGCTACCCGGCCACTTCTAGTTGTGCGGCAGGTTTAGTTCATGGTCAGTATAGTTTCCATCTTCCAAGAGCTAGTTCTCATATATGCTGGGCTATGTTCTCTCGCCATTGAGAATCATGACATACAGCGGTCCTTGGGCAAGAATTAAATTGTATGTTGGTCCCTCACTCTTGAATAATTCATCATTGCAAAGGTTGGAACCTGAATTCATGTACAATTTGCACATATGTCCTGTCTGCCCTTCCCCCAGAGATAAAATTAACAAAATTATTACAACATAATAGAATAAAAAACGGAGCAAAACAGACACTCGGACAATAAACTGTAGAAGAAAAAGTTTGTTTTGCAATTCGAAATCTTTGGTCTTTTGGCAGAAATCATCCTCCATCCTGCAATGAAAGACAGAGAGCACGCCATGTATTTATAGCCCTAATTTGATTGTGGAGATGGATCTGACAGTCCAGGGGTCTGGAATGTATTTGGTGGGGATCTGACAAATTTCCCTTAATCAAAATTGTTTTGGGAATAGCTAACTTTGTTTAGCATTTCGCGGAGAAAGATGATGTGTGCGTGATGATGTCATTGTGCAACCATGTCTTGTGCTCACTTGAAAAATAAAATCTAAAAATTAGGTCAAAATTTTTGGTGAAGAAGAACTTCAGCCATGGAGGAGGGGAATACTGTCCACCATCTGACTAGGGCTGGACGGCGACTTTGGCTGCAAAACTGCACTGCAAAACAAGTGAATGGAGTTACGATGCGACCTCTAGGGTTCCACAACTGTGTCAATCAAGTCACAAAAAATCCAGCCAGGTTGGACTATTTGTGACTTACAAGTCGCGGTCACAGCACCCCAGGCGTTGTGATGTAGAAGCTCTTCTGACCCATGTCACGGTCATTGTGTGGCCTTAGCCTAACAGAGATTTTTGGATACTGTTTTTTACTTGCGTCTAAAAAAAAACTCTCCAAGGTAAGAGCAACATCATTCCAATTGGCCATTTTTGGTCGTATTGGTCAACTTTTTGGCTATGGCTGTGTAATGACTCTTTCCTGAAGGCAGGTTACAGATGGATTGAGTTTGTTATTCTCGATATCGATAAGCTGCCCAAAATTAATATCTATCAGCGGCTTATTGTCCCCATCAAGAACACATGCAAGTTTGGCTGAACCAAGGGTGCATGTATAGGTAAGAGTTAGGAACAATTGTTGACTGACAGCTATCGAAGGGGTATGTCTATGTTTATTCTCAGTATGTTTTGCTTAGTTAGGCATTTGGGGGCATTTACTTCCATAAAAGTCAATGGACAGGTGGCCGTACGTACACGCAACTCTCTATTACAAAGTCACATTTTGTCTCTTTTCATACTTTCTATTGGCTTCAGTGTAGAGAGCTGCCTGTAAGCGTGACTCGGTAACCAGCTACAGACTGGGAGGAGAGTGCAATCTCTGTTTTTACAAAAGAAGGTAATCAGGATTCTTTCCATATATCTGACCTTGTGTTGCACTCTTCCATATACTGGTGCTGTACGCTATATAACTCGCTCATTGGCGGGATGCAGCCACGAGACATTGTAGCTGCATAAGATAACTAGTTTATTGCATTTGTAGAAGATTACGATGACCTCTGTGTCCAATCCTCGACTTTGGCAGCTTTCATTTTTGCAAGATATAGATATTCTGCGGAAAAGATCAATGGCTCATTTAGAATTGCGGCATAATCATGTAGAAGGTTAACACTTTTACAATGTCTTATTCTCTTATTGTCTTATACAAGTGTTTTACAGGATTCTTTCAATGATGCGCCTGTACGGAAAAGGGAATATACAAGGGCCAATATACACTGCTGCATTACATATGTGCTTTTCTAATCTGTAACGTGTCCCTTAGGCTCCTATGGGTCTATGTTGTCTATGTTATACCTCTTGTGTATCCAATTTCATAGTTAGAGGCATGGTGTGTTCCTGAAGTATTCAAAGAGGCGTCATAAAAAAAATACAAGGAATATTAAAATACTGAGTCCAAGAAATGTCCCATAGGGTCTCTGTTGCCATATAGGTCCTGTATATGGACCCTGAAAATCAGATCGATGGAAGATGAAATAGAAATGGGAACCACACTGACAATCAGTCCCATGTATTGGAAACGGGCTGATTCTTCAGAATGTACCTGAATTTCTGCAAAATTCATTCAGACACATGAAATCACATAAACTGATGTGTGTGAACGTCCCCTAATACCACAATTCCCACATGCTTTCCCTTGGTGAGCTCATGTGGGGCTGGTTTTGGGATGCACTAGGTCTTTTAGAATTCTACATGATCCCCCAACTTACAGGACATCTTTGCCCCTCAAGATCCCAGGTGGTAGATATTTTTATTATGCTTATCCCAATTTTACCTGTCCATAGAGATGAAACATGGCATGGATAGCATCATCCATCAGACCAATATTAAGTTTGAGGGGTTAGAATGGCCTTATGGTGATATGAGTGAATATGTTACGCCCGTCCCTTCTCTATGATGTTGAAAATATGTAAAAGTATGTATCTCCCATAAATTTATGTGAAACCCAATATTCGTCACTGACCACTGGCTCCAAAACGTCTCAGGACAATGCTTTGATCACGGGAAGTTCTTACCTGGGACATGTACTTTCCCCACCTCTGTGTAAACGGATCTCAGGCTTAAGGCCCCGTCTCACATAGCGAGATCGCTAGCGAGATCGCTGCTGAGTCACAAGTTTTGTGACGCAACAGCGACCTCAGTAGCGATCTCGCTATGTGTGACACGTACCAGCGATCAGGCCCCTGCTGTGAGATCGCTGGTCGTGTCGGAATGGCTTGGACCTTTTTTTGGTCGTTCAGGTCCCGCTGACATCGCTGAATCGGTGTGTGTGACACCGATCCAGCGATGTCTTCACTGGTAACCAGGGTAAACATCGGGTTACTTAGCGCAGGGCCGCGCTTAGTAACCCGATGTTTACCCTGGTTACCAGCGTAAATGTAAAAAAAACCCAAACACTACATACTCACCATCTGATGTCCGTCAGGTCCCTTGCCGTCTGCTTCCTGCTCTGACTGCCGGACGGAAAGTGAGAGCACAGCACAGCAGTGACGTCACCGCTGCGCTCTGCTCTCACTGTACGGCGGCACTCAGTCAGAGCAGGAAGCAGACGGCAAGGGACCTGACGGACATCACATGGTGAGTATGTACTGTTTGTTTGTTTTTTTACATTTACGCTGGTAACCAGGGTAAACATCGGGTTACTAAGCGCGGCCCTGCGCTTAGTAACCCGATGTTTACCCTGGTTACCCGGGTGCTGCAGGGGGACTTCGGCATCGTTGAAGACAGTTTCAACGATGCCGAAGTCGTTCCCCTGATCGTTGGTCGCTGGAGAGAGCTGTCTGTGTGACAGCTCCCCAGCGACCACACAACGACTTACCAACGATCACGGCCAGGTCGTATAGCTGGTCGTGATCGTTGGTAAATCGCTATGTGTGCCGGGGCCTTTAGTGTCTGGCTGTCAGTGCAAATCTCCTGTGGTAATTATCTGGTCACTGTAGGAGGTCCCTACTTCAATGGATGTTGAAGTGTCAACTCTCTCTTACTTCCCCAGTTATAATTAGTTTTGCTCTTCCCCAGTTATAATTAATCCCATATGTTCAATGTTATGGTCATATGTCCCCTCTCTGGATATGTCTTATGGATTTAAATTTTTTTCTATGACAATGGAGGTTCAGAAAGTGATGGCATAACGTTAAAATATATTGTCACTTTCTGATCACATGGATCTATCCATTGGGATCCTAGGAAACAAGGGTATAGATATAAACAGAGCTAACATTGCTAAAGGAAGTTGCTAGTGCAGGTATATTTCTCATACACAGAGTATATACTGACATACAGTGGGAAAAATAATTATTTGATACACTGACAATTTTGCAAGTTTTCCCACATACAAAGAAAGCAGAGATCTGTCATTTTTATCGTCGGTACACTTCAATTGTGAGAGACAGAATCTTTTAAAAAATACAGAAAACCCCATTATGATTTTTACATAATTAATTTGCATGTTATTATATGAAATAAGTATTTGATACAATAGAAAAACAGAACTTAACATTTGGTACAGAAACCTTTGTTTGCAGTTACAGAGGTCAGCTGTTTCCTGTAGTTCTTGACCAGGTTTGCACACAGTGCATCAGGGATTTTAGCCCCCTCCTCCATACAGATCTTCTCCACATCTTTCACATTTCGGAGCTGTCACTGGGAAACATTGAGTTTCATCTCCCTCCAAATATTTTCTATTGGGTTCAGGTCTGGAGACTGGCTAGGTCACTCCAGGACCTTGAAATGCTTCTTATGGAGCCACTCCTTAGTTGCCCTGGCTGTGTGTTTCGGGTCATTGTTATTTTGGAAGTCCCAGCCACGACCCATCTTCAAAGCTCTTACTAAGGGAAGGAGGTTGTTGGCCAAAATCTTGTGATACATGACCCCATCCATCCTCCCTTCAATACAGTGCAGTAGTCCTGACCCCTTTTCACAAAACATCCCCGAAGTATGATGTTTCCCCCACCATGCTTCACGGTTGGGAAGGTGTTCTTGGAGATGTACTCATCCTTCTTCTTCCTCCAATCACGGCGAGTGGAGTTGATACCAAAAAGTTCTATTTTGGTCTCATCTGACCACATGTCCTTCTCCCATGCCTCCTCTGGATCATCCTTATGGTCATTGGTGAACTTCAAACAGGTGTGGACATGTGCTGGCGTGAGCAGGGGGACCGTGCGTTCCCTGCAGGATTTTAATTAATTACTGTGCAGTGTGTTACTAATGGTTTTGTTTGAGACTGTGGTCCCAGCTCTCTTCAGGACTTTGACCAGGTCCTCAGGTGTAGTTCTGGGCTGATTCATGACCTTTCTCAGAATCATCCTTACCCCACCAGGTGAGATCTTGCATGGAGCTCCAGACTGAGAAAGATTGACAGTCCGCTTGTCTTCCTTCCATTTTCTAATAATTGTGCCAACAGTTGTTGCCTTCTCACCAAGCTGCTTGCCCATTGTCCTGTAGCCCATCCCAGCATTGTGCAGGTGTACAATTTTGTCCCTGTGTCCTTAGACAGCTCTTTGGTCTTGGCCATGGTGGAGGGGTTGGAGTGTGATTGAGTGTGTGGACAAGTGTCTTTTCAAACAGGTAACTAATTCAAACAGGTGCAATTAATACAGGTAATGAGTGCAGAGTAGGAGGCGTCTTAAAGAAACACTAACAGGTCTGTGAGAGACAGAATTCTTGCTTGTTAGTCGGTGATCAAATACTTATTTCATGCAATATAATGCAAATTAATTATGTAAAAATTATATAATGTGATTTTCTGTTTTTTTTTTTTTGTTTTTTTTTTTTTAGATTCTGTCTCACAGTTGAAGTGATAAAAATGACAGAAAATTGGCTTTGTATCAAATACTTATTTTCCCCACTGTATTTAAAATATGTAAAATTAAATCATTGGTAAATGGAGTAATGAATATATATATATATATATATACCTGTATATATATATATATATATATATATATATATATATATACAGTACAGACCAAAAGTTTGGACACACCTTATCATTTAAAGATTTTTCTGTATTTTCATGACTATGAAAATTGTACATTCTCACTGAAGGCATCAAAACTATGAATTAACACATGTGGAATTATATACTTAACAAAAAAGTGTGAAACAACTGAAATTATGTCTTATATTCTAGGTTCTTCAAAGTAGCCACCTTTTCCTTTGATGACTGCTTTGCACACTCTTGGCATTCTCTTGATGATCTTCAAGAGATAGTCACCGGGAATGGTCTTCCAACAATCTTGAAGGAGTTCCCAGCGATGCTTAGCACTTGTTGGTCCTTTTGTCTTCACTCTGCGGTCCAGCTCACCCCAAACCATCTCAATTGGGTTCAGGTCTGGTGACTGTGGAGGCCAGGTCATCTGGTGTAGCACCCCATCACTCTCCTTCTTGGTCAAATAGCCCTTACACAGCCTGGAGGTGTGTTTGGGGTCATTGTCCTGTTGAAAAATAAATGATGGTCCAACTAAACGCAAACCGGATGGAATAGCATGCCGCTGCAAGATGCTGTGGTAGCCATGCTGGTTCAGTATGCCTTCAATTTTGAATAAATCCCCAACAGCGTCACCAGCAAAGCACCCCCACACCATCACACCTCCTCCTCCATGCTTCACGGTGGGAACCAGGCATGTAGAGTCCATCCGTTCACCTTTTCTGCAACGCACAAAGACACGGTGGTTGGAACCAAAGATCTCAAATTTGGACTCGTCAGACCAAAGCACAGATTTCCACTGGTCTAATGTCCATTCCTTGTGTTCTTTATCCCAAACAAGTCTCTTCTGCTTGTTGCCTGTCCTTAGCAGTGGTTTCCTAGCAGCTATTTTACCATGAAGGCCTGCTGCACAAAGTCTCCTCTTAACAGTTGTTGTAGAGATGTGTCTGCTGCTAGAACTCTGTGTGGCACTGACCTGGTCTCTAATCTGAGCTGCTGTTAACCTGCGATTTCTGAGGCTGGTGACTCGGATAAACTTATCCTCAGAAGCAGAGGTGACTCTTGGTCTTCCTTTCCTGGGGCAATCCTCATGTGAGCCAGTTTCTTTGTAGAAGTTGATGGTTTTTGCCACTGCACTTGGGGACACTTTCACAGTTTTCCCAATTTTTCAGACTGACTGACCTACATTTCTTAAAGTAATGATGGCCACTCATTTTTCTTTACTTAGCTGCTTTTTTCTTGCCATAATACAAATTCTAACAGTCTATTCAGTAGGACTATCAGCTGTGTATCCACCAGACTTCTGCACAACACAACTGATGGTCCCAACCCCATTTATAAAGCAAGAAATCCCACTTATTAAACCTGACAGGGCACACCTGTGAAGTGAAAACCATTCCCGGTGACTACCTCTGGAAGATCATCAAGAGAATGCCAAGAGTGTGCAAAGCAGTCATCAAAGCAAAAGGTGGCTACTTTGAAGAACCTAGAATATAAGACATATTTTCAGTTGTTTCACACTTTTTTGTTAAGTATATAATTCCACATGTGTTAATTCATAGTTTTGATGCCTTCAGTGTGAATGTACAATTTTCATAGTCATGAATATACAGAAAAATCTTTAAATGAGAAGGTGTGTCCAAACTTTTGGTCTGTACTGTATACAGAGATCAGCAAAGGGTTGAAAGCCAACCAAGCTTTTTAGAAAAAAGGGGGGTACCCACAAATTATTTTAGATAAATAGCAAAAAGGGGGACCTAAAACATAATATTTAATATATCTATTAAAATGACAAGACACAACATATATAGACAAACATGTGCATTACCAACAGTTAATCAAATAGTAAACTGATTATTAATAAAGAGATAAGAATGATAGTGCTTCAGATAGATTAATTCTCTTTGATTCAAAGACACTTATTCAACTAATAGGCCTTTGTTCAAGCTCAACAGAGAAACTAAATGCTCAAAATCTGAACAGATATTGATGCAACTTGTCTGTGCCAAAACCCTTTTTCTCAAATATGTGAAATAGATCAGTACCACTGATGATCACTCATAACTGCAAAAGTAGAGAGAGGAAGTGCATAATATAATATGGAACAATCTCACCAGATAATGAAGATGCCACATAAAAGATGCACCCTGCTAGTCAGTTAGTCAGAGATCCAGCGAATCGATACATGACTCCATAGACCATTCCTGTTCAGGACCACCTCCCTACGCGCTTCATCCCAAAAAGGGAATCATCAGGGGATAGGACGGTCAGATAGTGGTCTTGATGATGAAACGCTCTGCCATCATTAATATTCACATCATGGTATGTTGTGTCTTGTCATTTTAATAGACACCGTATACTAAATGTTATGTTTTAGGTCCCCCTATCTGTACTGTGTGCATATATATATATATATATATATATATATATATATATATATATATATATATATATATAAAGTAGGTCAAAATTGATGTTTGTTCCTAATTTTATTTAGTAATTAATGCATTTTTTTTAATAAACACTAATATTTACAATGTCCCCAAAAAAGCACATAAAACAAGTCTCAAGTAGGCAACTTGTATTTAAAACAGAAATGTTGAATGATCAGACGGTAAAAATTAAAACGGTCAAGACCTGAAGGGGTCAATGGAAGTGTTCTTCCTCATTATGGAATGTTGACGATTCTTTCGTCTCCTTATTAGTCGTGGTCCTCTCTGACGATCATTGATGATCTGATTAAAGACAAATGGATGTAAGTAACTTAGGGATCAGGTTCAAGGATCCACATCAAGTGCAAAGTCAGAAGTAGTTAAGAGCACTCCAAGATTTCTATCAAAAAGTCATCTTTTACTGATCGAATGTTTGCAACGTTTCAACCGTTACTGGGATCTTTCTCAAGACTTAAGAAAATGAAATATCTACCTTATATATATGCGTGTTTTGTATTCATTACAGACAAAATATAAGAAAAAAAGACATTTTTTTATATAATGTGCTGTTTTTCTAAATTTTCCAGAATGGCAGGAGGCTCTGCAGTTTGTCTATCTTCCCAACTGAACCCTTACATTTACTGTCTGGAATCAGCGATATGATCCATGTCTGGGTTTGGAGAAATGCCGACAGTTGCCAACTGCCATGGGGTGTGCCCAGCCAAGTCCACAAGCTCTGATCTCGTTTGGTTAGACTAACACACACACCTACACAGTTATTCTCACACATGTATCCAACTGTCTGTGGTCTAACTCCATACAGACGGCATTTTTTAATGCAGTCTCAAAATTTAGTTCCTGCCATATGTCATCTGTATCCCTTCATGGTCCTCAGGTCACAACGGTGCAGCCTGCACTTCTGTATGTTACATCTGTACTTATGTTCTGACTGACACATGCGGAAGACATTTAACTGTTCACAAAATGTGACGATCATAAACTGGATCTTCAAGTCCTTTAATAAATGATATACGGTAATATTTAAGATTAAAACTTACGGAATTTTTAAATCACTTTATGTTCGAAGTTTAGTTATATTCTTATACGTATAGGGCAGTATTATAGTAGTTATATTCTTGAACATAGGGCAGTATTATAGTAGTTATATTCTTGTATGTATAGGGCAGTATTATAGTAGTTATATTCTTGTACATAGGGCAGTATTATAGTAGTTATATTCTTGTATGTATAGGGCAGTATTATAGTAGTTATATTCTTGTACATAGGGGCAGTATTATAGTAGTTATATTCTTGTACATAGGAGCAGTATTATAGTAGTTATATTCTTGTACATAGGGGGCAGTATTATAGCAGTTATATTCTTGTACATAGGGGCAGTATTATAGTAGTTATATTCTTGTACATAGGGGCAGTATTATAGCAGTTATATTCTTGTATGTATAGGGCAGTATTATAGTAGTTATATTCTTGTACATAGGGGCAGTATTATAGTAGTTATACTCTTGTACATAGGAGCAGTATTATAGTAGTTATATTCTTGTACATAGGAGCAGTATTATAGTAGTTATATTCTTGTACATAGGGGCAGTATTATAGTAGTTATATTCTTGTATGTATAGGGCAGTATTATAGTAGTTATATTCTTGTACATAGGGGCAGTATTATAGTAGTTATATTCTTGTACATAGGAGCAGTATTATAGTAGTTATATTCTTGTATGTATAGGGCAGTATTATAGTAGTTATATTCTTGTACATAGGGGCAGTATTATAGTAGTTATATTCTTGTACATAGGAGCAGTATTATAGTAGTTATATTCTTGTACATAGGAGCAGTATTATAGTAGTTATATTCTTGTACATAGGAGCAGTATTATAGTAGTTATATTCTTGTACATAGGGGCAGTATTATAGTAGTTATATTCTTGTACATAGGAGCAGTATTATAGTAGTTATATTCTTGTATGTATAGGGCAGTATTATAGTAGTTATATTCTTGTACATAGGGGCAGTATTATAGTAGTTATATTCTTGTACATAGGAGCAGTATTATAGTAGTTATATTCTTGTACATAGGAGCAGTATTATAGTAGTTATATTCTTGTACATAGGAGCAGTATTATAGTAGTTATATTCTTGTATGTATAAGGCAGTATTATAGTAGTTATATTCTTGTACATAGGGGCAGTATTATAGTAGTTATATTCTTGTACATAGGAGCAGTATTATAGTAGTTATATTCTTGTACATAGGAGCAGTATTATAGTAGTTATATTCTTGTATGTATAGGGCAGTATTATAGTAGTTATATTCTTGTACATAGGGGCAGTATTATAGTAGTTATATTCTTGTACATAGGAGCAGTATCATAGTAGTTATATTCTTGTACATAGGGGGCAGTATTATAGCAGTTATATTCTTGTACATAGGGGCAGTATTATAGTAGTTATATTCTTGTACATAGGGGCAGTATTATAGTAGTTATATTCTTGTATGTATAGGGCAGTATTATAGTAGTTATATTCTTGTACATAGGGGCAGTATTATAGTAGTTATATTCTTGTACATAGGAGCAGTATTATAGTAGATATATTCTTGTACATAGGGCAGTATTATAGTAGTTATATTCTTGTATGTATAGGGCAGTATTATAGTAGTTATATTCTTGTACATAGGGGCAGTATTATAGTAGTTATATTCTTGTACATAGGAGCAGTATCATAGTAGTTATATTCTTGTACATAGGGGGCAGTATTATAGCAGTTATATTCTTGTACATAGGGGCAGTATTATAGTAGTTATATTCTTGTACATAGGGGCAGTATTATAGTAGTTATATTCTTGTATGTATAGGGCAGTATTATAGTAGTTATATTCTTGTACATAGGGGCAGTATTATAGTAGTTATATTCTTGTACATAGGAGCAGTATTATAGTAGTTATATTCTTGTATGTATAGGGCAGTATTATAGTAGTTATATTCTTGTACATAGGAGCAGTATTATAGTAGTTATATTCTTGTACATAGGAGCAGTATTATAGTAGTTATATTCTTGTATGTATAGGGCAGTATTATAGTAGTTATATTCTTGTACATAGGGGCAGTATTATAGTAGTTATATTCTTGTACATAGGAGCAGTATTATAGTAGTTATATTCTTGTATGTATAGGGCAGTATTATAGTAGTTATATTCTTGTACATAGGAGCAGTATTATAGTAGTTATATTCTTGTACATAGGAGCAGTATTATAGTAGTTATATTCTTGTACATAGGAGCAGTATTATAGTAGTTATATTATTGTACATAGGGGCAGTATTATAGTAGTTATATTCTTGTACATAGGAGCAGTATTATAGTAGTTATATTCTTGTACATAGGAGCAGTATTATATTAGTTATATTCTTGTACATAGGAGCAGTATTATAGTAGTTATATTATTGTACATAGGGGCAGTATTATAGTAGTTATACTCTTGTACATAGGAGCAGTATTATAGTAGTTATATTCTTGCATGTATAGGGCAGTATTATAGTAGTTATATTCTTGTACATAGGGGCAGTATTATAGTAGTTATATTCTTGTACATATGAGCAGTATTATAGTAGTTATATTCTTGTACATAGGGGCAGTATTATAGTAGTTATATTCTTGTACATAGGAGCAGTATTATAGTAGTTATATTCTTGTACATAGGAGCAGTATTATAGTAGTTATATTCTTGTATGTATAGGGCAGTATTATAGTAGTTATATTCTTGTACATAGGGGCAGTATTATAGTAGTTATATTCTTGTACATAGGGGCAGTATTATAGTAGTTATATTCTTGAACATAGGAGCAGTATTATAGTAGTTATATTCTTGTACATAGATGGCAGTATTATAGTAGTTATATTCTTGTACATACGGGCAGTATTATAGTAGTTATATTCTTGTACATAGGGGCAGTATTATAGTAGTTATATTCTTGTACATAGGAGCAGTATTATAGTATTATATTCTTGTACATAGATGGCAGTATTATAGTAGTTATATTCTTGTACATACGGGCAGTATTATAGTAGTTATATTCTTGTACATAGGAGCAGTATTATAGTAGTTATATTCTTGTACATAGGAGCAGTATTATAGTAGTTTTATTCTTGTACATATGGAGCAGTATTATAGTAGTTATATTCTTGTACATAGGAGCAGTATTATAGTAGTTATATTCTTGTACATAGGAGCAGTATTATAGTAGTTATATTCTTGTACATAGGGGCAGTATTATAGTAGTTATATTCTTGTACATATGGAGCAGTATTATAGTAGTTATATTCTTGTACATATGAGCAGTATTATAGTAGTTATATTCTTGTACATAGGAGCAGTATTATAGTAGTTATATTCTTGTACATAGGAGCAGTATTATAGTAGTTATATTCTTGTACATAGGAGCAGTATTATAGTAGTTATATTCTTGTACATAGGGGCAGTATTATAGTAGTTATATTCTTGTACATATGGAGCAGTATTATAGTAGTTATATTCTTGTACATAGGAGCAGTATTATAGTAGTTATATTCTTGTACATAGGGGCAGTATTATAGTAGTTATATTCTTGTACATAGTGGCAGTATTATAGTAGTTATATTCTTGTACATAGGGGCAGTATTATAGTAGTTATATTCTTGTACATAGGAGCAGTATTATAGTAGTTATATTCTTGTACATAGGAGCAGTATTATAGTAGTTATATTCTTGTACATAGGGGCAGTATTATAGTAGTTATATTCTTGTACATAGTGGCAGTATTATAGTAGTTATATTCTTGTACATAGTGGCAGTATTATAGTAGTTATATTCTTGTACATAGGGGCAGTATTATAGTAGTTATATTCTTGTACATAGGAGCAGTATTATAGTAGTTATATTCTTGTACATAGGGGCAGTATTATAGTAGTTATATTCTTGTACATAGATGGCAGTATTATAGTAGTTATATTCTTGTACATACGGGCAGTATTATAGTAGTTATATTCTTGTACATAGGGGCAGTATTATAGTAGTTATATTCTTGTACATAGGAGCAGTATTATAGTATTATATTCTTGTACATAGATGGCAGTATTATAGTAGTTATATTCTTGTACATACGGGCAGTATTATAGTAGTTATATTCTTGTACATAGGAGCAGTATTATAGTAGTTATATTCTTGTACATAGGAGCAGTATTATAGTAGTTTTATTCTTGTACATATGGAGCAGTATTATAGTAGTTATATTCTTGTACATAGGAGCAGTATTATAGTAGTTATATTCTTGTACATAGGAGCAGTATTATAGTAGTTATATTCTTGTACATAGGGGCAGTATTATAGTAGTTATATTCTTGTACATAGGAGCAGTATTATAGTAGTTATATTCTTGTACATAGGGGCAGTATTATAGTAGTTATATTCTTGTACATATGGAGCAGTATTATAGTAGTTATATTCTTGTACATAGGAGCAGTATTATAGTAGTTATATTCTTGTACATAGGGGCAGTATTATAGTAGTTATATTCTTGTACATAGTGGCAGTATTATAGTAGTTATATTCTTGTACATAGTGGCAGTATTATAGTAGTTATATTCTTGTACATAGGGGCAGTATTATAGTAGTTATATTCTTGTACATAGGAGCAGTATTATAGTAGTTATATTCTTGTACATAGATGGCAGTATTATAGTAGTTATATTCTTGTACATACGGGCAGTATTATAGTAGTTATATTCTTGTACATAGGAGCAGTATTATAGTAGTTATATTCTTGTACATAGGAGCAGTATTATAGTAGTTATATTCTTGTACATAGGGGCAGTATTATAGTTGTTATATTCTTGTACATAGGAGCAGTATTATAGTAGTTATATTCTTGTACATAGATGGCAGTATTATAGTAGTTATATTCTTGTACATACGGGCAGTATTATAGTAGTTATATTCTTGTACATAGGAGCAGTATTATAGTAGTTATATTCTTGTACATAGTGGCAGTATTATAGTAGTTATATTCTTGTACATAGGAGCAGTATTATAGTAGTTATATTCTTGTACATAGGAGCAGTATTATAGTAGTTATATTCTTGTACATAGGGGCAGTATTATAGTAGTTATATTCTTGTACATATGGAGCAGTATTATAGTAGTTATATTCTTGTACATAGGAGCAGTATTATAGTAGTTATATTCTTGTACATAGGGGCAGTATTATAGTAGTTATATTCTTGTACATAGTGGCAGTATTATAGTAGTTATATTCTTGTACATAGTGGCAGTATTATAGTAGTTATATTCTTGTACATAGGGGCAGTATTATAGTAGTTATATTCTTGTACATAGGAGCAGTATTATAGTAGTTATATTCTTGTACATAGATGGCAGTATTATAGTAGTTATATTCTTGTACATACGGGCAGTATTATAGTAGTTATATTCTTGTACATAGGAGCAGTATTATAGTAGTTATATTCTTGTACATAGGAGCAGTATTATAGTAGTTATATTCTTGTACATAGGGGCAGTATTATAGTTGTTATATTCTTGTACATAGGAGCAGTATTATAGTAGTTATATTCTTGTACATAGATGGCAGTATTATAGTAGTTATATTCTTGTACATACGGGCAGTATTATAGTAGTTATATTCTTGTACATAGGAGCAGTATTATAGTAGTTATATTCTTGTACATAGTGGCAGTATTATAGTAGTTATATTCTTGTACATAGGAGCAGTATTATAGTAGTTATATTCTTGTACATAGGAGCAGTATTATAGTAGTTATATTCTTGTACATAGGAGCAGTATTATAGTAGTTATATTCTTGTACATAGGGGCAGTATTATAGTAGTTATATTCTTGTACATAGGAGTAGTATTATAGTAGTTATATTCTTGTACATAGGAGCAGTATTATAGTAGTTATATTCTTGTACATAGCAGCAGTATTATAGTAGTTATATTCTTGCACATAGGGGCAGTATTATAGTAGTTATATTCTTGTACATAGTGGCAGTATTATAGTAGTTATATTCTTGTACATAGTGGCAGTATTATAGTAGTTATATTCTTGTACATAGGGGCAGTATTATAGTAGTTATATTCTTGTACATAGGAGCAGTATTATAGTAGTTATATTCTTGTACATAGATGGCAGTATTATAGTAGTTATATTCTTGTACATACGGGCAGTATTATAGTAGTTATATTCTTGTACATAGGAGCAGTGTTATAGTAGTTATATTCTTGTACATAGGAGCAGTATTATAGTAGTTATATTCTTGTATATAGGAGCAGTATTATAGTAGTTATATTCTTGTACATAGGAGCAGTATTATAGTAGTTATATTCTTGTACATAGGAGCAGTATTATAGTAGTTATATTCTTGTACATAGGGGCAGTATTATAGTAGTTATATTCTTGTACATATGGAGCAGTATTATAGTAGTTATATTCTTGTACATAGGAGCAGTATTATAGTAGTTATATTCTTGTACATAGGAGCAGTATTATAGTAGTTATATTCTTGTACATAGGAGCAGTATTCTAGTAGTTATATTCTTGTACATAGGGGTAGTATTATAGTAGTTATATTCTTGTACATAGGAGCAGTATTATAGTAGTTATATTCTTGTACATAGGAGCAGTATTATAGTAGTTATATTCTTGTACATAGGAGCAGTATTATAGTAGTTATATTCTTGTACATAGGGGCAGTATTATAGTAGTTATATTCTTGTACATAGGGGCAGTATTATAGTAGTTATATTCTTGTACATAGGAGCAGTATTATAGTAGTTATATTCTTGTACATAGGGGCAGTATTATAGTAGTTATATTCTTGTACATAGGAGCAGTATTATAGTAGTTATATTCTTGTACATAGGGGCAGTATTATAGTAGTTATATTCTTGTATATAGGAGCAGTATTATAGTAGTTATATTCTTGTACATAGGAGCAGTATTATAGTAGTTATATTCTTGTACATAGGGGGACAGTATTATAGTAGTTATATTCTTGTACATAGGAGCAGTATTATACTAGTTATATTCTTGTACATAGATGGCAGTATTATAGTAGTTATATTCTTGTATATACGGGCAGTATTATAGTAGTTATATTCTTGTACATAGGAGCAGTATTATAGTAGTTATATTCTTGTACATAGGAGCAGTATTATAGTAGTTATATTCTTGTATATAGGAGCAGTATTATAGTAGTTATATTCTTGTACATAGGGGCAGTATTATAGTAGTTATATTCTTGTACATAGTGGCAGTATTATAGTAGTTATATTCTTGTACATAGGGGCAGTATTATAGTAGTTATATTCTTGTACATAGGAGCAGTATTATAGTAGTTATATTCTTGTACATAGGGGCAGTGTTATAGTAGTTATATTCTTGTATATAAGAGCAGTATTATAGTAGTTATATTCTTGTACATAGGAGCAGTATTATAGTAGTTATATTCTTGTATATAGGAGCAGTATTATAGTAGTTATATTCTTGTACATAGGAGCAGTATTATAGTAGTTATATTCTTGTATATAGGGGGCAGTATTATGGTAGTTATATTCCATAGGAGCAGTATTATATACAATATAGAGAACATAGGAAGCCTTAAGGGGTATCCCAGTGATAAGAAATTATCATATCACCATAATCTAATATAGAGCCATTTACAGTATGTTTGCAGTATCTTAACACTTCAGTTTTGGATCTTTTAGTCGGATGTTTCTATAGTTACTGATGTACAATTATAAACATTTCATAAGTTTTTAAACTTTTATTGACAAATACATCAAGTTTATACAAAGACTGAAGATATCTACATTATTCAACCGTATTTCTCCAGTCTTCTGCCCTTCGCCCTGACAGCTGGATGATGGCTTCTCGGCCAAGTCCTGACTGATGGCCATCCATTCTGCCTAATCACTGCTTGGTTTTTATCACAGTTTCTGTGGTTTTGTTTGTCTTCTGCTTTTTGAGGATTGACCACAGGTTCTCGGTGGGATTGAAACCTGGGGAGTTTCCTGGCCATAAACCCCAAAAAGTCAGTTTTGTTCACTGAGCCACCTAGTTATCACTTCTGCCTTGTGACACGGACTCCATCATGCTGGAAAAAGCATTATTACCATATTGCTCCTGGATCGTTGGGAGATAGATCCCATTCTACATTCATGGATATTTTCTTAGGTACAATTGTGAGTGAGCCCCTCCATGGATGAAAAGCCCCCACACACATAAATGGTCTTTGGGTGCTTTACTGTTGCCAGACACAGGACTCACCTTTTTCATTCTTCCAGAGGTCCAAAACAGTCTGAAGGGGGTTTCATCAGAGAAAATACCAGGAAATGCATTGATCGGACTTCAGATGATGGGGGTAACGTTATTTTTTTCTGAAGAGGCCTTGATTTTGGGGAATCTGGAATATACATGTTGCTCCTTTTGATTTCAAGAAAAATTAAGAAAAATTATTTGTTTTTTTTTTGTATTAATTTACTGTTTTCTTTTACGTTTTATTGTATTACTGGTGCTTTCATTACACACCTCTTTTATCTATTTTTTTAAGCAGTACAGATGATAGATCATTGGAGGTCCAACCACAGAGACCCTCAAACTGTTTGAGTGAAGTGCCAGTGAATATGCTTGACCATCGCTCCATCTATTCTCAGTAGCAGACCTGGGCAAACTGCGTCCCGAAGGCCGTAACAGCCGAAAGGGCTGAAATAGTGACCTCTGAGCAGCACCATGCCCCTGCCTGCCGTCCGCCCGCCGCTGTCACCGCTATCTGCATCCTCAGGGTGCAGACAACATTAATACATTGGTGGATGAGGGGACTGCCGGCTCCATCTTCTAACAATCAGCGTGTGAGACAGCGGACGCAATTACATCATTTGATCGTGCTGCTGAGGGAATGAGGGTGAGATAAGTATGTGGGGTTTTTCATGTGCATAGGATATTTGTATGAATATAGGAGTCTATGTGAGGCTCACACTATATATATGGAGGCTATGTGAGGGTCACACTGTATATATGGAGGCTATGTGAGGGTCACACTATATATATGGAGGCTATGAGGGGCTCACACTGCATACATAGAGGTTATGTGAGGGTCACACTGTATATATGGAGGATATGTGAGGGTTACACTGTATATATGGAGGCTATGAGGGGCCTTACACTGTATATATGGAGGCTATGTGAGGGTCACACTGTATATATGGAGGCTATGAGGGGCTCACACTATATATGGAGGCTATGTGAGGCTCACACTGTATATATGGAGGCTATGTGAGGGTCACACTGTATATATGGAGGCTATGAGGGGCTCACACTATATATGGAGGCTATGAGGGGCCTTACACTGTATATATGGAGGCTATGTGAGGGTCACACTGTATATATGGAGGCTATATGAGGCTCACACTATATATATATGGAGGCTATGTGAGGGTCACACTGTATATATGGAGGCTATGTGAGGGTCACACTGTATATATGGAGGCTATGTGAGGGTCACACTGTATATATGGAGGATATGTGAGGGTCACACTGTATATATGGAGGCTATGTGAGGGTCACACTATATATATGGAGGCTATGTGAGGGTCACACTGTATATATGGAGGCTATGTGAGGGTCACACTGTATATATGGAGGATATGTGAGGGTCACACTGTATATATGGAGGATATGTGAGGGTCACACTATATATATGGAGGCTATGAGGGGCTCACACTGCATACATAGAGGTTATGTGAGGGTCACACTGTATATATGGAGGCTATGTGAGGGTCACACTGTATATATGGAGGATATGTGAGGGTTACACTGTATATATGGAGGCTATGAGGGGCCTTACACTGTATATATGGAGGCTATGTGAGGGTCACACTGTATATATGGAGGCTATGAGGGGCTCACACTATATATGGAGGCTATGTGAGGCTCACACTGTATATATGGAGGCTATGTGAGGGTCACACTGTATATATGGAGGCTATGAGGGGCTCACACTATATATGGAGGCTATGAGGGGCCTTAGACTGTATATATGGAGGCTATGTGAGGGTCACACTGTATATATGGAGGCTATGAGGGGCTCACACTGTATATATGGAGGCTATGTGAGGGTCACACTGTATATATGGAGGCTATGTGAGGCTCACACTGTATATATGGAGGCTATGTGAGGGTCACACTGTATATATGGAGGCTATGAGGGGCTCACACTATATATGGAGGCTATGTGAGGCTCACACTGTATATATGGAGGCTATGTGAGGGTCACACTGTATATATGGAGGCCATGTGAGGGTCACACTGTATATATGGAGGCTATGAGGGGCTCACACTATATATGAAGGCTATGTGAGGCTCACACTGTATATATGGAGGCTATGTGAGGGTCACACTGTATATATGGAGGCCATGTGAGGGTCACACTGTATATATGGAGGCTATGTGAGGGTCACACTGTATATATGGAGGCCATGTTAGGGTCACACTGTATATATGGAGGCTATGTGGGGCTCACACTGTATATATGGAGGCCATGTTAGGGTCACACTGTATATATGGAGGCTATGTGGGGCTCACACTGTATATATGGAGGCCATGTGAGGGTCACACTGTATATATGGAGGCGATGTGAGGGTCACACTGTACATATGGAGGCTATGTGAGGCTCACACTGTATATATGGAGGCCATGTGAGGGTCACACTGTATATATGGAGGCTATGTGAGGGTCACACTGTATATATGGAGGCTATGAGGGGCTCACACTGTATATATGGAGGCTATGAGGGGCTCACACTATATATGAAGGCTATGTGAGGCTCACACTGTATATATGGAGGCTATGTGAGGGTCACACTGTATATATGGAGGCCATGTGAGGGTCACACTGTATATATGGAGGCTATGTGAGGGTCACACTGTATATATGGAGGCCATGTTAGGGTCACACTGTATATATGGAGGCTATGTGAGGCTCACACTGTATATATGGAGGCCATGTGAGGGTCACACTGTATATATGGAGGCTATGTGAGGGTCACACTGTATATATGGAGGCCATGTTAGGGTCACACTGTATATATGGAGGCTATGTGGGGCTCACACTGTATATATGGAGGCTATGTGAGGCTCACACTGTATATATGGAGGCTATGTGAGGGTCACACTGTATATATGGAGGCCATGTTAGGGTCACACTGTATATATGGAGGCTATGTGGGGCTCACACTGTATATATGGAGGCCATGTTAGGGTCACACTGTATATATGGAGGCTATGTGGGGCTCACACTGTATATATGGAGGCCATGTGAGGGTCACACTGTATATATGGAGGCTATGTGAGGCTCACACTGTATATATGGAGGCCATGTGAGGGTCACACTGTATATATGGAGGCTATGTGAGGGTCACACTGTATATATGGAGGCCATGTTAGGGTCACACTGTATATATGGAGGCTATGTGGGGCTCACACTGTATATATGGAGGCTATGTGAGGGTCACACTGTATATATGGAGGCTATGTGAGGGTCACACTGTATATATGGAGGCCTATGAGAGGCTCACACTGTATATATGGAGGCTATGAGGGGCTCACACTGTATATATGGAGGCTATGTGAGGGTCACATTGTATATATATGGAGGCTATGTGGCGATTATTACTGTATATATAGAGACTATGAGGGGCTCACACTGTGTATATGGAGGATATGTGAGGGTCACACTGTATATATAGAGGCTATGTGGGGCTCACACTGTATATATGAAGGCTATGAGGGGCACACACTGTATATATGGAGGCTATGTGAGGTTCACACTGTATATATAGAGGCTATGTGGGGCTCACACTGTATATATGAAGGCTATGAGGGGCACACACTGTATATATGGAGGCTATGTGTGGGCTCACACTGTATATATGGAGGCTATGTGAGACTCACACTGTATAAATGGAGGCTATGTAGGGCTCACACTATATATGGGGGCTATGTGGGGTTCACACTGTATAAATGGAGGCTATGTGGGGCTTACACTGTATATATGGAAGCTATGTGAGACTCACACTGTATAAATGGAGGCTATGTTGGGCTCACACTATATATGGAGGCTATGTGGGGCTTACCCTGTATATATGGAGGCTATATGAGACTCACACTATATAAATGGAGGCTATGTGTGGGCTCACACTGTATATATGGAGGCTATGTAGGGCTCACACTATATATGGGGGCTATGTGGGGCTCACACTGTATATATGGAGGCTATGTGAGACTCACTGTATAAACGGAGGCTATATAGGGCTCACACTGAATATAGGGAGGCTAGGTGGGGCTCACACTGTATAAATGGAGGCTATGTGTGGGCTCACACTGTATATATGGAGGCTAGGTGGGGCTCACACTGTATAAATGGGGGCTATGTGGGGCTCACACTGTATATATGGAGGCTATGTGGGGCTCACACTATATATGGGGGCTATGTGGGGCTCACACTGTATATATGGAGGCTATGTGAGACTCACACTGTATAAATGGAGGCTATGTAGGGCTCACACTATATATGGGGGCTATGTGGGGTTCACACTGTATAAATGGAGGCTATGTGGGGCTTACACTGTATATATGGAAGCTATGTGAGACTCACACTGTATAAATGGAGGCTATGTTGGGCTCACACTATATATGGAGGCTATGTGGGGCTTACCCTGTATATATGGAGGCTATATGAGACTCACACTATATAAATGGAGGCTATGTGTGGGCTCACACTGTATATATGGAGGCTATGTAGGGCTCACACTATATATGGGGGCTATGTGGGGCTCACACTGTATATATGGAGGCTATGTGAGACTCACTGTATAAACGGAGGCTATATAGGGCTCACACTGAATATAGGGAGGCTAGGTGGGGCTCACACTGTATAAATGGAGGCTATGTGTGGGCTCACACTGTATATATGGAGGCTAGGTGGGGCTCACACTGTATAAATGGGGGCTATGTGGGGCTCACACTGTATATATGGAGGCTATGTGGGGCTCACACTATATATGGGGGCTATGTGGGGCTCACACTGTATATATGGAGGCTATGTGAGACTCACTGTATAAACGGAGGCTATATAGGGCTCACACTGAATATAGGGAGGCTAGGTGGGGCTCACACTGTATAAATGGAGGCTATGTGTGGGCTCACACTGTATATATAGAGGCTAGGTGGGGCTCACACTGTATAAATGGGGGCTATGTGGGGCTCACACTGTATATATGGAGGCTATGTGGGGCTCACACTATATATGTGGGCTATGTGGGGCTCACACTGTATATATGGAGGCTGTGAGTGGGCTCACACTGTATATATAGAGGCTATGTAGGGCTCACACTATATATGGGGGCTATGTGGGGCTCACACTGTATAAATGGTGGCTATGTAGGGTTCACACTATATATGGGGGCAATGTGGGGCTCACACTGTGTATATAGAGGCTGTGTGTGGGGAGGCTTATACTGTATATAGTGAGGCTTTGTGGGGCACATGTTGTATAAGAGATGCTTTGTGGGGCTCACACTATATATAGGGGCTATGTGGAGGTTGATACTGTATGTGGGGCTGTTAGGGCTCATATTGTATTTAGGGGCTATGTGGGGGCTCATAGTGTATATAGGGGCTTTGTGTGGCTCATATGGTATATAGGGGGCTGAGTGTGGCTGAAACGGCATATAAGGGATGTCAGCATATTAAATTCTGCTCAATATTAAGTGATACAATAATTATTAATAATTATAATGAATATGCTAATATTGAGCAGAATTAATTTCAGCCTATTGGTATGGCTCCACAAATTTCATGGTCTCTCAGGAAAATGAATTGCCCACCCCTGCTCTATAGGACTGCAGTGATATCCAGCCGACGAAAAAAGAATAGATAGGTGCATCCAATAATATATATTTTTTTCAAGCTTTATTTAAGTTGCATAACATTAAATTCCACTTGGAAATGACGCGTTTGTGGCACCTACTGCGCTTTTGGGCTGTGTGCACACACTGCGGATTTTGATGCGTTTCCGAAGTGTTTTTGGATGCGTGGAATTGCATCAAATCCGCAGTGTAGTACAGTCACAATGTTAGTCAATGGGAATTTGAGAATTGTTGTGCACATGCTGCAGAAAAATCTGTGCGGATTCGCTGCGTTTTTTTTCCACAGCATGTCAATTCTTTGTGCGGAAACGCAGCGTTTCTGCACCCATATACACTGAGTAAGGCAAATCTGCACATCAAAAAACGCATGACAATCCGCAAGAAATCCGCGTCAATTCCGCAAGCATTTTGGCCTGCGGTTTTTGCCAAGAGATGCAGATTCTGTGCGGAAAGTTCCTCAAGCCAATCTTCAATGTGTGCACATACCCTAAAGCTATGTGCCCACGTTCAGGATTGTTCAAAGAATTTTCCTGATCAAAACCGGACTCCTTTCGCAGGAAATCTGCACGCGTTTTTATCGCGTTTTTTTAGTGGATTTTCCGTGTTTTTTTCCAGAGCATCCAAACACAATAATATAGTGGCAAATTCACAGATTTTCCGCAAAATTAATGAACATGCTGCGTTTTTTTCCGCAATGCGTTTTTTTGGGAAAAAAACGCAGCATGGGCACAAATATTGCGGAATGCATTCTAATAATGGAGTGCTTAATGTAAGCTTTTTTTGCAACGGAAAACTGCCGCAAAAACGCTAAAAAAAAACGCGAAAATTCCTGAAAGTGGGCACATAGCCTAAGTAATGGAGTGTGAATACTGAAATGTTACAACCACATTTACATCTTATCATGTGCTAATTAATTAATAAATCCACATAAGACAATCATGGTCAGAAACGCCCACAGTCAGTGTATCATTAGCTTAGAGCTCTGTTCAAATGACGCCTGTACTTTAGGTTTCTTGTGTTGAACCCAATATGGAACTGGATCTGCAGATAGAGGCGACGATATCTGGAGATTGGGGGCTCTTTCTTAATACAAGTGTATTAGTAAGTAATAAATATTTACATTTTAAACAAATCTATGCTATATTTTTTATTTTCAGTTCACATCCCCTTTAATAGATTTTGCATAAATTTGCACCAATGGCAGATGCAGTAATGCAGAATGCTCTCATTTTACTGTACAAGGGAGAGCAGGGAATTAGCAGCTCTAATTATAATAAAATATAAATTACTGGGAAACGGGAACAAAATTCCAAGTGCGGTGAAAAACACAATTCAGTCATTGCTTTTTTTTGGCTTTTTTTTTTAAGCCACTTAAGGTGACTTCAGCCTGCTATCTGCTGATCGCTTGTTCTATGTCCTGCAATATCGCTGTCCTACAGTATATAGGTAAAGTCGCCATCGTGTAAGAAGCCCAAACTGTGTCTGAGCTTCACAGCAGCACCAACATGGAGTACACCTATCAGCACTGAGTACACCACAGTGTAGGTGCATAAACTGCCCTAACAATGCTGGCTGAGCGAGCAGTATATACACCTACACCGCAGAATATACTCATACACTGCTGGTGTGCTCACAGTATACGCGGTGCTCGGTGCTGTACTCTCAGTATACGCGGTGCTCGGTGCTGTGCTCTCGGTATACCCGGTGATCGGTGCTGTGCTCTCGGTATGCGCGGTGCTCGGTGCTGTACTTGCTGTATACGCGGTGCTCCGTGCTGTACTCTCAGTATACGCGGTGCTGTGCTCTCTGTATACCCGGTGCTCGGTGCTGTACTCTCGGTATGCGCGGTGCTGTGCTCTCAGTATACCCAGTGCTCGGTGCTGTACTCTTGGTATGCGCGGTGCTCTGCTCTCGGTATACCCGGTGCTGTGCTCTCTGTATACCCGGTGCTCGGTGCTGTGCTCTCGGTATACGCGGTGCTGTGCTCTCTGTATACCCGGTGCTCGGTGCTGTGCTCTCAGTATACCCGGTGCTGTGTTCTCGGTATACCCGGTGCCGTGCTCTCAGTATACCCGGTGCTGTGCTCTCGGTATACGCGGTGCTGTGCTCTCTGTATACCCGATGCTCGGTGCTGTGCTCTCAGTATACGCGGTGCTCGGTGCTGTGCTCTCGGTATACCCGATGCTCGGTGCTGTGCTCTCAGTATACGCGGTGCTCGGTGCTGTGCTCTCGGTATACCCGGTGCTCAGTGCTGTGCTCTCTCAGTATACGCGGTGCTCGGTGCTGTGCTCTCTGTATACCCGGTGCTGTGCTCTCGGTATACCCGGTGCTCGGTGCTGTGCTCTCAGTATACCCGGTGCTGTGCTCTCGGTATACCCGGTGCTCGGTGCTGTGCTCTCGGTATACCCGGTGCTGTGCTCTCAGTATACACGGTGCTCGGTGCTGTGCTCTCAGTATACGCGGTGCTCGGTGCTGTGCTCTCGGTATACCCGGTGCTGTGCTCTCGGTATACCCGGTGCTCGGTGCTGTGCTCTCGGTATGCGCGGTGCTCGGTGCTGTGCTCTCAGTATACCCGGTGCTCGGTGCTGTGCTCTCGGTATACCCGGTGCTCGGTGCTGTGCTCTCAGTATACCCGGTGATCGGTGCTGTGCTCTCGGTATGCGCGGTGCTCGGTGCTGTACTTGCTGTATACGCGGTGCTCCGTGCTGTACTCTCAGTATACGCGGTGCTGTGCTCTCTGTATACCCGGTGCTGTACTCTCAGTATACCCGGTGATCGGTGCTGTGCTCTCAGTATACGCGGTGCTCGGTGCTGTACTTGCTGTATACGCGGTGCTCTGTGCTGTACTCTCAGTATACGCGGTGCTGTGCTCTCTGTATACCCGGTGCTCGGTGCTGTACTCTCGGTATGCGCTGTGCTCGGTGCTGTGCTCTCAGTATACGCGGTGCTCGGTGCTGTGCTCTCGGTATACCCGGTGCTGTGCTCTCAGTATACGCGGTGCTCGGTGCTGTGCTCTCGGTATACTCGGTGCTGTGCTCTCGGTATACTCGGTGCTGTGCTCTCGGTATGCGCGGTGCTCGGTGCTGTGCTCTCAGTATACGCGGTGCTCGGTGCTGTGCTCTCGGTATGCGCGGTGCTCGGTGCTGTGCTCTCGGTATACCCGGTGCTGTGCTCTCGGTATACTCGGTGCTCGGTGCTGTGCTCTCGGTATGCGCGGTGCTCGGTGTTGTGCTCTCAGTATACCCGGTGCTGTGCTCTCGGTATACCCGGTGCTCGGTGCTGTACTCTCGGTATGCGCGGTGCTCGGTGCTGTGCTCTCAGTATACCCGGTGCTCGGTGCTGTGCTCTCAGTATACCCGGTGCTCGGTGCTGTGCTCTCAGTATACGCGGTGCTCGGTGCTGTGCTCTCGGTATACCCGGTGCTGTGCTCTCGGTATACTCGGTGCTCGGTGCTGTACTCTCGGTATGCGCGGTGCTCGGTGCTGTGCTCTCAGTATACGCGGTGCTCGGTGCTGTGCTCTCAGTATACGCGGTGCTCGGTGCTGTGCTCTCGGTATACTCGGTGCTGTGCTCTCGGTATACTCGGTGCTCGGTGCTGTGCTCTCGGTATGCGCGGTGCTCGGTGCTGTGCTCTCAGTATACGCGGTGCTCGGTGCTGTGCTCTCGGTATGCGCGGTGCTCGGTGCTGTGCTCTCAGTATACGCGGTGCTCGGTGCTGTGCTCTCGGTATGCGCGGTGCTCGGTGCTGTGCTCTCGGTATACCCGGTGCTGTGCTCTCAGTATACGCGGTGCTCGGTGCTGTGCTCTCGGTATACTCGGTGCTGTGCTCTCGGTATACTCGGTGCTCGGTGCTGTGCTCTCGGTATGCGCGGTGCTCGGTGCTGTGCTCTCAGTATACGCGGTGCTCGGTGCTGTGCTCTCGGTATGCGCGGTGCTCGGTGCTGTGCTCTCGGTATACCCGGTGCTCGGTGCTGTGCTCTCGGTATGCGCGGTGCTCGGTGTTGTGCTCTCAGTATACCCGGTGCTGTGCTCTCGGTATACCCGGTGCTCGGTGCTGTGCTCTCGGTATACCCGGTGCTGTGCTCTCAGTATACGCGGTGCTCGGTGCTGTGCTCTCAGTATACGCGGTGTTCGGTGCTGTGCTCTCGGTATACGCGGTGCTCGGTGCTGTGCTCTCGGTATACCCGGTGCTGTGCTCTCAGTATACGCGGTGCTCGGTGCTGTGCTCTCAGTATACGCGGTGCTCGGTGCTGTGCTCTCGGTATACGCGGTGCTCGGTGCTGTGCTCTCGGTATACCCGGTGCTGTGCTCTCAGTATACGCGGTGCTCGGTGCTGTGCTCTCGGTATACCCGGTGCTGTGCTCTCGGTATACGCGGTGCTCGGTGCTGTGCTCTCGGTATGCGCGGTGCTCGGTGCCCCGGGGGTCTGCAGCGCACAGAGGAGGCGGCGGCGCTTTGTAGTCGGGGTGGAATGCGGAAATGTACAAGCCGTGTCAAAGTTTTGAAGTGGGGTCAAGTCACACTGAGCAGCGTGGGAAAAGCTGCAACAAAAAGAGCGAGGAAGGAGGCGGCGGCGGCTCTGGGACAGCTGCACCCTGGGGCCCGGAGCTCGGCAGCCCCCGCTCTCTGCTGACCCTGCCCCTTGTGCTGCACTCAGGATGGCGCTGCGGAGCGGAGCGGAGCTACCTGTGTGGCCCGGCCGGGGCTCTGCGGCAGCCAGGACCATGTAACCGAGCACCGGGACGGATCTCCAGCTCTGCCACACTCGGACCCGGCGCTGCTCTGCGGCAGGTAAAGGCTCTGCCCCCCGGTGCACAGCGCTCATTGTGGGGATGCCATGTGCTCTGCAACGCTGTACGGCCATGCAGTGCTCTGCACACAGCTCCTGAGTCCACACGTGTACCCATAGAGGTACCCACAGATGTACCCACAGATGTACCCACACACGTACCCACAGAGGTACCCATAGATGTACCCATACGTGCATACGTGTACCCACACACGTACCCATACATGTACCCACAGATCATGTACCCACACATGTATCCACACACGTACCCACAGATGTACCCACGGATGTACCCATAGATGTACCCATACATGTTACCATACGTGTACCCATACATATACCCACATATGTACCCATAGATGTACTCACACATGTACCCATAGATGTACCCACAAGTGTACACACAGATGTACCCACACATGTACCCACACGTGTACCCATAGATGTACCGATACGTGCATACGTGTACCTATAGATGTACCCACACATGTACCCATACGTGTACCCACACATGCACCCACATGTGTACCCATACATTGAAGCATACGTTTACCCATACGTGCACCCACACATGTACCCATAGATGTACCCATAGATGTACCCACACATGTACCCACACATATACCCACACATGTACCCATACATATACCCACACATGTACCCACACATGTACCCATAGATGTACCCATACATATACCCACACATGTACCCACACATGTACCCATAGATGTACCCATACATATACCCACACATGTACCCACACATGTACCCATAGATGTACCCATACATATACCCACACATGTACCCACACATGTACCCATAGATGTACCCATACATATACCCACACATGTACCCATACATATACCCACACATATACCCACACATGTACCCATACATATACCCACACATGTACCCATAGATGTACCCATACATATACCCACACATGTACCCATACATATACCCACACATGTACCCATTACTGCAGGCGAGTGCGGATCAGCGCTGTGTAATAAGTTCTCATTTCCAGCAGTCACATTCAGGCGATGCTGACACACAACACTTTTTTTTTTTTCCACTTAAAAAGCAGAAATTCTGCACTTTTTTTCGTAGATTTTTAACTTCTTTCATCTCACCGGGGAGAAACTTTAATAACGGAGAAACAATTGACATCCTGCTTTTAAAAAACAAAAAAATGGGGAAAAAACATCTCCCTGTTATCGTGAAACGCTTCGGTGTTTTTTTTTTTTCTGCTTTAAGAAACCGCCGCGTGTGAACAAGCCCTAAATATTCTCACGGCAAAAGCCGGCAGCAATTTATTCCCAATGAGACCGTCTTTATTTTTAATCGGGGCATTAATGAATATTCTGAGGGAAGGATGTGACGAGAGAATGCTGCACCCTGCAGAACAGCTCCCCGGCATATGTCAGCTGCATCCATGAACCCAGCGGACGCAGGACGGTGCATATGGCTTATACCATAAGGATATATATATAATGTCTGTTTTTCTATGGTAGCCTATAGATTGACGGACGCCTATAAGTTGGGAAACGCGTAGAAGTTGGGAAATCCTCCTGTATTGTCCCTGTGACTAAATGTATTTTTAAAAGACCGACCCTGCCATAAAAAAAAAAAATTCCAATAATAACTTTGCCGATCATGGAAAGGTGGCGGTGAAGGGTTAATGGGACCTCATGCCTGAAAAACGTGCTCGCATTTAAAGGTCCAGGCACGCGGTAACATCTGCAGGAGTGAAATGTGCAGCACAGAAAGCCACGGTGCTGTGAAATACGTCATTTCGTTCAGGATTTTGAGGGTTAAAGGGGGTCGCATCGCTGGAAACCTCGTGTGAGCCCCCAATTACTGGCGTCCCGGTCGCTGGCGCAGTTGAACAGTTCTGTTATATTCACCATCTAAAACAAAAGAAGATGAAATCCTGAGACCCGACTTCATTATTTTATTTGCACCTTTTTGTCTCGTTTTTAGTATTTTTTCGCCTGTTTTTCATTTTGGCCATATTCTTTTTAGTTGCTGCCTTCTTTTACAAGTCTATTTTGCGTGTTCCCCTGTTTGTTTGTTTTTATGTTTTGCCTTTGTGGTCGGGGTTTGGGGTTTTCCAGATGTTTTTAGTCGATTCATCAACAACAAAACTCTTTAAGTCGCAAAAGTTTTGCACATGTGCCCCCCCCTCCCCCCGACTCCTGGAGTTGTTTTATGGGCGTCAGTAAATTCTGTGCAAATCTTGCAACCTATTAGCTAAACGTGTGACTTTTTGCGCAAAAAAAGTTGTATAAAAAAAAAAAGGGTAAAAACTAAAGTAAATGAAGAATTTGGTGGAAAAAAGTAAATGAATATAAGACAAAAAAAGATAAGGAAGTTAAAAAACCCCCCAGCAAATTATGAATCGTGCGCATAGATTTTTTTTTTTTTATTTGCAAGGAAATTGGCAGATTTTTTTTTTTCATCATCTGGGGTGATTTATGGTCTGCAATGACAATTCCAACCTTATGAAGAAGAGTTTTCTAACTATTATACGTGGATGTTTGCCTAGACGGATGGCGCGACTGGACTCATTTATAAATTAAACTGTTTGTCGTTTATTATTACCATTTTAAATAATTTTATTTGAATTAATTAATTTACAATTATTTATAATTTAAAGGGATTGCCTTAGATGGATGGTAGATGTGGATCCCTGTGATTGAGATCTGCAGGAGGGGAAGTCAGAATTCCCATCTATTTGTATGGGAGTTCCGACCACCTCTTGAATGAAAAACGCATGGCCCTGTTCTCAAGATGGATGCATCTACCAGACATTTCGGCCATATTGTGTCAATTTACCATAAATATAGAGATGGAAGTACCCGTTTATGATAGAAGGGTCTTATGGTTGGTAGTTGCGTACAATGATGGAGGATTATGTCTAAATCACCGAAGGCGCTCCTACTTTGCCCATCCTGCCTGCAGCCTCGTTCCTCATCTTGGTGAAGGGCATCGGGAATGACGGATGACTGTGAACAGTGTCTTAGTGGCTGGACTTCTGGACTTGGGGAGTTTGTTGACCTTTGTAGGGTCCACCTCTACCAGTCCCTGGGAAGCTGGTGGGCGTCAGGTGTATTCATGGAGACGTCAAGAACTTTCCTGTGACCCAGGTCGATGTTGACACAGACTGTGGATCCCACAAACTACGAGTGGTCAAAGACTTGTTATATCCCATAATTATCGGTTATGATTTTCCTCTGTTTTGGGATTTGAGGGGGAAAGTGTTATAGCCTGGTAACTCAGCTGATAACCAGGTCACAACTGAAGAAACCTCTTCACGGGCCACAGCCATTGAGCTGCCGTTGTTGATATTTTTTGGCAAAATGGAAGAGGAAGCATCCACTGAAGCCAATATACCTGAGCTGGAGGTGTCCAGGGGAAACCTTGGGACCACCCAACTTTGGTAAAGAAAAATACTTGGAAGGGGTGTAGCCAGGAGTGGCAGGGGGGAGTGAGGGTGTTCAATGTTATCCTCCAGAACTGGTGTTCGGGTTAAGTGTTTGGCTAGGCATAATGACTGGTTATGTCAGTGGACCAAGGGGACGGGTCAGGTAAAAGAGCGCCTCCTCAAGGCACAATCCAGGGTATATATTCCATTGTCTCGGGTGAAACAATATAAACCTGGAGATTGGGTGTGGTTGTTGCTGCCCACCATGGGGAACAAATTCCTCACCAAGTGGCAAGGACCCTATGAAGTGTTGCTAAGGGTTTGTGATGGCCTCTATAAAGTTTACCAAGCAGCGAAAAGGAAGCCTCACTAGCTATGTGATATCGACTTGGTCAAGCCTTGATGGGGGTTCACGATTGGTTGATTGAAGATGCCCAGCCCCTGGCTTTGGACAGAGGGGAAGGGTATGTAGATAGGCTCCTGGAAGAATCCATCTAGGAAGTGTTGGTTAACAAGACCAATATATGGGACCGGGTTTTTTAGGAATGATTAGTTGAGATGGGCGAAATTAGTCATTCCCACCTTCCAATTCAGGAGGTGCAGCTGGTTTAAAAGGGTAGCTGAGCTGTTAATTTCTTGTCAGGGAGTGGAGGAGCAAACACCTCTGGTATTTGGGTCTGTGGAAGCAAGGTGGAGAATGTGTGTATTTTGTTTAGACTGTGCAAGAGGCTGAGTATTGGACTTTGAATATTGAGCAGCTGAACCACGGTTTTCTCATATTTTTGAGAATTAAAAGGGTTTTCTCATGGCAGACATGTATATGTCATAGCCACAGGATATGTTATAACCTTAAAATACAGGTCCCACTTATGGGTTTCATTATAATCGAGAGAAACGCGACCGACAGCGAGAAGCGGTGTCCATGCATGTGCCATCTTCCACCATTTGCTGCTATTGGAGTTCCAAATAAAGCTGAGCGAACTTGAATGAAATGGCGCTTATGGAGTCACCTCTTCTGTCACTGTAAAAAAAAAAAAAAAGAATAAAAATAAAATAATAAAAACAAAACTACAAAAACAAATTTGCTATCATCAATTGTATAAAAGTCCGATCTATCACAATATAAAATTATTTAGTGTAAACCATAGGTGAAACCAAGATAAAAACCTTTGAAATGTCAGAATTGCTGTTTTCTGGCTGCTACAAGTTTTAAAAAAAATGCAATAATAAGCCATCAAAACAACATGTGCCTCAAAATGGTATCAATAAAAATGTCATCTCACCACACACAAATAAGCCCTTACGCCGCTCCATTGACGGAAAAAATAAAAAAACCTTACAAGTCTGAGAACATGCGACACAAACCAAGTATTTTTTTTTTTTTTTTTTTTTTAACAAAGTCCTGATTTTATAATTTTTTTTGTAAGCCCTTAAAATACAAAAAACCCTCCCATATAAGTTGGGTATCGCCATAAGCGTACTGACTGGATGAATTGTATCGCCGAATGAAAAACAAAACTCAAAACACGCCAGCAGAATTTAAGTTCTCCCCTTTTTCACCTCAGAACATTGCATGGTAAAGTGAATGGTGAACATGAAACACTACAACTAACCCTGCAAAAATAAATGTAAGACCTCACACGGCTATGTCGACAGAAAACTTAAAAAAAAAAAAAATTACAGCAACAAAAAATGAGAAAAGAGCAAAACCGGTCATAAAGGGATTAATACAAGCTGATATGTTTTTATTGTAATTTTGCTGGCTATTGCACGGTAACGACTCTGACTACGTTCACACGCGTTTCGCTGTGTCTTCCCTCCAGATAATGTGATCTCCTTGGGCTGGTGCTATCGATGTGCTGCTTCCTGCATCTCTCCGTCCAGCTGTGCGCAGCTCTGTCTGCAGCTGTCTCGGGCAGCTCCGGCTCCTTCTGACCATCACAGTCCTCCTTCCATATCTGGATTACAAGAAAGAAAAAGAGGAAAACCTAAATCTTCAGCTCCTATCTCGTCCCTGGACCTCCCTCCCCCTCCGAGGGTGATGATGACGATGGAGAAGGACTGCCTGGCAGATCAACAGTATGAGTGTGTGGCGGAGATCGGGGAGGGGGCGTACGGCAAGGTGTTCAAAGCTCGGGACCTGAAGAATGGTGGGCGCTTTGTTGCCCTGAAGCGGGTACGAGTACAGACTGGAGAAGAGGGGATGCCACTGTCCACCATCCGGGAGGTGGCGGTGCTGCGACACCTAGAGACCTTCGAGCATCCTAATGTGGTCAGGTGAGAACGGGTCACATCTTCTATCGGAGTTCACGGCGCACTCGTCTCAGAACGCGAAAAAACATGGTGACGGTAAAACTCAGCGTGGGCATTCATTGTTTTATTTCTGCTGCTGCAGAACCTCTTGGTCTTTCTTTTTCCAGCTGCAAAATTTCACATCAAGTTATTAAACATGTCCTTCAATGGCTTAGTTGTCAGTTTCTGGGAAAGTTGGGTGACAACCTGTATGGGCACCACGACTTGTCTCACCATGGTTGTCGCCCTTCTTTCACAGTTCTGGTAGGAGATTTGTAGGAGAAGCTGTGGGGAGAACCAGAAATATGTGAAGGATGATGACTCAGGGAGGTGACTGTACCGGGGAGTTTTCAGAGGGAATGTCCCGAAATCACAATGATGACTTATTTTTCTTACTGTTTTTTTTTATTCTGGCATCTCACTTCTTAATGTCGAACGTTTGCTTAGTCAGAGTGTGATACAGTTCTCCTGTCATCATGGCCGTGTGTGGCAAATCTGATTCATATCAGCCATAGTAATAAAATATGTAAATGTATAAGTAGTGTGTCATATATATATATATATATATATATATATATATATATATATATATATATAGTCAAAGAAGCTTTATTCGCAGGACCAAACAAACATTAGTTGGGGAAAAAAAATTATATGATTTTTTTCCCCAACTAATGTTTATTTGGTCCTGCCAATAAAGCTTCTTGGAATTGAATACAATAAATATATAATAATATATCATATATATTTATATATTATATACTTATGTGTACATCCTACAAGAAATTCTAAGAATATTAGAGTTTTGTGATCCTATAAAAGTCTATAACTGTAAGTTCTTTGGCAGCTGAGGTGTTTATTATGAGGTTCTGCAGCAGCTGATGTTCGTATTATGAGGTTCTGCAGCAGCTGAGGTTCGTATTTATGAGGTTCTGCAGCAGCTGAGGTTCGTATTATGAGTTTCTGCAGCAAATGAGGTTCGTATTATGAGTTTCTGCAGCAAATGAGGTGTGTATTATGAGGTACTGCAGCAGCATAAAGAGCATATTTCAGTGATCCGTATATAAATTATATACAGTTATATGAAAAAGTTTGGGCACCCTATTAATCTTAAGCTTAATGTTCTATAAAAATGTTTTTTTTTGCAACAGCTATTTCAGTTTCATATATCCAATAACTGTTGGACACAGTAATGTTTCTGCCTTGAAATGAGGTTTATTGTACTAACAGAAAATGTGCAATCTGCATTCAAACAAAATTTGACAGATGCATAAGTATGGGCACCTCATCAGAAAAGTGACATTAATATTTAGTAGATCCTCCTTTTGCAAAAATAACAGCCTCTAGTCGCTTCCTGTAGCTTTTAATGAGTTCCTGGATCCTGGATGAAGGTATTTTTGACCATTCCTCTTTACAAAACAATTCCAGTTCAGTTAAGTTTGATGGTCGCCGAGCATGGACAGCCCTCTTCAAATGATCCCACAGATGTTCAATGACATTCAGGTCTGGGGACTGGGATGGCCATTCCAGAACAGTGTAATTGTTCCTCTGCATGAATGCCTGAGTAGATTTGGAGCGGTGTTTTGGATCATTGTCTTGCTGAAAGATCCATCCCCTGCGTAACTTCAACTTTGTCACTGATTCATGAACATTATTGTCAAGAATCTGCTGATACTGAGAGGAATCCATGTGCCCCTCAACTTTAACAAGATTCCTGGTGCCGGCATTAGCCACACAGCCCCAAAGCATGATGGAACCTCCACCAAATTTTACTGTGGGTAGCAAGTGTTTTTCTTGGAATGCTGTGTTTTTTGGCCGCCATGCATAACGCCTTTTTGTATGACCAAACAACTCAAATCTTGGTTTCATCAGTCCACAGGACCTTCTTCCAAAAAGAAATTGGCTTCTCCAGATGTGATTTTGCATACCTCAGCCGACTGTTTGTGGCGTGCTTGCAGAAACGGCTTCTTTCACATCACTCTCCCATACAGCTTCTCCTTGTGCAAAGTGTGTTGTATAGTTGACCGATGCACAGTGACACCATCTGCAGCAAGTTGATGCTACAGCTCTCTGGAGGTGGTCTGATGATTGTTCTTGGCTGATCTCACCATTCTTCTTCTCTGCCTTTCTGATGTTTTTGTTGGCCTGCCACTTCTGGCCTTAACAAGAACTGTACCTGTGTTCTTCCATTTCCTTACTATGTTCCTCACAGTGGAAATTGACAGGTTAAATCTCTGAGACAGCTTTTTGTATCCTTCCCCTGAACAACTATGTTGAATAATCTTTGTTTTCAGATCATTTGACAGTTGTTTTGAGGAGCCCATGATGCCACTCTGCAGAGGAGATTCAAACAGGAGAACAACTTGCAAGTGGCCACTTTAAGTAGCTTTTCTCATGATTGCATACACCTGGCTATGAAGTTCAAAGCTCAATGAGGTTACAAAACCAAAAAAAGTGCTTTAGTAAGTCAGTAAAAAGTAGGTAGGAGTATTTAAAACAAGAAAATGATAAGGGTGCCCATACTTATGCACCTGTCAAATTTTGTTTGAATGCAGATTGCACATTTTCTGTTAGTACAATAAACCTCATTTCAAGGCAGAAACATTACTGTGTCCAACAGTTATTAGATATATGAAACTGAAATAGCTGTTGCAAAAAAAAACAATTTTTATAAAACATTAAGCTTAAGATTAATAGGGGTGCCCAGACTTTTTCATATAACTGTATTTTTTTTCTTACATGATATTTACTCTTCTATTTAGATGATTTGTGGCTATGCACTTCCTGAGAACTTCGATTCTTTCAGAAAATGTTCACAAACGTTCTGCTCTGCTTGGTCCAGAAATCTATAATGAAAGATGCTGATAATAAGCATTTACATAAAGTCGGAACCTGTTTCTTGGTTGATAATCAATGATTAATATAGGGAGGGAGGTTGTTCCAAACATCTTGAAGGTCTGACCACAGATCAGCTGCTGCAGAATTAATTTGGAGCCAGTCAGACGCCTCCCTGATGGTATTACATGATGGGTAAGTATCTGCCTGGATTTCTCACCATTGAGGACACCATTCATTTTGACCAAATCTCCAACTCCATTTGCTCTAACGCATCTTCAAGCTTGCAGGACTGTCGTGATTCTCAATGGCGAGAGAACATAGCCCAGCATATATGAGAACTAGCTCTTGGAAGATGGAAACTATACTGACCATGAACTAAACCTGCCGCACAACTAGAAGTGGCCGGGTAGCATGCCTACGTTTTTTTATCCCTAGATGCCCAGCGCCAGCCGGAGAACTACCTAATCCTAGCAGAGGAAAAGACAGTCCTGGCTCACCTCTAGAGAAATTTTCCCAAAAGGCAGACAGAGGCCCCCACATATATTGGCGGTGATTTTAGATGAAATGACAAACGTAGTATGAAAATAGGTTTAGCAAAAATCGAGGTCCGCTTACTAGATAGAAAGAAGACAGAAAGGGCACTTTCATGGTCAGCAGAAAACCCTATCAAAACACCATCCAGAAATTACTTTAAGACTCTAGCATTAACTCATAACACCAGAGTGGCAATTTCCGCTCACAAGAGCTTTCCAGACACAGTAACGAAACAGCAGCTGTGAACAGGAACAAAATGCAAAAACACACAAGGACAAAAGTCCAACTTAGCTGGGAGTTGTCTAGTAGCAGGAACATGCACAGAAAGGCTTCTGATTACATTGTTGACCGGCATGAAACTGACAGAGGAGCAAGGTTATATAGCGACTCCCACATCCTGATAGGAGCAGGTGAACAGAGGGGATGATGCACACAAGTACAATTCCACAAGTGGCCACCGGGGGAGCCCAGAATCCAATTTCACAACAGTACCCCCCCCTCAAGGAGGGGGCACCGAACCCTCACCAGAACCACCAGGGCGATCAGGATGAGCCCTATGAAAGGCACGGACAAGATCGGAGGCATGAACATCAGAGGCAGTGACCCAAGAATTATCCTCCTGACCGTATCCCTTCCATTTGACCAGATACTGGAGTTTCCGTCTGGAAACACGAGAGTCCAAGATCTTTTCCACAACGTACTCCAACTCACCCTCAACCAACACCGGAGCAGGAGGCTCAACGGAAGGCACAGCCGGTACCTCATACCTGCGCAACAATGACCGATGAAAAACATTATGAATCGAAAAGGATGCAGGGAGGTCCAAACGGAAGGACACAGGGTTAAGAATCTCCAATATCTTGTACGGGCCGATGAACCGAGGCTTAAACTTAGGAGAAGAAACCCTCATAGGGACAAAACGAGAAGACAACCACACCAAGTCCCCAACACAAAGCCGAGGACCAACACGACGACGGCGGTTGGCAAAAAGCTGAGTCTTCTCCTGGGACAACTTCAAATTGTCCACCACCTGCCCCCAAATCTGATGCAACCTCTCCACCACAGCATCCACTCCAGGACAATCCAAAGATTCCACTTGACCGGAGGAAAATCGAGGATGAAACCCCGAATTACAGAAAAACGGGGACACCAAGGTGGCAGAGCTGGCCCGATTATTGAGGGCGAACTCCGCCAAAGGCAAAAAAGCAACCCAATCATCCTGATCCGCAGACACAAAACACCTCAAATATGTCTCCAAGGTCTGATTAGTCCGCTCGGTCTGGCCATTAGTCTGAGGATGGAAAGCAGACGAAAAAGACAAATCTATGCCCATCCTAGCACAGAATGCCCGCCAAAATCTAGACACGAATTGGGTCCCTCTGTCAGAAACGATATTCTCCGGAATACCATGCAAACGAACAACATTTTGAAAAAACAGAGGAACCAACTCGGAAGAAGAAGGCAACTTAGGCAAGGGAACCAGATGGACCATCTTAGAGAAACGGTCACACACCACCCAGATGACAGACATCTTATGAGAAACAGGCAGATCCGAAATAAAATCCATCGAGATGTGCGTCCAAGGCCTCTTCGGGATAGGCAAGGGTAACAACAATCCACTAGCCCGAGAACAACAAGGCTTGGCCCGAGCACAAACGTCACAAGACTGCACAAAGCCTCGCACATCTCGTGACAGGGAAGGCCACCAGAAGGACCTTGCCACCAAATCCCTGGTACCAAAGATTCCAGGATGACCTGCCAACGCAGAAGAATGAACCTCAGAGATGACTCTACTGGTCCAATCATCAGGAACAAACAGTCTACCAGGTGGGCAACGATCAGGTCTATCCGCCTGAAACTCCTGCAAGGCCCGCCGCAGGTCTGGAGAAACGGCAGACAATATCACTCCATCTTTAAGGATACCTGTGGGCTCAGAATTACCAGGGGAGTCAGGCTCAAAACTCCTAGAAAGGGCATCCGCCTTAACATTCTTAGAACCCGGTAGGTAAGACACCACAAAATTAAACCGAGAGAAAAACAACGACCAGCGCGCCTGTCTAGGATTCAGGCGCCTGGCAGACTCAAGGTAAATTAAATTTTTGTGGTCAGTCAATACCACCACCTGATGTCTGGCCCCCTCAAGCCAGTGACGCCACTCCTCAAAAGCCCACTTCATGGCCAAAAGCTCCCGATTCCCAATATCATAATTCCGCTCGGCGGGCGAAAATTTACGGGAAAAAAAAGCACAAGGTCTCATCACGGAGCAGTCGGAACTTCTCTGCGACAACACCGCCCCAGCTCCGATTTCAGAAGCGTCGACCTCAACCTGAAAAGGAAGAGCAACATCAGGCTGACGCAACACTGGGGCGGAAGAAAAGCGGCGCTTGAGCTCCCGAAAGGCCTCCACAGCATCAGGGGACCAATCAGCAACATCAGCACCCTTCTTAGTCAAATCAGTCAATGGTTTTACAACATCAGAAAAACCAGCAATAAATCGACGATAAAAGTTAGCAAAGCCCAAAAATTTCTGAAGACTCTTAAGAGAAGAGGGTTGCGTCCAATCACCAATAGCCTGAACCTTGACAGGATCCATCTCGATGGAAGAGGGGGAAAAAATGTATCCCAAGAAGGAAATCTTTTGAACCCCAAAAACACACTTAGAACCCTTCACACACAAGGAATTAGACCGCAAAACCTGAAAAACCCTCCTGACCTGCTGGACATGAGAGTCCCAGTCATCCGAAAAAATCAGAATATCATCCAGATACACAATCATAAATTTGTCCAAATAATCGCGGAAAATGTCATGCATAAAGGACTGGAAGACTGAAGGGGCATTTGAAAGACCAAAAGGCATCACCAAATACTCAAAGTGGCCCTCGGGCGTATTAAATGCGGTTTTCCACTCATCCCCCTGCTTGATTCGCACCAAATTATACGCCCCACGGAGATCAATCTTAGAGAACCACTTGGCCCCCTTTATACGAGCAAACAAATCAGTAAGCAGTGGTAACGGATATTGATATTTAACCGTGATTTTATTCAAAAGTCGATAATCAATACACGGCCTCAAAGAGCCGTCTTTCTTAGACACAAAGAAAAAACCGGCTCCTAAGGGAGATGACGAAGGACGAATATGTCCCTTTTCCAAGGACTCCTTTATATATTCTCGCATAGCCGCGTGTTCAGGCACAGACAGATTAAATAAACGACCCTTAGGGTATTTACTACCCGGGATCAAGTCTATGGCACAATCGCACTCCCGGTGCGGAGGTAGTGAACCAACCTTGGGTTCTTCAAAAACGTCACGAAAGTCAGACAAGAATTCAGGAATCTCAGAGGGAATAGATGATGAAATGGAAACCAAAGGTACGTCCCCATGAGTTCCTTTACATCCCCAGCTTAACACAGACATAGCTCTCCAGTCGAGGACTGGGTTATGAGATTGCAGCCATGGCAATCCCAGCACCAAAACATCATGTAGATTATACAGCACCAGAAAGCGAATAACCTCCTGGTGATCCGGATTAACACGCATAGTCACTTGTGTCCAGTATTGTGGTTTATTACTAGCCAATGGGGTGGAGTCAATCCCTTTCAGAGGTATCGGAGCCTCCAATGGCTCCAAATCATACCCACAGCGTTTGGCAAAGGACCAATCCATAAGACTCAAAGCAGCGCCAGAGTCGACATAGGCGTCCGCGGTAATAGATGACAAAGAACAAATCAGGGTCACAGATAGAATAAACTTAGACTGTAAAGTGCTAATTGAAACAGACTTGTCAGGCTTCTTAGTACGCTTAAAGCATGCTGATATAACATGAGTTGAATCACCACAATAGAAGCACAACCCATTTTTTCGTCTAAAATTCTGCCGCTCGCTTCTGGACAGAATTCTATCACATTGCATATTTTCTGGCGTTTTCTCAGTAGACACCGCCAAATGGTGCACAGGTTTGCGCTCCCGCAGACGCCTATCGATCTGAATAGCCATCGTCATGGACTCATTCAGACTCGCAGGCACAGGGAACCCCACCATAACATCCTTAATGGCATCAGAGAGACCTTCTCTGAAAATCGCCGCCAGGGCGCACTCATTCCACTGAGTAAGCACAGACCATTTGCGGAATTTTTGGCAGTATATTTCAGCTTCATCTTGCCCCTGAGACAAGGACATCAAGGCCTTTTCCGCCTGAAGCTCTAAATGAGGTTCCTCATAAAGCAACCCCAAGGCCAGAAAAAACGCATCCACATTGAGCAACGCAGGATCCCCTGGTGCCAATGCAAAAGCCCAGTCTTGAGGGTCGCCCCGGAGCAAGGAAATTACAATCCTGACCTGCTGTGCAGGGTCTCCGGCAGAGCGAGACTTCAGGGACAAAAACAATTTGCAATTATTTTTAAAATTTTGAAAGTGAGATCTATTCCCCGAGAAGAATTCAGGCAAAGGAATTCTAGGCTCAGACATAGGTGCATGAACAACGAAATCTTGCAAATTTTGTACCTTTGTGGCGAGATTATTCAAACCTGTAGCTACACTCTGAAGATCCATTTGAAACAGGTGAACACAGAGCCATTCAAGGATAAGAAGGAGAGAAAGAGAGGAAGGCTGCAGTATAGGCAGACTAGCAAGTGATTCAATTAAGAGCACACTCAGAACTAGAGGAAAAAAAAAAAAAAAAAAAAATTGTAGCAGACTTCTTTTTTCTCTCCTTTCTCAGCCAGTAATTTAACCCTTTTTTTTGGGCCGGTCAAACTGTCGTGATTCTCAATGGCGAGAGAACATAGCCCAGCATATATGAGAACTAGCTCTTGGAAGATGGAAACTATACTGACCATGAACTAAACCTGCCGCACAACTAGAAGTGGCCGGGTAGCATGCCTACGTTTTTTTATCCCTAGATGCCCAGCGCCAGCCGGAGAACTACCTAATCCTAGCAGAGGAAAAGACAGTCCTGGCTCACCTCTAGAGAAATTTTCCCAAAAGGCAGACAGAGGCCCCCACATATATTGGCGGTGATTTTAGATGAAATGACAAACGTAGTATGAAAATAGGTTTAGCAAAAATCGAGGTCCGCTTACTAGATAGAAAGAAGACAGAAAGGGCACTTTCATGGTCAGCAGAAAACCCTATCAAAACACCATCCAGAAATTACTTTAAGACTCTAGCATTAACTCATAACACCAGAGTGGCAATTTCCGCTCACAAGAGCTTTCCAGACACAGTAACGAAACAGCAGCTGTGAACAGGAACAAAATGCAAAAACACACAAGGACAAAAGTCCAACTTAGCTGGGAGTTGTCTAGTAGCAGGAACATGCACAGAAAGGCTTCTGATTACATTGTTGACCGGCATGAAACTGACAGAGGAGCAAGGTTATATAGCGACTCCCACATCCTGATAGGAGCAGGTGAACAGAGGGGATGATGCACACAAGTACAATTCCACAAGTGGCCACCGGGGGAGCCCAGAATCCAATTTCACAACACAGGACCTTCCATCATACTTCACTGTTCCTGCAGACTCTCATTATTGTGCTGTTCTCCAGCCCTGCCTCCTGTTACAGACAAATATTTCACATTTTAAGTCATCATTCCAGAGCACCTGATGCCATTTTCTGCACCCCAGTTCCTATGTTTCCTGCTTAGTTGAATTTCTTAGCCATATTTCCATGCAGAAGGTTTCTGTCTTTGGCCACAATAGGTCCATGCAGACCACTTCTGGCCAGACTTCTCTGAACAGAAGATGGGTGTAGCTGTGTCTCGCTGGTTGATGTCAGTTCTGTGCTGATGGCACTGCTGGACATCTTCTGATTTCAAAGGAAAGTATAGGAAAAGCATGATGTGACTTTCATCTGCTGCACTAAGTTTTTTTGACTGACCACTAAGTCTATGGTCCTCAATGATGAGAAATACAAGCAGATACTTACCCATCAGGGAGGTGTCTGATTGGTTCCAAATTCTGCGTCAGGACGACGACCCCAAATATACAGCTAATGTTATTAAGATCTATCTTCAACGTAAAGAAGAGCAAGGAGTCCTGGAAGTGATGATCCGGCCCCCGCAGAGCCCTGATCTCACATCATCCAGTCTGGCATCACATGAAGAGGCAGAAGGATTTGCACAAGCCTCATCCACAGAAGATCTGGGGTCAGGTCTCCGAGACGTTTGGAGCAACCTCCTGCCGATTTAGTTTTTCAATGATGTGCAAGTACCTAAAAGGATTGATGATGTTTTGAAGGTAACGGGCAGTCACAGCAAATATTGATAAGATTTTAGATTTCTCTTTTGGTCATTCATTTTGCATTTCGTTAAAGGGGTTGTCTGGTCCAAATCCATAAGTCTGCAGGCCCTCTGTGTGACTGCTGACTTATGAATCCCCTCAGCACACGCTCTGTGGGTATTCGCCGGTGTCTGACCCAGAGTGCAGCCTCTCTCTATACAGTTGTATTGAGCCGAGGACGCACCCCGACTAGTGACATGGCCGTCTAGTGGGCCTGGCCAAATAGAGGTCGCGGCCTTGCTCCATGCAGGTATTTGAATGTATATAGTGGCTTACAAAAGTATTTTTTGTGTGTTTTGCCACCTCACTGGGTTTTATTTTTTTCAGGGTTTGCATCAGTTCATGTAAAGAACATGCCTGCAACTGTGAACATTTGGTTTTCTTTTTATTGTGAAGCAAATAACAAATGGGACAAAATAAGTGTAAACTTCAGTGTGCGTAACTATTCACCCCCGTAAAGTCAGTACTGTGTAGAGCCTCCTTTTGGAGCAATTACAGCTGCAAGTCGCGTTGGATAAGTCTCTATGAGCTTTCCACATCTTGCCACTGGGATTTTTGGCCATTTCTCAAGGCAAAACTGCTCCAGCTCCTTCAAGTTTGCTGTTCACCAGAGGAAACCACCTATCTTCAAGTCCAATCACAGATTCTTAATTGGATTAAGGTCTGTGCTTTGATTAGGCCACACCAAAACATTTACAGGTTTCCCTTTAAACCACTCGAGTGTTGCTTTAGCAGTATGCTTTGGGTTCTTGTTGGAAGATGAATTGTCCGTCCCGGTCTTAGAACAACTGACAGACTGAAACAGGTTTTGCTCAAGAATATCTCTGTATTTCATACCATCCATCTCCCCCTTGACCCTGACCATTTTTCTTCGTTTTGGTGGCCCTCTCTTGGCAGGTTTGCTGTGATAACATGTTCTTTCCATTTGATGATAATCGATTTGATGGTGCTGAGATTTCACATTGGGATATCTTTCTTTTTTAATAACCCAACCCTGACTTTTACTTCTCAGCAACTTTGTCCCTGACTTGGTCTTTATGGTGTTGTTTGGAGATCTCCTTGGTCTTCATGGTGTTGTTTGGAGATCTCCTTGGTCTTCATGGTGATGTTTGGAGATCTCCTTGGTCTTCATGGTGTTGTTTGGAGATCTCCTTGGTCTTCATGGTGTTGTTTGGAGATCTCCTTCTTCTTCATGGTGTTGTTTGAAGATCTCCTTCTTCATGGTGTTGTTTGGAGATCTCCTTGGTCTTCATGGTGTTGTTTGGAGATCTCCTTGGTCTTCATGGAGTTGTTTGGAGATCTCCTTGGACTTCATGGTGTTGTTTGGACATCTCCTTGGTCTTCATGGAGTTGTTTGGAGATCTCCTTGGTCTTCATGGAGTTGTTTGGACATCTCCTTGGTCTTCATGGAGTTGTTTGGAGATCTCCTTGGTCTTCATGGTGTTGTTTAGAGATCTTCTTGGTCTTCGTGGTGGTGTTTGGAGATCTCCTTGGTTTTCATGGAGTTGTTTGGTGATCTCCTTGGTGTTTATGGTGTTTGGTTAGTGGTGTCTTTTGTTAATGGTGTTGCAGCCTCTGTGGTCTTTCAGAAAAGGTAAAATGTATATACGGACAGACATGTGACACTTGGATTGCACACAGGGGAGGTCCTGTCACTAAGCATGGAACTTCTGAAGAGAATAGTTTGCACCAGACATTTTTAGAGGCTTCATAGCATAAGGGGTGAATACATATGCACAGGCCAATTCTTAGTTATTTGATCCCATGAATGTAGTTTATGGCTATATTTTTCTCACTTCACCAACTTAGACTATTTAGTGCTGATGCCTCACACACAAATCGGATTACAAAAATACTTAAACACAGGTTGTAATGTAACAAAATAGGTAAAATGCCAAAAGGTGTGAATGCTTTCGCAAGCCACTGTGTACGTCTGTGTGTATGTATGTATATATATTGCCAGTAACATGGGCCCCCTGATAATCATGGTGGGGATGATAATCATGGTGGTGAGTACAGTGGAGTAAAAAGAACAAATTAATTGAAGTATATTCCTGTCCATACGCCAGAAAAGCGAATCTACGCCTGCTATGTATGAGCAGATGCTCTGTCTGTCCTGATAAAGTCCACCAACTTTATGGATGTGTGAATTGCAGAACGGATTACATCTAAATGTGCGACGCCTGTACGTAATGAGCCAATAATAATCCCCCCTCCCCATTTTTGTCATTGTCTTATTCACATTATTCATTTAATAATGATGGGTTATCTCTATTCTATTCAGATTTTTACATCTTTTTCAGCCATGGAATTAAAAACAAATTCTTGCTGCCATTTGTCACCACAAGAGGGAGCTCATAGCATACATATTCTAATGATGTCAGCTGGAGCAGTATAAATCCATAGGCAGCAGGCTCCCCCTAGTGGCAGATGTAGAGGCATGCGCTCCCTGTGTTTATTTCATTTTTATATATCGATGTTGATAATAATATTTGTTTTCTCATGAGGTATTTGAATATGTTAAGCGGCTTCCTGTATTGAGATTCCTTCGCTTGCTCCTGTGTAGTATAATAAGTGGTGGTTTCTTATATCTGGCTGAAAAATTTATTTTATCCATACATTTATCCCTTTATTGCTGCTCTATTCACTCTCTATAATTTTATTGGATTATCGTATTTGTGCGCTTTTTTTTTTTCACTTCGCAATTTCAGTCTATCGTACAAGTCATTTCAATTTTCTTTTTTTTTCTACGTATATCTTCATTTTCAGCCTCTCAAATCTTATAGTAAATGTTTCCCCATGAATACTTGACTTAACAAGTCAGTCCGGATTAATATTCTATTATAGGGGGTCAGAGCTGTGTTTAGTGTATAGATTTGAATGATGAAATTGTGTCTGCCAGCGGTCACCACTAGGGGGAGCATAAGATTCTCCATGTGAGAATAAGTGTGCTGTGGGCTCCCTCTAGTGGTGGCTGCCGGCAGCGTACCAGATTACTGCAGCATAAAACAGCAGCAGAGTTTACACATCAGTAATAAAAAAAAACAAATTAAACAAAAAAATATATATTTTTTTTAATTTTTTTTTTTAGTATGTTGCCTTTTTTTACATTTGCAAGTAGTATATGTAAATTAGCCAGCCCCTTTAAAGGGGTTGTCCAGTCCAGCACTACTTTTCTGCTCCCAGCGCATTGTCCCCTACTGGTCTCATCATACAAGCAATGTTATGCGACCGCTGCAGACCATCATCAGCTGTTGATCTGCTGCAGTCTTCACAATAACGTCTGAGTGGAAGGACAGTGTTTTTTCCTGTTCTGTTGCAGTCGTGTGTGTGTGTGTGTGTATATATATATATATATATATATATATATATATATATATATATAGCCTTTAGTCACCACATTGTGTATTTGGACGATTCTGCCGTGAATTTTCCAACACACTGCAGAACATTAAGGACTTTGACAAACGGCATTATTAAATTATATGGCGGTATTATTTATGCAGGTGTTTTCCATGAAGGTATTTGCCCTCCCGGCTGCTGCTGCAGCCGTATTATGGATACTTACGCTACAAATGGCCATCTGTAAAATTCGATGGCGCAGTTATATTGATTTTCAAGAGACCCGTAAGGTCATTATACATCAGGGAAAAGAAAAGGTATGAGTTATATATTTTGACAAATGCTAGGACGCCTTTTATAGGTCTTTTATGACTTCAGGCCTAATTAGGTTTAAAGCGTACTAGCTATGGAAATCTACACCAAATGAAACTTTTAGATATATTTTTTTCATGTTCCGTTATTAAAACACATGGGGGGAAAAATGGTGTCCTTTCTTTCTAAGACATTTCATTTTAAGTCACAGTTTAAAGAGGACATGTCACTGGATCAAAAGTGAACAATTTTTGCTCTTATTTTATTCCTTCTGCTCTCCTGAGTGTTCTGTTTTTTCTTTTTTTAAAATCGGCTATACGGTTGCAGAGATATGGGCTAATTTCTATAATTACGGGGTTTTTTTATCAAGGGGGCGTGGCTCACAGGGAACAATGCAGAACAGCCTACAGCCACGCCCATAAAGAATCATGAGCCACGCCCACCTAGTGAACCCCAGAAAAATTGATAAATTAGACGCACTAAATAAAAAGGCTCGTATCTCTGAAACCGTATGGCGTATTTAAAAAAAGAAAAAAACAGAATACTCAGGGGAGACGTGAGTATAAAATAACAAAAAAACTGGCCTCTTTTGACCTGGTGAGAGGTCAGCCTTAAAGGGTTGTGAAAATGTTACTACAACCAGCTCAATATAAAAAATAAACCAAAATCTTTTATGGAGATCCAAAAATATGAGTACGGAAACGAGATACCAATGAAAGCAGACCTATCCCAGACAATCCGGTGCTACCCTGCATTATATAATCATACGCACCTTCATGTAATTTTTAATGAAAGTGTAACTTTTGCAAAAAAAAAAAAAAAGTCTAAAATGTCATGCTTGTGGCTAGAAATCTGACCGAATCAGAAACCAAGATGCTTAATTTAATAAATATTTAAGTTTAGGATGTGCAGAGTTCATGGTTTTTCGCCTGCACTAAATAGACCAAAATCTCCCAGATGCAGTGTATTGACTTACATAATGGAGATGGTCGACAAATGTAAGTGCAGAGAGAGATTAGATTTGTAACTGCGCACATTCTAATTCCTTTTCTAAAATGACAGTGGGCACATCATCTTATTTCTGAATGAAAAGATGGGGTGGTAACACGACGAAATGTTCCTGGATTCCTCCCAACCTCGTCATTGTTGACTGTAAAGAGGGAGTGAGTTCAAAAGGTTCCTGCACCTCCCCTAGATCCCCGTAAGGCTGTTTGGGAAGTAGGTGATAGTTACAGGTTATGATTGATAAGAAGGGTGATGGCATGAAGAAAAGTTCCTGTATTCCCCTGGGCCCACTGGTGGCTGTACAGCAACACGAAATCACTGCAAGGCTGTTTGGGGAACAGGTGATAGTTACAGGCTGTGATTGTAGGGTGATAGCATGAAGAAAAGTTCCTGTATTCCACAGGGGTCATTGGCAGCTATACAGGGACAACAGAAACAGTAATAGGCTGTGATTGGTAAGTAGGGTGATAACATGAGGAAATGTTCCTGTATTCCACTGGTGTCTCCGTTGGCTGTATAGGAACCGAAAAAACAGAAACAGGATGTGATTGGTAATTAGGGTGATAGCATGAAGAAAAGTTCCTGAATTTCCCTGGGCTCACTGGCGGCTATACAGGGACATTAGAGACAATAATAGGCTGTGATTGGTAAGAAGGGTGATGGCATGAAGAAAAGTTCCTGTATTCCACAGGGGTCATTGTCGGCTATACAGGGACAGATAAGCCACTAACAGGCTGTGATTGAGAAGTAGGGTTATAGCATGAAGAAAAGTTCCTGTATTCCACAGGGGTCATTGTCGGCTATACAGGGACAACAGAGACAATAATAGGCTGTGATTGGTAAGTCGTGTGATAGCATGAAGAAAAGTTCCTGGGTTCCCTGGCAACTATACAGGGACATCAGATACAATAATAGGCTGTGATTGGTAAGAAGGGTGATAATGTGAAGAAAAGTTCCTGTATTCCTATGGAGTCACTGGTGGCTATACAGGGACAAAAGAGACAGGGACAGGGTTTTTCTGCAATGAAATCCATGTGGAGCAGTGGAAATGTGTCAGAACAGGAGCCATGACGTTGTTGACGATCGTCCCTGTATCTTAATATTAATGATCTCCATGATTATAATTGTCTGGAATTCTAAGTATTTCTGGGAATGGAGTAAAATTCAGAAGAAACTGAGTTGAATAAAAGATCACTTTCACTTATTGGAGGTCACGATCAGTGAATCATCTTAAAGGGGATTTCCACCGTTGGATAAGGCAGATGGTGCCGCAGCACTGATGTGTGATGTTTGTCAGTACGACAAGGAGACATGTCTTTGTACGTAGAAAGCCACAAGTGCCCTTAAAGTGTAGCTAGAAGCCATATTATGTCCATGGGCCTAGAAAAATAAAAAGGCACACTCATCTTTCATCCGAAAAATACACTTTAAAATTAGCATTTTTCATGTTATGTATTCTTGAAGAGGTTTTCCAAGTTGTGATAAATGCAGCATCACATCTAAATCAAAGAAATAATACCCTCCATTCAGTAGCCTCAGCAATATATAGCCAGAGTCCGCTATGTCAGACCTTAATTTGGAACTTTTTGTATATTATTTTTATTGCTCGGATGAGTCGAAAGATAGAAATTTACTAAGTTTTTAAATAGCGGTAATTAAAATTGTCATTTTAGAGTTTACAGCTTCTATACAGAGCCACATGTCTCCACGGTAACAGACTACAAACAAACCCTGTGTAGTCTGGTTCTGAAGTCGTATTGTAAACTATTTTTTGCTAACCTACCACAGGCATAATAGCAAGACAGATAAAAAGGAGCATAACTGCAGAATTAGACTACAAAGAGGTAACGATTTAAAGGGAATCAGTCAACAGGTTTTTGCTATGTCATTTGAGGACAACACGAGGTGGGGGCTCAGATACAGATTTCGGGAATATGTTGCTTATTAGGCTGTGAGCAGTGGTTTTGATACAATAAGTGTTATCACCAGGAGATTATCACTGCCTGGACTACAGCGCTTGTGAACCCTAGTCTGACCACGCCCCACCCCCTGATAAGCAGCTTACTGGCAATATACAATGTACACAGAATGCTGTGGTGTGGGTGGGATCAGTTTTTGAGCTTTGCTACATCTAAAAAATATCACAACTGCTGCATGCAGTAAAATAAGTGATACATTGTTGGAACCAGGGTCCTACTCTACCTGGGTTCCGATGAGGTAGCAAAAAACCCAGTGACAGATTCTCTTTAAAAGGTGAATATAAGTTATTTTATTTTATATTCCCTCTTGACAATTTTGTAGCATCTCAGAAAACCCCTTCAATGTTTCCCCTACTGAAATACATGTCATCAATATACCTCAGTCTATGATCATATATGGTGTTGAATATCATTACCAACGAGTCTTGATGTATAACCCTTTAGACACATATCATATGTTTCATGTTCAAGTTTTAGGGCTCCCATTCACATTAGATAAGTCGGTCAAATTTGCCTATTTCTATCTCATGTGTATGGAGCGGGAACAGTCGAGCAGTTGAAATTCAAACGCTGGGTGGGAACAATCGAGCAGTTGAAATTCAGATGCCAGGAGGGAACAGTCAAGCAGTTGAAATTCTAACGTTGAGTTGGAACAATCGAGCAGTTGAAATTCAATCACCGGGAGAGAACAGTTGAGCAGATTAAATTCAAATGCTGTGTGGGAACAGTCGAGCAGTTGAAATTCAAACGCTGAACGGGAACAGTCGAGCAGTTGAAATTCAAACGCTAAACGGGAACAGTCGAGCAGTTGAAATTCAAACGCTGAACGGGAACAGTCGAGCAGTTGAAATTCAAACCCTGAACGGGAACAGTCGAGCAGTTGAAATTCAAACGCTGAACGGTAACAGTCGAGCAGTTGAAATTCAAATGCTGAACGGGAATAGTCGAGCAGTTGAAATTCAGACGCCGGGAGGGAAAATGTCATGGCTCCCAATGGCAGGGACTCAGGCAAAAACGGACTAGCTCTAGGAATGATGGAATCTCAGATGACCGCGACGCTGAACCTAACACGCAACTAATAGTAGCCAGGGGGTGTGCCTACGATTATCCCTAGACACCTCGCACCAGCCGGAGATCTAGTTACCCCCTAGTAGAGGAATACACAGACCTGGCTTGCCTCCAGGGAAACCCCAAAAGTGATAGTAGCCCCCCACATATAATAATGGTTAGGTAAGAGGAAAACACGTACGCAGTATGAATATAGATTCAGCAAAGAGAGGCCCTCTGACTAGATAGCAGAAAATACAAAAGAGGACTTCGCGGTCACCTCAAAACCCTAAACAGCCATCCTGAAATTACTTTAACTCCGTTATCAACTCATGACACCGGAGTAGTAATTTCAGATCACTAGAGCTTCCAGCAGCAAGAGAAATAAAAATGCATGCTGGACAAACAAACACAAAAAATGCCAAAGATCCAACTTAGCTGAATTGCAGACTTGGAGCAGGTAGCAAGCAACAGAGGTGCTCTGGTAACATTGATTGCCGGCACTAGAATGAATGAGAAGCCAGACTAAATAGGAAACTCCCAGTTTCCTGATGGGAACAGGTGCAAGACAAAAGTCAGCCAGTACCACCAGTAACCACCAGAGGGAGCCCAAAAACAGAATTCACAACAGGAAAAGTCGAGCAGTTGAAATTCAAATGCCGGGAGGGAACAGTAGAGCAGTTGAAATTCAAACGCCGGGAGGCAACAGTCGAGCAGTTGAAATTCAAACACCGTGAGGGAACAGTTGAGCAGTTGAAATTCAAACGCCGGGAGGCAACAGTCGAGCAGTTGAAATTCAAACACCGGGAGGGAACAGTCGAGCAGTTGAAATTCAATCGCTGAGCGGGAACAGCCGAGCAGTTGAAATTCAAATGTCGGGAGGGGACAGTCGAGCAGTTGAAATTCAAATGCCGGGAGGGAACAGTCGAGCAGTTGAAATTCAAACGCTGAGCGGGAACAGTCAAGCAATTGAAATTCAAATGTCGGGAGGCAACAGTCGAGCAGATGAAATTCAAACGCTGAGCGAGAACAGTCGAGCAGTTGAAATTCAAGTCTCGGGAGAGAACAGTCGAGCAGTTGAAATAAATACCGTGAGGGAACAGTCGAGCAGTTGAAATTCAAATGCCGGGAGGCAACAGTCGAGCAGTTGAAATTCAAATGCTGAGAGGGAACAGAAGAACAGTTGAAATTCAAACACCAGGAGGGAACAGTCGAGCAGTTGAAATTCAAGTGCCGAAAGGGACCAGTAGAGCAATTGAAATTCAAACGCTGGGAGGCAACAGTCGAGCAGCTGAAATTCAATTGCCGGGAGGGAACAGTCGAGCAGTTGAAATTCAAACACCGAGAGGGAACAGTTGAGCAGTTGAAATTCAGGCACTCAATCCTTTTATTTTCAGGGGGGCAAGCTGCTGACAGTGCTTTCTGGCAGTGGCTTTCTCCCATCTGCCCACTGAAAACACATGAACTTTCTGTCACACTGAATTTTAATGTGTATAGAGGAGCGTAACCGCTGTCAGCTAACACATGTGTATGGCCATTTTTTAGATTATTGCATTGACTACAGGAAGTCGAAAAACAGCTGTTGTCTGCTGATGTCACCTTGTTAAGTTTGCGGTTATCTAATATTTCTATCCTATGAGCACAATGAAGTGTTTCTTTAAGAAAAAGGCAAATAAAAGCTCCCCCATTCCCATTTATATCCCAGATTTACACACAATTCAGTGTATTAAAGTCATCTGTTTCATCACCCACACAACATTCTTCATCGTGTTCTGCAAGTCACAGGGGAAGTCTGGAAAAGAGTTAACGTTTATAAAATAATAAGTATCCTAACCATAATATCAGGAACATGTGTGCCCCGAAAAGCAGGAAGTTCTGTGCCCGAGACCCTCAGTGCTGACAACCAGTGATGAACAGGAGAATATTACAGGATGGCGAAAAACCTCACAGACAACATCCCCTGGGTGGCTGATTTCTGCTCTCTAATTCAGAATGTGGATGCGAAATGCTGAAGCTGCAAATTAAACTGAATGTATACAGAGCAAAATCTTCGGCATCTGGCGGTCCAGAAACATTAGGACCTGTCACAAGTGGAATTTAATAAATTAGCTAAAACTTCAAGGATCGCAGTGATTGGTGGAGATCCAGATTCTCGGCGATCGGTGTGATCCTAGAAGTTGTATCAGGTTTATCAAATTCTAATGCTTCTGGACCATCAGACCACTATGATCTGTAGGGATCCGGAATCTCGGCAATCACTGCGATCCATGAAATTTTATCTCATTTGTCAAATTTTATTTGTTCTGACATTTCTGTTCTTCCAGATCATTCTGATCGGTGGTGATCCGGATTCTTGCCCATCAGTACGATTCTTTAAGTTTTTTACTAATTTATCAAATTCCATTTGCGATGGGTCCTGATGTTTCTCTACCGCCGGATCACTATGATTGATCGGATCCTGATTCTCAGCAATCACTGCGATCCGTGAAATTTTAGCTAATTTATCAAATTCCATTTGTGACGGGTTCTAATATTTTTAGATCACCAGATCAATTCGATCGGTCGGTGGGGATCCGGATTGTCAGTGACTGGTGTGATCCTTCAACTTTTGGCCAATCTTTCACAATCCATTTGTAATGCCCTGACCTTTCTCAGCCACTGGATGACTGTTTAAACTGAGACCTTTCTGAATTGGTAGAGCATAAAGTTGAGGTTCTCTGCTGAATTTGTTGACCCCCTTAACCCATGATGGCACTTTTTGTAGATCTTAGTGTGGGCGCAAAACCAACTATGGGCTGAGGACAACTGGTAAAATTGTTTTCCCATCTCCATTAATTAACCCAACCTTTCATCTTCGTTAACATTGTGCTTCCTACAATCATTTCTACCGGAACGGAAGTTGTAGTAAAATATCCGAGCATTCTTGAGCCCAGAAGTTGGCATTTTCTTGGGCGATCTGTGGTAGCACCATTAGGAATGGAGGGACAATGTTCCGAGGACCTCAAAAGCCTCCCATAAACAGGTTTCCTGGGCCTGCTGTGATGGCTCGATAACGAGCCCGACTTCCAATCACAAATTCAGGAATTAAGAAATGGGTTATAAAAACAAAAAAGGGGCAAGGAGAGGCATGGCTGTAAGAGATCTTGTTTGGCATCCTGGTTTCACGCGGAAGAATTTGCTATCCAGGAGAAATATGTAACAACGTATATTTGAACTGGAATGGCTACCATGTCACTTTGGGGAAAAAAAAACATCCAAGAAGGAAACTACAGATTTTTTAAGATCTTAGAGAGCACCTTAAAGTGATTCTCCGTTTTGGACTGTTTCTACTTGTCAAAAGGGTCTCCTAAAAAGTTCATCACAACTTGTCTGGTTACTGGGACTCCCGCTGATCAAATCAACAGTAAACTGTAGGAAAACCTGACATAGGGTGTTAACATTTTCCTGCAGCTCCTCCGCAGGAGAAATGAAGTATTACACAGTGCCTGTTCATAATAATGTGTATAATGTAGGACATGACAAACAGGTCTTTCAGAGCGAGAGACATTCTTTGTGGCCAAAAAAAATGAGGCTCCTCTATTAAATCAATCACCTTATACAGTAGGGAAGTGATTCGAGATTAGCAGAGTTCCCTCAATTGTTGGAAGTCAGATAAAATCCGTTTTTATCCTTGCTTGATTTTCCTGTCTCCCAGCGAAAGTGTGGCTGATACTCTGTATTATTTTACTGGTTCCATTTTAGAAAAATAAGAAGGTTGGGTAACTCTTTCCACTTTATTGTTTACTGAAATAAACTTAATTGAACTTGCAGAAATTCTTATTACGTAAAATATTCTAAGTTCCTCTATATCGTTGAAAAAAAAAAAGAAATGAAGCTGAGACTCAAAATTAGGAAGCAATTTTTCAGAGCAGTTTTAATTTCTGCAATTTTTTTTTTCTATAAAATACTTTATTTATATGGCGTACTCAAAGGAGAAATTCAGTCTTTGCCAATACTCCCTTATTCTTTCCATTATGAAAGGTTGAACAGTTTTCTAATATATTTTCTGTATCCATTTCTCACGGTTTTCAAGATCTCTGCTTGCGGAAATGTGGGGCGAAGCCTTGGAAGTGCTGCTCAGCCAATCACTGGCCACAGTGATGAACCGCCTCAGCTCGTGATTGGCTGAGCAGGTATTTACGGTATGTCCATTTCCTGTGTATTAAAACTGGTTCTATAGGGATTCGGTGACTGCCTCTTCTTTTTCATTTTTTATCCCCTCTCTTCTGGGCAAATTTTTTTTCTTGTGATTTTGTTTTTTTTCTTCCTATACTTTATCCAAGAGCCATAGCTTTTCAATTTTTTTCATCGAGAAACCAGTATAAGGTCTTGCTTTTTATTGGACGAGTTGTAGTTTTTAAAGACACCCTCCACTTATCCGTATAATATACTGAAATATGGGGGGGAAAAATCCAAGTGGAGCAAAATGATAAAAAAATATAAAAAAATTCCACCATTCTGTTTTTTTTTTATTTTGGTTACAGTGAGTATTTTGCATGTTTCATAGCCTGGACTATACTTTTTGTGCCAAGAAGGCAGCAATGGGGTAAGCCGGTAGGAGCGCAAAATGTCACATCATATGCATAATGCCGAGATCTGAGATATAAAAAAAGGCTTTTATGGGTTAAACGAAACAATGGAAAACAGTCTTAGGAGCGCAGGAAAGAGACACAGACAAGAGATGGGGTTAAACCACAACGCGTTTCGACGGAGGATCCGTCTTCATCAGGTGGATGTGGTCATATGACATCCACCTGATGACGGATCCTCTGTCGAAACGCGTTGTGGTTTAACCCCATCTCTCGTCTGTGTCTCTTTCCTGCGCTCCTAAGACTGTTTTTCATTGTTTCATTGCTCCGATCCTCCATTGGAGGTTTTCGGCTGGAGCTGCGGTGGAGACCCGACATCCTGTCCATCACTGGGCTGCTTCCTAAGCGCTCCTACATGACCGCTCATCACTGACTCTTATTTATGGGTTAAACGGCACGATCTGAGATGGCTGGCAGAGGTGCATGCCGGCTGCATAACACAGCCGGCATACAATGGTGTGGAGCAAGCTCAGCTCCTGAGCCTGCTTCATACTCTGCATTTAACATGTGACGTACATCGGGAAGGGGTTAATTAGTTGGAACTTTTTATTTTAAAAAGGTTCTTTCTTTTTTTTGTTTGTTCTGGAATACCACTTTAAATCCTCTGCGGTTCTGTAGACCGTTGCCTGCATGTCATCCTCGTTTTGCTTGTTGTTCGGTTGTTAAGAAGCTATCAGAATAGTCATCTCTCCCTTTTAGAAATATCTCATCTGTTTTGCAGCGACCGCCCGTAACCAGGCACAACATACAAATAGACCTGCTTCTCTGTCGTGTGGCCAGCACCGGAACCTGCACAACAATTCTGTAGCATTTTTTTTAATATACACCTCTGTATAGGGCTGTTCCTATTAGAAATACTGAATACATTTACAACTGGGTGTTGCCAACTGGGGGCGTGTCCCTGCACAGTCTGACACACTCCGTTCTGATTGGATGAGGTCAGACACACCTCCAACTGGTCACGCCTACTGTCAATTTATTCAGAGGAACGGCACAGCACAGAGCTAAAAAGGAAAATGCTACACTTTGGAGGCCGATATGTCCCGAGAGATGGCAAATACCCTCCAAAGAGTTTCCATGTCTTAGTGACTATTTGCATAACTGATATAAGAACATTGTCAGACCACCTCTGTGACCTCCTCACTGTTCCTCTGTTATTCCTCCTTTTAAAACGGAGGATTCAGTTGACTAACAGGTGGTACCATTCCCCTTTAACATATGGTATGTCACTACACAATGTGACTAAACACCAATTAGACAGTATCAAAGTGTATACAGACCCGTTCCCTGACAAGAGGTATGGAAACCCCAATCACCAGTTTATTTCCAGGAGGACTAACCGAAAAACGGCTCAATACAAAGTTGTAAACCATTATATTGCAGGAAGGAAAGTATTTTTGTTCACAGACTGTCAGTAATTATGATCGATATCAGATATGGACGATGGCCATGAGCGATAATTTCTGTAAGTATAACAGGTGACCGCTGAAGCCAGTGATTGGCTGCAGTGGTTAAATGTGTCATTGCTCTAAGGGACCAGCAAGCAGAGACTTTGTTGATGCAGTTTAACTACCTTGTGTTTTGCTGATGTGCTCAGGCTTGTCATGGTGTATGACATGTGACCAGAAACTGTCTTCTATAACCTCACCTTTTGTAGAAGACTTTGTCCGTTCCTCACCCAGTTTTAAGCTTCTTACACTGCTTTTTCTGTTTCAGTTAATACATAGGAAAATGATGATCATTATCACCTGTTTCGTAGAATTGATTACTCATACACCTGACTATAATCCTACAAAATTCCTGACATGACATGAAACTGTCTTCCACAACCTCACCTTTATAGAAAACCAGAGAAGAAAACGCGATCGAGAAAGGCCAAAATAGTAAAAAGTAGAAAAACTTTATTTATACATATAATTTAACAGGAATTAACAGTGGGTACTCCCACAGAACAAATGGGCTATCTAACAAAAGAAAACGCGGGACATCTTTTGTTAGATAGCACATTTGTTCTGTGGGAGTACCCACTGTTAATTCCTGTTAAATTATATGTATAAATAAAGTTTTTCTACTTTTTACTATTTTGGCCTTTCTCGATCGCGTTTTCTTCTCTGGTTTTCTATTTATATTTGTGGCGATTGGGCCTGAAATATTTCCAACCTTTTGCGGCTATTTAAATGATGGATGATTCCTCCTTTTTCTGATACTAAATATAATCTTTGATATAATGCTGCCTAATGGTTCATTGAGATTTCTTTTAACCTCACCTTTATAGCAGACTTTATATTTTCCAACACCCAGTTCTAAGCCCCTTAGGCTACTTTCACACTAGCGTTAACTGCAATACGTCGCAAATGCGTCGTTTTGCCGAAACTACGCATCCAGCAAAAGTTCTTGCTGGATACGTTTTTTTGTCATAGACTAACATTTGCGACGCATTGCCAAACGGTGCGTCCGTTTTGCGACGCTTTGGCGTGTGGTAGCGGACCGTCGGGAGAAAAAAACGTTACATGTAACGTTTTTTGCTCCCGACGGTCCGCTTTTTCCGACCGCGCATGCGCGGCCGGAACTCCGCCCCCACCTCCCCGCACTTCCCCGCACCTCACAATGGGGCAGCGGATGCGTGGGAAAAATGCATCCGCTGCCCCCGTTGTGCGGCGGAGACCACGCTAGCGTCGGGAACATCAGCCCGACGCACGGCGACGGGTTGTTCCCGACGCTAGTGTGAAAGTAGCCTTAAACAGCTGTTTCTGTTTCAGTTAACCCCTTACTGACCTCGGACAGGATAGTACGTCCGAGGTCAGCTCCCCTGCTTTGATGCAGGGCTCCGCGGTGAGCCCGCATCAAAGCCGGGACATGTCAGCTGTTTTGAACAGCTGACATGTGCCCGCAATAGGCGCGGGCAGAATCGCGATTCACCCGCCGCTATTAACTAGTTAAATGCCGCTGTCAAACGCAGACAGCGGCATTTAACTACCGCATCCGGCCGGGCGGCCGGATATGAGCGCATCGCCGACCCCCGTCACATGATCGGAGGTCAGCGATGCTTCAGAATAGTAACCATAGAGGTCCTTGAGACCTCTATGGTTACTGATCCCCGGCAGCTGTGAGCGCCACCCTGTGGTCGGCGCTCACAGCACACCTGCAATTCTGCTGCATAGCAGCGAAGATGAGATCGCTGCTATGTAGCAGAGGCGATCGGGTTGTGCCTGCTTCTAGCCTCCTATGGAGGCTATAGAAGCATGGAAAAAGTAAAAAAAAAAAGTTTAAAAAATGTGAAAAAAATAAAAAAAAATATAAAAGTTTAAATCACCCCCCTTTCGCCCCATTCAAAATAAATCAATAAAAAAAAAATCAAACCTACACATATTTGGTATCGCCGCGTTCAGAATCGCCCGATCTATCAATAAAAAAAAGAGCATTAACCTGATCGCTAAACGGCGTAGCGGGAAAAAAATTTGAAACGCCAGAATTAAGTTTTTTGGTCGCCGCGACAAAAGAACGTATCTGCACCGAATTGGAATCATTAAAAACGCCAGCTCGGCACGCAAAAAATAAGCCCTCAACCGACCCCAGATCATGAAAAATGGAGACGCTACGAGTATCGGAAAATGGCGCAATTTTTTTTTTTTTTTTTTAGCAAAGTTTGGAATTTTTTTTCACCACTTAGGTAAAAAAATAACCTAGTCATGTTAGGTGTCTATGAACTCGTAGTGACCTGGAGAATCATAATGGCAGGTCAGTTTTAGCATTTAGTAAACCTAGCAAAAAAGCCAAGCAAAGAACAAGTGTGGGATTGCACTTTTTTTGCAATTTCACCGCACTTGGAATTTTTTTCCCATTTTCTAGTACACGACATGGTAAAACCAATGATGTCGTTCAAAAGTACAACTCATCTCGCAAAAAATTAGCCCTCACATGGCCAAATTGACGGAAAAATAAAAAAGTTATGGCTCTGGGAAGGAGGGGAGTGAAAAACGAACACGGAAAAACGAAAAATCCCAAGGTCATGAAGGGGTTAATGGTTGTGTTTCATCTACATATGGAAATGATGACCATTATCACCTGTTTGGTAGAACTGGTTACTCAGACACTTGAATATAATCCTGCAAAATCCCTGATTTTATGTAAGCACCTAGGAGAAGTCACCAAATATTGATGGGATTTAGAGTTCACTGTGCATTTTGTTGATTCAAATAATACTCAATTATCACTTCTATTTTCCAAACATTCTTGCTTTGCTGCATTTTTTCCACACTTGCCTAAATTTTTTGCCCACTATATACTGTATATATATATATTTTTATAGGAAAATGCAGCACATATTGGGCATTTTTAACATTGTGGTCGATATGCAGCATATCCTCAACTCCCATCACGAATGATAAAAGGACCTATAGACCTCAATTCAGCGGACAGAGACCATTTTGGCCTCTATTCAGCACTATATGTGAGGATTTCCATCTTTGTGGCTGCGCTATTCCATCACCAGGAGCCAAAAAAACACCCCAAACCTCTGTGGGAAACGAGTCTAAGGCAGGGATTCACTTTAGCATTCTACTTTGAATCTATGCTTTGTCAGGGGTTATTCGAGTTTAATTGGGCAAATGGAGTCCAAAGTTTGCAATGTTGGGTTTGTCTTTTTAGCCTCGGTTCTGACTATTTGTATTTTTGGCGGGACTCAATAGCTTAGTCCGGTTACAGGCCAATGTGAACGTAGCCTTAAACGGGTTGTCCAGTGCAAACAATTGATCACCTATCCACAGTATAGATGATAATCTTATTGATCGATGGGGGTCCGACCGCTGGGATCTGCACAGATCGGGAGAATGGGGCACTTTCATTCCCACTAGAATGGAGGTCGGTTGTTGTGAATTCCGTTCTCGGACTCCCTCCTGTGGTCGTGAATGGTACTTTGTTGAGTTCTGTTCGTGGGCTCCCTCTGGTGGCTTTGAGTGATACTGCTGGTCTTTAGCTGGGCTCCCAGCTGCCTCGTTTTCTGCTATGCTGGCTGCCTATTTAACTCCACCTATGATCTTTACTTGTTGCCAGCTGTCGTTGTATTCAGTATTGGTTCAGATCTCTCTGGAAGTTCTCTTGTGACCTGTCTCCTCCAGGAGAAGCTAAGTTCATGCTAGTTCATTTTTGCTCATTGCTTTTGGAAAATGTTTCTCAGTATATGATAAGTTCAGTCCAGCTTGCTTATATGCTATTTTCTTGCTAGCTGGAAGCTCTGGGGAGCAGAGTTGCTCCCATCACATCGTGAGTCGGTGTGAGGGTCTTTGGTATTCTCTGCGTGGATATTTTTGTAGTATTTTATACTGACCGCACAGTTCACTTGCTATCTTCTTACTATTTAGTACTAGTGGGCCTCCTTTGCTAAAAACCTGCTTTCATTCCTATGTTTGTATTTTCCTCTTAACTCACCGTTATTATTTGTGGGGGGCTGACTTTACTTTGGGGAAATTTCTCTGAGGCAAGTGAGGCTTTTGTTTCTCTCTAGGGGTAGCTAGCTCTCAGGCTGTGAAGAGGCGTCTAGGGAGAGTTAGGTACGCTCCACGGCTGCCAATAGTGTGCGTGATAGGATCAGGGTTGCGGTCAGTAAAGTTTCCACGTCCCCAGAGCTTGTCCTATATTTCTGGTTTACCTATCAGGTCATTCCAAGTGTTCCTAACCACCAGATCCATAACAGTCGGTGCACATGTTCGACCACCGATCCATTAATTTCTTGTTGCGCCGCCAAGTGTTGTGCTCCATAGAGAACGATTGGATCATCAGTCGGGTATCCGTTATGTAACGGAGGTAAAGAGTGCGCCATTCTGCCGAGTGGTGGGTGTCCCAGCTGTCGGACCCCCCACCGATAAGTTATCACCTATCCCAGACAACCCCTTTTAGATGTATAGACTGGATGCCCAATTTTCTCTGTAAATATGATTATGAAATAATCCCTTGAAGCAAATTCTGAGAATTGGCGTCAGACAGGAGTTCACATCTCTAAACATCTGATCTTCGTGTAAATGACAATGGCGTTAATTGGCGGCGTTATTTTTTTGCTTTTTTTTTTAACCCTGTGTGGATTTGCAAGGCCTGGACATGTGTTTTATGTCAGAAACAGATGTCTTGCGAGGTCTGGTGGGGATAGGTGTAGTTGCCTAATGTCTCGTAGAACAGATTTAACAGGCTGCAATGTATGATGGGAAATATTTAAAGGTGTAGTGGATTCGTCGCTCTTTTGATGCAGTAAAACAGTAAAAAGTGTAGATTTGGAGATTTATGGCCCCCATGTAAACTGTATGCCCATTATTGGACTACTAAAAAAAATAATAAAATTAAAAATAATAAATGAAAAAATTAATTAAAGGGGTTCTCCGCTTTAGGCAATTTTTTTCTTTTTAGAAGGATCCCTTGACAATAAGCTGATCAGTCTGTCTCTGCTGGAACCCTTACGATCTGCTGTTATCTTTATGGAAGCTTGGCAGTAAGTGGTCTGTTTCGCTGCAGCGCCTCCGCAGGAGAAATGTAGCATTGCACAGCGTTTTCTCACATCAATGGGTTGTCTGTGTAACACAGGAGTGGACAGGTCCTCCAGAGCGAGAGACGCTCTTTATAACACGCTTGAACGGAGGACCCCTTCCCATTTATTAACTTACATTTCCTGAATTTAAGCTTTATAACCCCTGTATATTTGATGCTTGGGCGTCATCTAATCATCATGGTGTAAATGTAAGATTTTTAGCCAGACATGATCTGGAAATGCAGACGTTGGATTAGATTGCATAACTCCATTGCCTATATTGCCTGCTTGTTCTGTGTATGTTACTTTTTTATAGTAAAAATTAGGAGTTGTCACAGCACAGAATTTTGGCAATTTCTTTTATAGCTGCCATTTTTAAAAGGATCCTGTCGACTCGTTTTTACATATGGGAATAGGGGTATAGGCTGCATAGGCACCTGTCTCCCAATAAAAATTACGGTATACTTTTTTTTTTGTAGAGATCCGATGTGCCAATCATGAGAAATCTAGAAGTGATGTGAAATTCGGGCAGGAAGTGCAGTGGGGAGTGTCCATGTAGTCCAAGTGCACTAACACGCCCCCGGTGCACTTCCAGCCTGATTTGCATACAGCTTCTAAATTAGATTTCTCATGACTGGCACATCCGATCACTACAAAAACTGTATAATTTTTATTTGGAGGGGTGTGGAATTTATAAAGGGGGCTTAGCTGTTTAAAATGGGAGTATGGTGTATGGCCCCAAATTTTTAGCTCTCTCATCTCCCCGACCATAATTTTTAAACAGTATCGTGTGGCAAATATCATAAGCAATAGAACTATTTGTGGATGTAAATTGTCAGGCCTCCATTGACAAGGGAACGACTGCTTGTTTCCAGCACCAGAGGGGTCATGATGACCTTGTTGGTGGGAGATGGTTCCCATCGTGCTCCTACAGAAGATCTTTCTCTATGGGGACTCAAGTTTTCAATGGAGCTGAATTTTTTTTATTGTTAAAGTGGTAATCCCTTTAACACTACCCATAATAGTACTAACCGATTTCTGTGAAGTGTAACTTATTTACATTATCATTGCTGTCCCTATTGGGACTATCAGTATGTCTCTGGAATATGGAAGGAAACTTACTGCCTCTTGCAGATGTCATCCTGGGTGGGATTTGAACCCAGGACTCCAGCGCTGCGAGGCTGCAGTGTTAACCACTGAGCCACCGTGATATCACAGAAGGCCTGTTGACCATTTTTCTCAGTGACTGCACTATGTCCTCCGAAATGAGCGATTATCTTTACTTTTTCTCCGCTGTGTATTGATTTGGTGAAGGACTACATTCAGTGACATCCATAAGTCCGGTCCAAAGTAAAGGACTACGTTCAGTCACATCCGTATGCCAAGTCCAAATTGAAGGACCACGTTCAGTGACGTCCAAATTGAATGACTATGGTCAGTAACATCCGAATGCCCACATCTCATTTAAATATGTCCACTTTTTGCTCTCATTTTCTTGCCGCTGCTCTCCTGAATGCTGAGCTATTTTTTTTTTAAATTCCACCTCACAGTTTCTGAGATAAGGGCCTTTTTATTTAAGGCCATTTTTTCCCCCTGCTATTTAAAAAAGGGCGTGGCTCACAGGGCAATAATGCTAAGGACACTCCCCTGAGGATCCTGAGAGACTCTAAAAATCATCAATAAATAAAAAGACCTATATCTCTGGAGCCATATAGCTGATTAAAAAAATTAATAAATGCGGAATACTCAGGGGAACAACGGGATTAAAATAGGAGGCCCTTTTGAACTGGTACCTTTTTATATTAGTGGGTTTTTTTGTTTTAAACCACTGTTTCATAATTAGTAAACTTTACATTACTTAGTCATTAGTTTCTTATAATTACATCTTTCGCGTCCTTGGTTCGCATTAGTTCTCGTCAGTCATGGAGGGGCTTTCAGTCGTATTTCCCCTTTATCTCGGTGACTTTTAGCTTCTGCTCGGCGCGTGTCTTGGTATTTCGTGTTGACTTCCACGGCATCGCACAGATCTGGAGGAGTTCTAGGTTTGGTGTGACGGAAGCAGGAAGCCATATGAAAAGCTTGTGATTTCTGGTGGCTTTCAACACCCGACGTGTATCACATACAGTAATGTAACACCAAAGGAGGTAAAATCTGCCGCAGACACCTATTATTGAATTCCGTAACTCTCTCATGTATGTTGCTGGTTCTTAAAGGGGTTGTCCAAATATAAATAAAAAAATAAAACTAGCAGCAGGAAATGAAACAACCTTTGAAATACTACGCCACTCCGGTGCCTTCGTGCCGATAGTCCTCCAATGGTCCTTTGCTTTCCAGGAACCATGTGATTGCTGCAGTCTTTATCTTTATTACTTGCCCTACTTATGGCATCACCAATGGGGCAGGAGAACACTTGATGCTACCGGAAAGAAGGTCTACCCAGTAGTATATAAAGTATACCCAGCAGGGACCCTCAGCGATCAGGTGTTGTCTGTTAGGCCGGCCATACGCATTACACGGCCGCCGGCTGAAAGATTCTTCATTTGGGTGAACGCTCTTGTGTTGTGCCGTCGGCTGACTCGAGGAGAATAGTGCAATCGGCAGGCCGAAATTGGCTATGTGCGATCAATATTTCTCTCGACCATCACCCCCACACATATTAGCCCATGGGCCAAGCTCGTCAATATCGAATGTTCACCTGACATTAGTCTATTGTGTATGGGGGGCTTTTAAATCCCCAAGCTGTAACTGTTCTGTTTCCCTGCATCACCCCCAGAGGGGAAACGGAGTATTACACTACGCCCATGCTGTCTGTATTGGAAAGGATAGGTCCTCCAGATAAATAAAAGGTGTTGATTGTTACCGACTTACACTTTGGCCAAGAGATGAGGATCCTGAACAGAAAATTCCCCTCTATTAACCCAGAATATCCCAGTAGAGTATGTGAAAAAGGACAGACCGCAGTGATATTTACTTTTGCATTCATGTCTAGAAGTTTATGCAGAATTGTCATCAATATCAGGTTGGTGGGGTCAGACACCGGCACCCCCACTAATGAGCGGTTTGCAACTCCCTTGATACAGACAGAAATAGAACAGTGCAGCTCTGCACTGCGCAGCTCCCATTCACTTCTATAGTAGCTGAGCCGCAGTACTCCAGAACGGCCACTATACCGTGCATTGAGCTCCGTACACTGCGTACATCCAGCCAGATGATCAGGGTGGCATCTGGGTGTCGGACCCTCACCTATCCTTGATTGATGAGCTATTCTAAGGAGAGGTCATCAGTATCTAAGTAGTGGACAACCCCTTTAAATAAGGGTTTTTTATTTTTACGAATATTTTCATAAACCTTATTATTGTTATTTGATTCTCCAGACAAACTCTCATTCCACGATCCATCCATAAAACTCCCCTTTCTGTTCCCGTATTTATTTATATGGGATTTAAAGTCTTCACTTATCTGCTGAAACTATTAATACCCCATATGTAAAAATAATATCTGATTCCCAGCGAAGATGACGCCGATTCAAGACTTGATTAATGAATCGTCCATCAAGCCCTCGAGTCAGAATATGAGACTCTGTCCACCAGGACGTGGAAAAAGTTATGTCCTAAAACTATTAATCATGTCAGACGGATGTAGCCCCCCTCGGTGGCCAAAAGGGGGCTACATCTTCATAAATGGATATTGTTGGAGAGCACTTTTGCAATTTACTGTTTAGTAAAAATATTAGCCCTTCTTGAAACATTCACACTTTTTCTTTTGTATACAGCCCGTTGCCTTGGTGACTGACCACCACTGATGACTAACGGCGGTGGTCGAACGTGCACAGTGCTTACAAGCTTTTCTATTGATCTTTGATACTGTCTGGGTTCTCTGGAGGGCTCTGTTGCTCCCTAATCCAGGCCAGCCTCATCGCTGTGTTTAACAAGTTAGACAGCCGTGGTGGTCGGTCTCCTAGGCAACGAGCGGTAAACAAAAGAAGTGTTACAATCTCAAGAATGGCTGCAAATTTAAAGAAACAGTAAATTGCAAAAGCGCTGGTTTTTACAAGCTATATCCGTCAATAAAGACGTTAATTTTTAACCATAAAATGCATACAGCTGGTGAAATAGGTATTGAACACGTCACCTATTTTCTAAGTAAATGTATTTCTAAAAGTGCTATTGACATGAAATTCTCACCAGATGTCGGTAACAACCTATCCAATCAACACAGACAAAGAAATCAAACCAGAGACATCTATAAATTAAGTTATGTGTAATAATGAGAAATGACACAGGGAAAAAGTATTGAACACGTTACTGAAATGTATTTAATACTTTGTACGGAAGCCTTTGTTGGTGATAAAGCTTCAAGATGCCTCCTGTATGGAGAAACTAGTCGCAGGCATTGCTCTGGTGTGATTTTGGCCCATTCTTCCACACAGTCTTCAAATCCTGAAATTCCCTGGGCTCTTATGAACTCTGAGCTTTAGTTCCATCCATAAAATCTATTGGATTCAGGTCCAGTGATCGGCTCGGCCATTCCAGCAGCTTTTTCTTTCTCTGAAACCAATTGAGAGTTTCCCTGGCTGTGTGTTTTGGATCATTGTCTTGCTGAAATGTTCACCCTCGTTTAATCTTCATCATCCTGCCAGCAGATTTTTATCAATAATGCCTCTGTACATTTGACCATTTAACCTTCCTCCAATTATATGAGTCTTGCCAGTGCCGTATGCTAAAAAAAAGCCCCACACCATGGTATTCCCACCTCCAAACTTCACTGTTGGTATGGTGGTTTTGGGGTGATATGCAGTGCCTTTTGGCCTCCAAACATGGTGTGTATTATGGCATCCAAAGACAATTTTGGTCTCATCTGACCAGACTATATTCCCCCAGTATTTCACAGGCTTGTCTAAATGTTGCTGAGACAAACTTTAAACGTGCTTGAACATGCTTTTTGTTCAGCATTGAAGTATTGTGTGGTGAGCGGGCATACAGGCCATGGAGGTTAAGTGCATTACTTTATAGTTTTCTTTGAAACAATTGTACCTGCTGAATTCAGGTCTTTCCGTAGCCCTCCACAGGTGGTCCTGGGCTCTTGGAAAACTTCTGATAATTTTTTTCACTCCTCTGTTTGAAATCCTGAGAGGAGAACGTGGTCGTGGCCTGTTTATGGCGAAATTACCTTCGTTCGTCTTCTGGTTTATGGCCTCAACAGTGCTCACTGGAACCGTCAATAGTTTAGAAATTCTTGTGTAACCAATGCTAGCAGTATGATTTGCAGCAATAAGTGTTAGAGACTGGTGGCCTAGGAGCAGCATGGACGAGCTCTGGAGTAGGTGGCCTCTATACTGACCGCAGACCCTGAACTTAACACATCAACTAGAAGTAGCCGTGGGATGTTCCTGTCACTCCCTAGACACCTCGTCACGGCCGGAGGACTAATTACACCTAAAGAAAGAAACAGGAATACTATCTTGCCTCAGAGAAAATTCCCAAAGGAAAGGCAGCCCCCCACAAATATTGACTGTGAGAGGAGAGGGAAATTACAAACGCAGACTGAAAACAGAATTTAGCAAAGGAGGCCACGCTACCTAGAAAGAAAAGACAGGAAAGAGTACTGTGCGGTCAGTATAAAAAATACTACAAAATCCACCACAGAGAATACAAAAATCTCCACACCTAACTAAAGGCATGGAGGGTAACTCTGTGACTCCAGAGCTTCCAACTTGGCTGAGTAAATCTTAACACAGACAAAGCTGGACAAGAAAAAACATAGCAATTCACAGAACTATTAAGTCCACCGCATGTGGACTGCAAAAACAGAGCCAGGACTTATCTTTGATGATTTGGACAATCCAGAAGGAGAAACCAAGCAGAGATGTGGATCCCTAGAAAACAATGGACAACTGGCACTCACTAAAAGAAGGAGCCAGACTAAATAGCCCCGTCCAAAGTGGAAGCAGCTGATGACTGTTGTGAAGGACAAACAGCAGCACTACCACTTATAACCACCGGAGGGAGCCCAAGAGCAGAACCCACAACAGAATTCACAACAAATAAGGTTGTGAAGGTCTTGAGACAACTCGCTGGTTTCACCCATCATTAAATGTTGGTAATGAGACACCTTTTATAGGCCATGAGTTGCTCCAGCTGATATTATTTGTCACTAACTGGCAGGATTGCTTTTCAATTGTGTCATGACTTTCCATGGCATTTTGCACCTCTATTTTTTCTTGTGTTCAATACTTTCATCCCTGTATCATTTCTCATTATTACATATAATTTAATCTATGGTGATTTCTTTGACTGTGTGGATTGGATGGGTTATTATTGACATCTGATGAGAATTTCATGTCAATAGCACCTTTTAGAAATATATTTAGTTAGAAAATCGGTGACGAGTTCAGATCTCGGTCATTATAGTTTTGGCCAAGTGGTGGGGTTGGTCAATGGGCCAATAGCAGACAGGTTTTGGTATCCAATAGGGGCGCATGGTTCTCTATATAAATGTCCCTGCGCTCGGGTCTCGGTGTTTTGGCTGCAGCGGTGACGTCAACTTTCAAGTACCTTTTTTCCAACAACTAAAACTTTTACCACCATCTTTCTGCAATTTTGGGTTGCCGATTAGATCTAAGCAGAGCGTCCCACTCGAATAAAAAATTAAAATCTTGCAGAATTTCCATTAATTGAAACTTTTTCCTGAGCTTTCCAGCACTTGGAGAGTTAAGTGCGCCTCCTCGGTTCCCCCAAGAATGTAATTATTAGCTGTAAAGCGTCTTTTGTCTCTGTGGAGCGGTGGAAGGGACCGATGTCTATCGTTATATTTTTTTGCTTTTTTTGATGTGGTCGTTTGCATACAGCTGCCGAGTAGACAGTTACCTTTGAAAAGAACATTTGGCTGCTTTAATTTGATTAGGGAAAACCACCTCAATCATTTGTAGACTAGAAGCGTTCTCATTTTCACTTGGCAGAAGGAGTTGGGAATGTACTGTTTGCCGTGACATTACGAGGGGGAGCGCTAAGGGGGACATGGCGAGGCGCTTAAAGGCACAGTTCCGCTTTCATTAAAAATGATAAAAATCAATGATTATGTGGACGATCCTGTCAAGTTAGATGTGAAGCCGCAGACCTCGATGACATGATGGACTTCATGTCATAACAGCTGGAAAGCCGTAGGTGCCATCTCACAAGGCCGGGTTCACATATATGGACAAAATCATATGCCCCCTCCACATTGCACCTACAGGGGCTTTTATGAGCTCTCGCTCTTCATCCAACGACATTAATATGGGGTCAGTCCCTCTGCAGGTATAACGGCACCCGCTCTTCTGGGAAGGATTTCTACAAGATTTTGGAGGCGTCGGTGGAAAGTTTTGCCCCTTTATCCAGGAGAGCATTTGTGAGGTACAATGATGATGTTGGGGTGAGCCCGGGCTCATAATCTCCATTATAGGTGTTGGATGGGGTTGGGGTCCGGGCTCTGTGCGGCCGCTCATGTTCTCCTCCCATGTCTGTATGGAGCTTGTGTACTGGGCACAGTCATGGGGGACAGATAAGGATCTTCCCCAAACTTTTCCCACAAAGCTGAAGCTAAAATTGTCCAAAATGTCTTGTGATGAAGATTAAGATTTCCCATCACTGGAAATGAGGGTCCGAGGCCGCCCCCTGATAACAGCACATAGCATTATCCTCCTCCACCATCTGTACAGGGGGCACAATGCAGTCAGGGGGTAACATCCTCCTGGAATCACCAAACCAAGATTCCTCCATCAGATAGAGAAGTGTGATCCATCACTGCACAGAACACGTCTCCTCCAGAGTCCGGTGATGGCAGTTTTACACCACTACATCCGACGCGCAGAATTGTGCTTGGTGATGTACGGCTGCATGTAGTTGCTCGGCCATGAAGCTCCCAGAGGAGGTACAGTGTCTTTGCTGATGTTATACTAGATGAGGTCTGGACTCTGCAGTTATAGGGTCATCAGTGCGTTGGTGAATTTTCTGCCCTCTGCTCCTCTACACTCGGCCCTCGCCGTTCTGTAATGTTACGGGGTCTCCACTTCATGGCTGAGTTGCTGCGGTTCCTTCCACTTCTCAGTAATATCACTCACAGATGATGGGGGGAAATCAGAAGGCAGAAATGTCACGAATGGACTTGTTACCCCGGTGGCTCCTATTACAGGACCGTGCTGGTATCAGTGAGCTCTGTGCCACCGGCTGCTATGTCATTTGGTAGTAAAGGCAGGTGGCATGTGGGGGGCTGGATGTTATACTCTGGGGGCAATGAGGATGGATGTTATACACCGGGGGAGGGGGGCGAGGAATCGGATGTTACATTGGGGGGCAATGAGACCTGAATGAATGGAGTAAGAATTGCTTTTTCCATTCCAAATATATTATTCATGCCTCGTAGATACTGCAGTTATAAATGGAGGGCTCTTTCCATCTTGCTGTTCTCCTCCTTGTACCGTCACTTACTACATTACGGTTCTCAAAAGGTGTCTAAACTTATAAAATAAGTTTTGATTTGTTGTAGCCATGGTTTTGTTTTGCTCAGTGGTGGTCTGGGTTCAGAGACCCCACCAATTTCTTAATCCTTAAAGCGTGAGCAGAGCGGTGTTTGGAGCCACCGACTTTCTATGGAGACAATATTTTGTTCTTCCCCTTCCTTGAAGCGATCAGTTGGGCTCTCAGGACACAAACCCCAACAATCAAAACTACTAAACAGTGGCTACAGCATATCAAAACTTTTTAAACTTTTAGCCTCCCTTTAACACTCTTGGCCTTTTCCGTTATGCAGAAACAGAGTGGGATTGAACCTGCAGCTGCATCCCCCTCCTCTCCTTCCCTTTCCATCTTCTATTGTCTGTATTTGTACAAAGTGATTTTTGGGAAGACTAATGACTACAGTGATGATGCCACAAATATGTTTTTCTAGTGTAAAGGTGAGACTACGTGTCTTGTAGTATCCCGCAGTCCCTCACTAAATGAACATTCAGTTGCCGGATTTTTATTATGAAGACTGCAGCTCTAGTTGCCTGCTCTTTTACCCTTTATCAATTCTTGGAAAATCCCTTTAAGGTTAAGACTTCGCAAACTTCAAACAGACACTACTGTGTTCCAGGATATGCTAAATACTAGTCAGTTGCCAATAAAACAGGTAAAGCTGAAAAAAAAAGTTTACAAATCACTGGGGCAAAATTAGCAAACAAACTCCTGGTGACTCGGGTCACTCTGACACCAACTCCGAGCAAACAAGGAGGTGGCTCCAAAATTCTACCAAACAAACACTGAGATAGAAATCTGGCATGGAAACACATGTAAAGCAGGGTACTACCAAAAAGTGAGAAGGTACCGAATATGCACCCTTGAAGGCTTATTTCAGGATAAACAAAAAGTCTCTAAGCGCCCACAAAAGCCACCTGACCTCCTTACTTTACTTTTGGCATTTGTGTCCAGAGCCCACGGTCCTATCGGTTTCTTCCGGTATTTCTGGTCATGTCCCTTCTTTGCCTCTAAATCTGTATATACCCTTATTCACCCTTCCCTGCTGCCTTTTCACTTTTCCATTTGCCAATCTTTATGTAGCACGAGTGAAGTTTATGCTTTAGGTCCTTCAGATCCTGTAGTTTTAGGTCCTTCGGATCCTGTGTCCTGCTTGGACTGAATGTGACTTTAGAAGCCTCAAAAGCCTAAACGGGTAAGTATATGCTGCAATTTGTGCATTGGTGGTATTGACATACCCAATATGGTGGAACTATTGTCAAGTATAAGTGTCATGAGAAAGCATTGTATGGCAACTACTGTGACAGTCTTAAGGTCACTTGTGTCATGAGCTTGGCTTCCTTGAATCCAGGAGTGATCATCTGTCAGGCTACACTGGTTTGCTCCCGAATTGACTTACTCTTCTGCGAGCCAATCAAGAAGTCTGGCAGACTGGCCGGTTACTGGAGCCAGGCAGTGATCCTATCGAATGGTGGGCCCTACAAGAAGTAGAGGTCCTTAGTTCCTTATTTTAAGAGGTTCTCTTGTGTTCTTTAGAAGCTAGCAGCAAAAAGAGATGCTTATAAAAGAAATTAAAAGGCATACTTACCCAGGGCATGCGCCTTCCACTTCTTCCACTCCGTTCTTACTTTGTCCGCCTACACTGAATTGGAAGAGATGACACAACGACCACCAGTTGCCTGACTCTACAGCCAGTTGGAGGCTTCAGCGTGTAGGTGATTGGTGGTCATGACGCCATCTCCCCCAGCCAGAGCTGGAGTGACGTACCAGAGGACAGATTCCAGAGGTAAGTATGCCTTCTTTTTTTTTATCAGGATATCTTCCAACTGCTACCTTTTTGACGTAAGACTGAAAAACACTTTCTTTTGCATATTTTTGTTGTAACTTGACCCAGATTCTGATTACTATGATTTTGAAATACATTTTTGTTTGCATCCTTGTTGCTTTAGTACAAATCCAGCTTGTTAAATTCCACCTTCTGAACCCAGGTGTCCTTGAGTTAGGTCTCACCAGGTGGGGTGGGTCCTCTAAGCCTTAGGTCTGGGTTGGAACATGGCCTTTGGGCGTTGATGCAGGAAGGGATGTGAGCAGCAATTACTGTAAAAGCACACCAGGAATCTCAGGGTAGGATCAGTAGGGCAGATGAAGTGGAAAGTTAAGTACAGTATGCACAGAAGGTGGAGCACACTAAACAGAGGTCTAGCGCCTCAATCTCAAGACATGGGGGTGTGTGTCAATGGGCCTCAAATAGGTCTAAGTAGATGATGTCATGGATTCACCCTGGGCAACCTTGAAAACTCGATATGGAGCACAACAGAGGGCGGCGGTGCCAGGAGAAGGAAACAGAACTTAGGATACCTGGTACAAGTGTGTAACACACTGCAGAGAAGATCAGCTCTGGCCTTCAAGAATCACCAACAGATCATGTTTTCGGGATTTCCTTAGTACTGCAGAGGTGGTGGTCCCATCACATGTTCAATAATAAGGAAATCCTGAAAACGTGATTTGATGGCAGGCCTTGAAGACTAGAGATGGGAAATACTGGGTTCGAAGGTAGATGCCTGGAATCTCCATTGTCCTGGTAAATTGGAGTTGTCAGCACCAAATCTGACTTTAGAAGCCCAGTTTAACTTGCTGTATCTTTTTGGAAAATTTTTGGAATTTTCCCATGACTCCTAATTACAATGACTCCTCGTCTCACCCTATGCTCATTAGCATCAATAGAATACAGGCCAATTATAGACTGGCACCAGTTGTAATTTCCTTGCCACAGTGACCACAAGGTCATATAACTGCCCAGTTGTATGTAATATTTCATCCGTCATGGGCTTCATAATTGCAATTGTCGTAATTAATTTCAGATGGAATTCAATGGAAAATGCCGTATAGCAGCACCTCTCAGTTCACTGCTTTAGTTAGTTTTCCGCGATGGACGCGGATAATCCCTGGAACAGAAATGTTCTGGTTTATCTGTTTACTTGTGGTACTGAGGCTTAGCGCTGGTTACATGCATCCTCACATTTGTAAACCTCCTTTGATGTCTTAGTGTGACTGACGTAGTAAGCAATGACTGATGAAATTATTGGAGTGATTCACTTTAGTGTGCCTTTCCACATTAGCAATCTGTGTGGTTCAGATACTTTTTCTTTTCCAAACCTAATGATGCTCTGCTAGCTCCAGACTTATATAGCAGCATTCATTCTGTACGAGCGGTGCTCTACGGGTTACGTACCAATAGTAATGTTTGGGTCAAGTTATAAAACTAAATAGACCCTGATGGAATTGGAACTTGAAGAACCAAGTTTACAAAGACTTTTCCAAATTCAACAAAATTTATGTTGCGTCTCAGGACCCATGAAAGATGCCAACCAGAGAAGCCCCTCAAAGAAGCCTGTGCTTTTAGACAATTTGGTAGATAATAAAATATATAGAGGATCGGCAAATCACTTTATTTAGAAATATTATTGTTTATCCTCACTCCGAAGTGCCGGCCATTAGGTGTCTTTCTTCTGTTACCTGTAATCCGTCTCTAGAAGCAAAGACATTGAGACGAATTACAGGATGTGGGGATGGCTGTTTCTCTACAGGAAGTGGGGGCGTGCCCCTACTGGTACAGGAAGTGGGGGCGTGTCTTAGTATATTTACAGGAAGTTGGGGCGTGTCTTCGTCTCTCTACAGGAAGTGAGGGCGTGTCTTTATCTGTACAGGAAGTGGGTGCATGTCTTTGTCTCTACAGGAAGTTGGGGCAGCTCTGTCTCAGCAGGAAGTGAAAGTATTTATATTCTATATATTTTTTATATTTTTTTCTATATAGGAAGTGAGGTTGGGTATTTTTCTCTACATGAAGTGGGAGTGGCTCTGTCCTACAAAAAGAGGAGGCTGGTCTTTTATTTCCACAGGAAATGGGGGTGGTTCTGTCTCTACAGGAAGTGTGGACAGGCCTTTGTCTCTTTACCAGAAGTCGGGGTTTCGGTGTCTCCTTACAGGAAGTGGGAAGCAAGTATTTGTTGCTCTACAGGCAGTGGAGGCTGGTCTTTTTCTCTCTACAGGAAGCTGAGGCAGGTGTCTCTACAGGAAGTGGGGGCGTGTCTTTGTCTCTCTACAGGAAGTGGGGGCGTGTCTTTGTCTCTAGAGGAAGTGGGGGCGTGTCTTTGTCTCTCTACAGGAAGTGGGAGGTGTCTTCATCTCTACAGGAAGTGGGGCGTGTCTTTGTCTCTATAGCAAGTGGGGGCATGTGTTTGTCAGCAGGAAGTGATAGCAGTTTTTATATTTTATATATTTTTTATATTTTTTTCTATATAGGAAGTGGAGGCAGGTTTTTTTTCCCACAGGAAATGGGGGTGGTTCTGTCTCTGTACAGGAAGCGTGGACGGGCCTTTGTCTCTTTACAAGAAGTAGGCGGTGGGGTAGGTCTTTGTCTCTTTACAGGAAGTGGAAAGCAACTATTTGTTGCTCTACAGGCAGCGGTAGACGGTCTTTTTCTCTCTACAGGAAGCCAAGGCAGGTTTCTCTACAGGAAGTGGGGGCGTGTCTTTGTCTGTCTACAGGAAGTAGGGGCGTGTTTTTGTCTCTCCAGGAAGTGGGGGTGGTTCTATTTAAATCTCTACAGGAAGAAAGGGCAGGTCTTTGTTTCTCTACAGGAAGTGAAGGCGAATCTTTTTCGCTGTAGAGGAAGTGAGGATTGTCTTTATCTGCAGAAAGAAGAGGAGGGTCTTTGCCTCTCTACAGGAAGTGGGGTGGGTCTTTATTTCTCTGTTTCTGCTTTCTTGACTGACAGATTGCATACAGGCATAACAGAAAGATAGGATTTCAGTACAGGGCAGGCAAACTATTAGACAGTGGCAAGGAGCAATGGAGCCTGGGAGTTGAGAAAGGAGGTTCATGCCCCTATAGTGCTGGTAGACTGCTTAAGAAGAACTAAAAAAAGTATATAGGAAGTTACAGAACATGAGTAACAACACAGTTCATGGACATATTAGACTGATATGAGTACCAAAAATGGTCTCAAATTTATGTCGGGAGTTGAGGGCATCAATGACAGGTACAAAACACCTATCACTTAAGTTAAGTATCTGATCACCATTATTTTTGTCTTCAGAGTGGTTTAAGGATCATTCTATTTGCTGTAAAATTAAGTATATAGTTTTGGTTGCGGAGTCAAGACATCTTGTGCTTCCAAATGCAATATCTGGATTACAGGCTCTATCCATCACTGTGTAAACTTATGTTGCCCTTGGAAAAACGAAAAAAGAGGCTATGATTTATGTATTCCGCTCTATTACTGGGGATTTTTTTTTTTTTTTTTAGTTTTGCCAGTGCACTAAATACCTGGCAGGAAAGGTGTTTTCGAAAATTTAAGTAAATGTAGGTCAACACAAAGGAATCATACAGCGGGGAATATTTTCCAGTGTTTATACTACGCTGTTGAGACCTGCCTGGTTCCTCAGTATTTGCATGTGTTGGGTTATAGGCAGTTCTCCTGCATTCCTTGTGTCCATAATATAAATGTTTAACGCAGGTTACTAAAGGACAGACAGACCCCCGTAAATGGGGGAACAAGATCAACATAGTTCGCTCACTGGTTACGGGGATCCTCAGAAAGGTTTTGTAGTTAGAAGTGATGTCCCTGTGAGTCGTTCTTGTGACTTTTTGGATTGTCTTGACCAGTCTGGAGTATACCACATGGTTATAGAAGCACTCCAGCTAATATTTTCTTTTTCCATGTACAGTGCATCCTAGGATATTATTTAAGAATAATGTAGAGATTTGGGGTATGTCCTGTGTATAATTGTTTACTTGAAGTGACATGTCTGGCCTGTCTGCCACCTTAATTCCTTCCTTCCGCTTTGATATAGTTCACCTGTTGCAGACTACATTTCCCTTGATACTGGAGTCTCATACTTCCCCCTATTCCTTCCTAATGGAAACCAGTGATAGATCAGTAACATAGAGCTGCTGTTCAATCATATATAGAGCAGAGTCTCAGTGTTTCTTATGTGACGTATATACAGCAGTCTGTGTATCCTATGTGATGTATATACAGCAGTCTCGGTGTCTACTGTGTAATAAATACAGCAGTCTCAGAGAATCCTATGTGATGTACGGTATATATATATATAGCAGTCTATCCTGTGTGATGTATATACCATTCTCAATGTCTCCTATGTCTACTTACATCAGCCTCAGTGTATCCTATATGATGTAAACAGCAGAGTCTCATTGTATGCTATGGTATGTATACAGCAGTCTCAATGTAACATATATGATGTATACAGCATACATCTAGTTTCTCCTATGTGATGTAACAATCTCAGTGTTACCATGTGACTTATATATACAGTAGTCTCAGTGTATTCAATGTGATGTATGCATCAGTTATTGTTTCTGCTTCTATGTGATATACAGTTGTGTGAAAGTGTTTGCCCCTTCCTGATTTCCTATTCTTTTGTGTGTTTGTCACACTTTCATGTTTCAGATCATCAGACAAATTTAAATATTAGACAAAGATAACACAAGAAAACACAAAATGCAGTTTTGAAATGAAGGTTTTTATTATTAACCCCTTAATCCCATTGGACGTACTATCCCGTCAAGGTGACCTGGGACTTAATTCCCAGTGACGGGATAGTACATCCAGCGCGATCAGCTGGATCGTGGCCGGGTGTCAGCTGACTATCACAGCTGACATGGTCACGGACCGCCCCCGGCACATTAACCCCAGGCACACTGCGATCATACATGATCGCAGCGTTCCGGAGGCATAGGGAAGCATCGTGCAGGGAGGGGGCTCCCTGCGGGCTTCCCTGAGACCCGCGATACAAGGCGATGTGCTCACATTGTACCGAGCGTCTCCTCCCTGCAGGCCTCAGATCCAAAATGGCCGCTGGGCTGCTTCCGGGTCCTGCAGGGAGGTGGCTTACCAAAGCCCGCTCAGAGCAAGCACTGGTAAGCCTGCAGCCCTGCATGTCAGATCGCTGATCTGACAAAGTGCTGTGCAAAGTGTCAGATCAGCGCTCTGACCCTATAACATGATGCCCCCCGGGCAATGTTATAAAGTAAAGAAAAAATATTCATATGTGTAAAAAAAAAAAAAAACTTGTGGGGGGTTTCTACTGTTTAGGTACATCAGGAGCTCTGCAAATGCAACGTGATGCCTGCAGACCAAACCATCTAAGTCTGCATTCCAAATGGCGCTCCTTCCCTTCCGAGCCCTGACATGCACCCAAACAGTGGTTCCCCTCACATATGGGGTGTCAGCGTACCCAGGACAAATTGGACAACAACTTTTGGGGACCAATTTCTCCTGTTAGCCTTGGGAAAATACAAAACTGTGTGTTAAAGATAATTTTTGTGTAAAAAAAATATTGTTTATTTTCACGGCTCTGCGTTATTAACTGTAGTGAAACACCTGGGCGTTAAAAATTCTCACAACACATCTAGACATGTTCCTTAGGGGGTCTAGTTTCCAATATGGGGTCACCTGTGGGGGGTTTCTACTGTTCAGGTACATCAGGGGCTCTGCAAATGCAACGTGACGCCTGCAGACCAATCCACCAATCCATCTAAGTCTGCATTCCAAATGGCGCTCCTTCCCTTCCGATCTCTGCCGTGCGCCCAAACAGTGGTTCCCCCCCACAAATGGGGTATCAGCGTACTCAGGAAAAATTGGACAACAACTTTTGGGGACCAATTTCTCCTGTTAACCTTGGGAAAATACAAAACTGGGGGCTAAAAAATAATTTTTGTGGAGAAAAAAAAGAATTTTTATTTTCACGGCTCTGCGTTATAAACTGTAGTGAAACACTTGGGGGTTCAAAGCTCTCACAACACATCTAGATAAGATCCTTAGGGGGACTGCTTTCCAAAATGGTGTCACTTGAGGGGGGTTTCAATGTTTATCACGTACTCAAGACAAATTGGACAACAACTTTTGGGGTCCAATTTCTTCTCTTACCCTTGGGAAAATAAAAAATTGGGGGCGAAAAGTTCATTTTTGTGAAAAAATATTATTTTTTATTTTTACGGCTCTACATTATAAACTGCTGTGAAGCACTTGGTGAGTCAAAGTGCTCACCACACATCTAGATAAGTTCCTTAGGGGTTCTACTTTCCAAAATGGTGTCACTTGTGGGGGGTTTCAATGTTTAGGCACATTAGTGGCTCTGCATACGCAACATGGCGTCCCATCTCAATTCCAGCCAATTTTGCATTTAAAAGTCAAATGGCGCTCCTTCCCTTCCGAGCTCTGCCATGCGCCCAAACAGTGGTTTACCCCCACATATAGGGTATCCAGGTACTCAGGACAAATTGTACAACAACTTTTGGGGTCCATTTTCTCCTGTTACCCTTGGTAAAATAAAACAAATTGGAGCTGAAGTAAATTTTTTGTGAAAAAAAATTAAATGTTTATTTTTTTTAAACATTCCAAAAATTCCTGTGAAACACCTGAAGGGTTAATAAACGTCTTCAATGTGGTTTTGAGCACCTTGAGGGGTGCAGTTTTTAGAATGGTGTCACACTTGGGTATTTTCTATCATATAGACCCCTCAAAATGACTTCAAAGGTGATGTGGTCCCTAAAAAAAAAATGGTGTTGTAAAAATGAGAAATTGCTGGTCAACTTTTAACCCTTATAACTCCCTATGAAAAAAAAATTTTTGTTTCCAAAATTGTGCTGATGTAAAGTAGACATGTGGGAAATGTTAATTATTAAGTATTTTGTGTGACATATCTCTGTGATTTAAGGGCATAAAAATTCAAAGTTGGAAAATTGCGAAATTTTCGCCAAATTTCCATTTTTTTCACAAATAAACGCAGGTAATATCAAAGAAATTTTACCACTATCATGAAGTTCAATATGTCTCGAGAAAACAATGTCAGAATTACCGGGATCCGTTGAAGCGTTCCAGAGTTATAACCTCATAAAGGGACAGTGGTCAGAATTGTAAAAATTGGCCCGGTCATTAACGTGCAAACCACCCTCGGGACTTAAGGGGTTAATGGAAATAGAAATCCAAACCTACAAAGCCCTGTGTGTAAAAGTGATTGCCCCGTAAACCTAATAACTGGTTGGGCACCTTAGCAGCCACAACTGCAATGAAGTGTTTGTGATAACAGGCAGTGAGACTTTTACAACACTCTGGAGGAATTTGTCCCACTCATCTTTGCAGAATTGTTGTAATTCAGCCACATTGAAGGGTTTCTGAGCATGAACCACCTTTTTCAGGTCATGCCTCAACATCTCAATTGGATTAAGGTCAGGACTTTGAATTGGCCACTCCAAAGTCTTAATTTAGTTTTTTTTCTTAAGCCATTCAGAGGTGGACTTGCTGGTGTGTTTTAGGTCATTGTCCTGCTGCTTAACCAAAGTGCGCTTCAACTTAAGGTCACGAACAGCTGGTCAGACATTGTCCATCAGGATTTTTTGGCAGACAGCAGAATTCATGATTCCATGTAACATAGCAAGTCTTCCAGGTCCTTAAGCAGAAAAACAGCCCAAGACCATGACACTACCACCACCATATTTTACTGTTGGTATGATGTTCCTTTTCTGAAATGCTGTGTTACTTCTACGCAAGATGTAATGGGACATGCACCTTCCAAAAAGTTCAACTTTTGTCTTGTCAGTCCACAGAGTATTTTCCCAAAAGTCTTGGGGATCATCAAAATGTTTTCTGGCAAAACCAAGATGAGCGTTTATGTTCTTATTGCTCAGCAGTGGTTTTTGTCTCGAAACTCTGGCATGCAGGTAATTTTTGCCCAGTCTTTCTTATGGTGAATTTCTGACCACTGACCTTAAATGAGGCAAGTGAGGCCTGCAGTTCTTTGGAAGTTGTTGTGGTGTCTTTTGCGACCTCTTGGATGAGTTGCCCCTGCGCTCTTGGAGCAGTTTTTGTCGGCTGGCCCCTCCTGGGAAGGTTCACCATTGTTCCATGTTTTTGCCATTTGTACATAATGCGTCTCACTGTGGTTCGTTGGAGTTCCAAAGCTTTAGAAATGTCTTTAGATTCTTTTCCAGACTGATAGATCTCAATTACTTTGTTTGTCAGTTGTTCCAGAATTTCTTTGGATTGCAGCATGATGTGTAGCTTTTGAGGATTTTTTGGTCTACTTCACTTTGTCAGTCAGGTCCTATTTAAGTAATTTCTTGATTGAGAACAGGTGTGGCAGTAATCAGGCCTCGGTGTGGCTAGGAATTTGTACTCAGCTTCCCACTGATGTGATAAACCACAGTTAATTTTATGTTTTAAGAAGTGGGGGGGGGGGGGGGGGGGCAATCACTTTTTCACACAGGGCATTGCAGGTTTGGATTTCTTTTTCCCGTAATGATAAAGACCTTCGTTTAGAAACTGCATTTTGTGTTTACTTGTGTTATCTTTGTCTAATGTATTTACATTTGTTTGGTGATCTGAAACAACATTTAAGTGTGACAAACATGCAAAAGAATAGGAAATCAGGAAGAGGGCAAACACTTTTTCACACAACTGTATATGCTATGCACAATTGCAGAGACCAGCAAGACTGGCACCAAAGCAGCAAAAGGGCAGCCACAGACTCACTTGGTGCAAACTGCGTCATCTAGATGGACCGTAAAAGGCCGGGAATGCTCTTCACTGAGCTCCCACTAAATAGGAGGCTGACTTTGGAAGGCCCCCTCTCAGGCCCGCTGTCGTCAGGCTAGTGGCATAGGGTGACATGACCAGAGCATAGTCAGAAAAGGTAAATACCTCTGCGAGAAACCCAGGGAGTGTAGCACGATGAAAAATGAGAGCAACCAATACTGCTAGCACCTCTCACCACCATAGGACATAGGAACTGCAATAAATATAAGACAGTTTCAGTGTATCTTGTGTGATTTTCCCATCAGTCTTGGTGTATCTTGTGTGATGTACGCAGCAGCAGTCTTTGTATCCTGTGTGATGTATGCAGCAGTCTCTGTGTATCCTGTGTGATGTACGCGGCAGTCTCTGTGTATCCTGTGTGATGTATCCAGCAGTCTCGGTGTATCCTGTGTGATGTACGCGGCAGTCTCTGTGTATCCTGTGTGATGTACGCAGAAGTCTCTGTGTATCCTGTGTGATGTACATTGCAGTCTTGGTGTATCCTGTGTGATGTACAGTACAGACCAAAAGTTTGGACACACCTTCTCATTTAAAGATTTTTCTGTATTTTCAGGACTATGAAAATTGTACATTCGCACTGAAGGCATCAAAACTATGAATTTAAACATGTGGAATTATATACTTAACAAAAAAGTGTGAAACAACTGAAATTATGTTTTTTATTCTAGGTTCTTCAAAGTCTGTACTGTACATGGCAGTCTCTGTGTATGTATCCTGTGTGATGGACATGGCAGTCTCTGTGTATCCTGTGTGATGTACACAGCAGTCTCTGTGTATCCTGTGTGATGTACACAGCAGTCTCTGTGTATCCTGTGTGATGTACACGGCAGTCTCTGTGTATCCTGTGTGATGTACGCAGCAGTCTCGGTGTATCCTGTGTGATGTACACGGCAGTCTCGGTGTATCCTGTGTGATGTACGCAGCAGTCTCGGTGTATCCTGTGTGATGTACGCAGCAGTCTCGGTGTATCCTGTGTGATGTACACGGCAGTCTCGGTGTATCCTGTGTGATGTACGCCGCAGTCTCAGTGTATCCTGTGTGATGTACACAGCAGTCTCGGTGTATCCTGTGTGATGTACGCCGCAGTCTCGGTGTATCCTGTGTGATGTACGCAGCAGTCTCGGTGTATCCTGTGTGATGTACACGGCAGTCTCGGTGTACCTGTGTGATGTACACAGCAGTCTCTGTGTATCTCATGTTCAAATAAAATTATTTCCTGAACATTTTTGTTTTTTTTTCCCCCAGGTTATTTGATGTTTGTACCGTTTCACGGACAGACAGGGAGACGAAGCTTACACTGGTTTTTGAACATGTCGACCAAGATTTGACAACGTATTTGGATAAAGTGCCGGAGCCTGGAGTTCCCAATGAAACGATAAAGGTATTAATGGCTTATGAAATTCAGTATTACACATACCCTAATAGAAACAAGTAGGGACCCTTGGGAAATGATCAGGACCCTGATATCGTTGAGGGCCGCAATAAAAATGTAAGGTCTCCGTTGCCTCCACCTGTAGCTGGGCGTCATAGGAGATCAATAATAATATACTACAATACTTTATATTACAGTATATCGAACAAGTGATCAAATCATTGCAGGTTCAAGTCCACTAAGAGGATGAAAAAAGAAAGTAATACTTTTTAAAAATGTAAAAAAAAAAATTAAAACACCTCCTCCCTTTTTCCCAATTCAAAAAGGGTCTGCAGAAGACCCTCGTGTCTGTCATTGTGATACTCCTGTGAACGCTGACTTGTGGCCGGCATTCATAATGTTATCGTCATTTCTGCTATATACAGTATAGCAGTGCTGAAGCCCTGCTCTGTGTATCACAGGTGATCGGAAGATCGCAACTTAAAGTCTCCTAAGGGGACTATTAAATAAAGTAAAATAAAAAAAGTTTTAAAAAAATATAAAAAAAACCCCAAAAAGCTTCAAGTTCAAGTCCACCCCTTTTACCTCATTGAAAATAAAACAATAAAAAAATACACATTTGTTATCATTGTGTTCATTAATGTCCGAACTATCAAAATAAAAAGTACATTCATCCAATCAGTAAACTGCGTAACCAAAAAAATAAAATAAATCAAAATGCCAGAATTACGATTTTTGGATGCAGAAACATTGCGATAAAATGCAATAAGAGGTGATCGAAATATTGTATCTACCCCAAAGTGGTATCAATAAAAACGTCAGCACAGGACAAAAAAAATAAGCCCTCTCCCAGCCCCAGATCCTGAAAACTGAGAGTGTTACTTGTTTTGGAAAAAAGGCAAAAAACGCGCAAAAAACTTTTTTCCATACAAACTTCAGATTTTTTTTTTCCCCACCACTTAAATAAAAAATAAACTACAGATGTTTGGTATCTGCGTACTCATACTGACTTGGGGACTCATATTGCCAGGTCAGTTTTACCATATAGTGAACATGGTAAATAAAAAATCCAAAAAACAATTGTAGAATTGCACTCTTTTTGTAATTTCACAGCACTTAGATTTTTTTTTGCCAGTGTGGTAAAATAAGTGGTGCATTTTAAAAGTACAAGTCGTCCCGCAAAACGGAAAAAGGCCCAGGGGTGAAGGGGTTAAGATTCTTTTTTGTGTCAGGAAGCGTCTTCCAGAGCAATGCATACTAATAGAAATATAATGAGACTTGACAGCATTCAGCCACCAGTGTTCAAGACGCTTTGTATCTCCGTCATGGGGCGCGCTCGCTAAAATGGACAGAAAAGAAACTTCTCTTTGCCAGGAAAAATATTCGTTGTCTTAAATAAAACATTTCTCCTACCGGAAACTAAATATCTTTCACATCAAGAAACGTCCCACAGGCATGAATGGCCGCTTACTGTACTTTCCTGCTTTATATATAGTCGTCGAAAAACATTTTTTTATTTTTCTTGTCAGGCGACTATAAAGTCACAGTAACACTATACAGTTAGGCAGTGTTCACATTGCACTTTGATGCCCGTTCAGCTTTTCCTTCTGAATATCCGGAAAACAGTAATCAGATGTTCCCCTGATTGAGTCATTGATCTCAGTGAGACTGTCATACAGTATTACGAGTCACTATACCGCCATATTACCATACACCGCCATATACTACTATATACCAATCCCACTATAGACTTTCTACATTTCTACACATCCACTATACCGCTGTATGCTTCAAGTTATATACCAACTAGATTCACTATAGCATTAGTACAGTACTACAGAACCACTATACCGCCATATACTTATACACTACTATATACCAATCCCACTATAGACTTTATATAGTACCACAGAGACACTATACCGCCATATACACTGCTAAAGCGTAATCCCACTATTGACTGATTGACAGCTCCTCAGTGTCCCTCCCCCTACCGCTGCTGAATCTCCGCCCACCTATCCTGATTAACAGCTCCTCTGTGTCCCTCCTCCCTACCGCTGCTGGATCTCCGCCCACCTATCCTGATTGACAGCTCCTCAGTGTCCCTCCTCCCTACCTCTGTTGAATCTCCGCCCACCTATCCTGATTGACATCTCCTCTGTGTCCCTCCTCCCTACCACTGCTGGATCTCCACCCACCTATCCTGATTGACAGCTCCTCAGAGTCCCTCCTCCCTACCTCTGCTGAATCTCCGCCCACCTATCCTGATTGACAGCTCCTCACTGTCCCCCCTCCCTACCTCTGCTGAATCTCTGCCCACCTATCCTGATTGACAGCTCCTCAGTGTCCCTCCTCCCTACTGCTGCTGGATCTCCGCCCACCTATCCTGATTGACATCTCCTCAGTGTCCCTCCTCCCTGCCTCTGCTGAATCTCCGCCCACCTATCCTGATTGAGCGCTCCTCAGTGTCCCTCCTCCCTACCGCTGCAGGATCTCCGCCCACCTATCCTGATTGACAGCTCAGTGTCCCTCCTCCCTACTGCTGCTGAATCTCCGCCCACCTATCCTGATTGACAGCTCCTCAGTGTCCCTCCTCCCTACCGCTGCAGGATCTCCACCCACCTATCCTGATTGACAGCTCCTCAGTGTCCCTCCTCCCTACCGCTGCAGGATCTCCACCCACCTATCCTGATTGACAGCTCCTCAGTGTCCCTCCTCCCAACCGCTGGTGAATCTCCGCTCAAATATCCTGATTGACAGCTCCTCAGTGTCCCTTCTCCCTACCGCTGCTGAATCTCCGCCCACTTATCCTGATTGACAGCTCCTCAGTGTCCCTCCTACCTACCACTGCTGAATCTCCGCCCACTTATCCTGATTGAGAGCTCCTCAGTGTCCCTCCTCCCTACCGCTGCTGAATCTCCGCCCACTTATCCTGATTGAGAGCTCCTCAGTGTCCCTCCTCCCTACCCCTGCTGAATCTTCGCCCGCCTATCCTAATGTATGCTATTGATATGGAGGTATTATTATTATTTTTACGGTGTAAAACTTCTATTTTGATACGCTGATCAATAAATCTTAATGAGTGTTCCTGGTGATGAGGATCATGTGGTCCCTGTGATTGTGTTGGCTATGTGGTGTGTGACTGCTGTGCATTTTACCACTTCCCAAGGTCCAGTTACATGCAGTCATGTGATATCCTTCAGGAATCACGCCGACACCATTAGAATGGGAAAAGTCTGTTCACTGTCTTACTTTTTTTTTTGTCCACTCTAAGGCTACTTTCACACTAGCGTTAACTGCAATACGTCGCAAATGCGTCGTTTTGCCGAAAATACGCATCCTGCAAAAGTTCTTGCTGGATACGTTTTTTCGTCATAGACTAACATTAGCGACGCATTTGCGACGCATTGCCAAACGTCGCGTCCGTTTTGCGACGCTTGGGCGTGTGGTAGCGGACCGTCGGGAGAAAAAAACGTTACATGTAACGTTTTTTGCTCCCGACGGTCCGCTTTTTCCGACCGCGCATGCGCGGCCGGAACTCCGCCCCCACCTCCCCGCACTTCCCCGCACCTCACAATGGGGCAGCGGATGCGTGGGAAAAATGCATCCGCTGCCCCCGTTGTGCGGCGGAGACCACGCTAGCGTCGGGAACGTCGGCCCGATGCACAGCGACGGGTTGTTCCCGACGCTAGTGTGAAAGTAGCCTTAGTCATAGTCTCAATAGTTTACATCTCTCATTACAGTTATCTATAAAAGGCTGGGAAGTTTATGTAGTGTGTGAAAAAAAAATGTTGTCACAGTTTTGATATGTGTTTTGTTGATGTTTAGATTTGTTTTAAAGGGAATCTGTCAGCAGGTATTTGACATTTAATCTGAGAACAGCATAATACAGTGAAAGAGAGACTGATTTCAAGGATGTATCACTTATCACTGTTTACAATACAATCAGTGTTTTATCAGCAGGATATTATCACTAGAGGACTATGTCTCATGTGCAGGCTAGTCAAGCTAATCTGTGTAATCCCGCCGACACGACTGATTGGTAGCTTGCTGACAATGCACAGTGTACATCAATCAGGGGCGTGGGCGGGGTTATTCACAGCTCAACAGTCTTATCAAAACTGCACCAAGCAGCCCAGTAAGTGACACATTTCTGGAATCGGGGTCTCTGCCCCTATATCATATTGCTCTCAGATTTCATAGAAAAACTTGCTGATAGATTACCATCATTAAGGGAACTCTCCAGCTGAAAAAAATGTTTTAAAGGGTTTTTCTTATTTCAGAAAAGTTATATTCCCAGGCGCAGTTTGATGTAAAAACAAAAACAAAACATTTTTGCTTTATTCACCCTTCAAGGGTCCAGCGCTGAGTTTTACGGCACTGCCCAGGTCTCTTGTTTGTTTGCAGTGGTGACCTCACATCGACCGCACTGCAGCTAATCACTGTGTTAGACGGCTTGTAACTTCTACATGGCCAGGTCCGATGTGCAGAAGCAGAAACTTGGCACTGGATCTGGGGAGGGTGAGAAAAGCGCAGTTTATTTCTGAGGGAAGGCCGTTTTGGAAAACCTCTTCAAAGAATTCCCAACACCCTCCTCACTTCGGGTTCGGATGTATGGAGTGGTCTTGCCTTGGGAGCTGGGGCTCGGATTCATAAGAGAACGTAAATTTAATATATACAGCAAACCTGTAGTGTTGACATACAGTATATACTGTAGAACCAAGGAAAAGTGAAAAAAAAAGGGTTTTCAAATGTTTAAAAAATGTAAACATACAGTTAGCTCCAGAAATATTTCAACAGTGACACAAGTTTTGGCATTTTAGCTGTGTACCAAAAACATATTCAAGATACAGTTCTATAATCAATATGGCCTTAAAATGTCGACTCTCAGATTTAATTTGAGTGCATTCATGTCCTAATTGGAATAAGGTTTTCGGAATTACAGCTCTTTAATATGTAACTGTTTCTCCTTAAAGGGACCAAAAGTAATTGCACAATTATCTCAAAAGTGCTTTAATGGGCTACATGGGCTATTCCCTTGTTAATACATAATCAATTAAACAGGTAAAAGGTCTGGCGCTGATTCTAGGTGCGGCATTTGCTTTTGTAAGCTATTGCTGTGAACCTACAACATGCGGTCAAAGGAGCTCTCAATGGAACAGAAACAGACAATCAATAGGCTGGAAAAAAAAGAAGAAATACATCAGAGAGATAGCAGAAATGTTAGGAATGGCCAAATCAACATTTTGTTACATTCTGCAAAAAAAGCACACTGGTGAGCTTGGCAACACAAGAAGGCCTGGATGTCCACGGAAGATAACCATGGTGGATAATTGTAGAATAATTTTCTTGGTGAAGAAAAACCCTTCACAACATCCACCCATGTGAAGAACACTCTCCAGGAAGTTGGTGTATCAGTATCTAAGTCTACCATAAAGAGAAGACATCAAGAGAGCAAATACATAGGGTCCACCACAAGGTGAAATCAGCCTGAAAAATAGAATGGCCAGCTTAGACTTTGCAAAAAAACATCTAAAGAAGCCACCCAGCTTCTGGAAAAGGAAAACTAAGATCATCCTGTACCAGAATGATGGGAAGAAGACAGTATGGAGCAGACTTGATGGCTCATGATCCTCAGCACAGCATACCCTCTGTAAAACATGGTGGAGGCAATGTGATGGCGAGGGCACACATGGCTTCCAATGGCACCTGGTCACTCGTGTTTATTTATGATGTGACTGAAGACAGAAGCAGCCGGCTGAATTTTGAAATGTCCACTTCCTGCGAAAGGAAAGACGTGGAATATTCTGCAAAGGCGGAGTTATGACCAAATCTCAACCTCATTGAGCAGCATTTCACAGGCTTAAAACAAAATTTAAGGCAGAAAGACCCACAAACAAGCATCAATTTAAGTCAGCAGCACTAAAGACCGGCAAACCCTCACAAAGGAGGAAACCCAGCTTTTGGTGACGTCCATGGCCTCCAGACAGACTTCAGGCCTTCATTGCCTGCAGAGGGTTCTCTACGAAGTGTTACAAATAAACGTCTTATTTATAGTAAAAGGTCATTTGTCCAATTACCGTATATACTCGAGTATAAGCTGCCCTGAGTATAAGCCGACCCCCCTAATTTTGCCACAAAAAACTGGGAAAACTTATTGACTCGAGTATAAGCCTAGGGTGGAAAATGCAGCAGCTACCGGTAAATTTTAAAAATATAAAAATAGATACCAATAAAAGTAAACGTAATTGAGACATCAGTAGGTTAAATGTTTTTGAATATTGAAATCAGGAGCCCCATATAATGCTCCATAAAGTTCATGATGGGCCCCATAAGATGCTCCATACAAAATACGCCCCATATAATGCTCCATAAAGTTCATGATGGCCCCATAAGATGCTCCATACAAAATACGCCCCATATAATGCTCCAGTTTATGATGGACTCAATAAGATGCTCCATACAAAATACGCCCCATATAATGCTCCATAAAGTTCATGATGGGCCCCATAAGATGCTCCATACAAAATACGCCCCATATAATGCTCCATAAAGTTCATGATGGGCCCCATAAGATGCTCCATACAAAATACGCCCCATATAATGCTCCAGTTTATGATGGACTCAATAAGATGCTCCATACAAAATACGCCCCATATAATGCTCCATAAAGTTCATGATGGGCCCCATAAGATGCTCCATACAAAATACGCCCCATATTATGCTCCATAAAGTTCATGATGGCCCCATAAGATGCTCCATAGAAAATGTGCCCTATATAATGCCCGATAAAAGTTGATGGCTCCATAAGATGCTCCATAGAATAATATGCCCCATATAATGTTCCATAAAAGTTGATGGCCCCATAAGATGCTCCATAGAAAATATGCCCCATATAATGTTCCATAAAAGTTGATGGCCCCATAAGATGCTCCATAGATTATGGCCCCATAAGATGCTCCATAGAATAATATGCCCCATATGCTGCTGCTGTGATTAAAAAAAAAATAAAAAAATGACATACTCACCTCTCGTCACTGGGGGTCAGGTGCCGGTGTCGCCGCTTGTTCAGGCCCCCGGCACTTGCAATATTCACCTGTCCCCGTTCCACCACCGCGTGCCGCTTTGTCTTCCGTGTCTCTGTATAGATTTTTCAGGCAGAGGGCGTGCACTAAATACGTCATCGCACCCTCTGACCTGAACGTCACAGCCAGAGGACGCGGAAGACAGAGCCCAGCGGTGGAACGGGGACAGGTGAATATTGCATGGCTCACCCTCCCCCGTCATACTCACCCCATCCTGGTGCGGTCTCTGCACTTCCCTGCTTCTCCGTTGTCCCGGGGCGGCAGCTCCTTCCAGTGCTGAGCGGTCACATGGTACCGCTCATTAAAGTAATGAGTATGCGCTCCACGCCTATGGGAATGGAGTCGCGTGCATATTCCGCTGAACACAGGAAGAGCTGCCGGTGTCGGAGACCATCTGAGAAGCAGGGAAGTGCAGAGACCGCGCCAGGAGGGGATGAGTATGATGTGACAGCTGCCGACTCCTGCCGCTCTGCTGACCCCCTGGTACAATGACTCGAGTCTAAGCCGAGAGGGGCACTTTCAGCCTAAAAAAATGAGCTGGAAATGTCGGCTTATACTCGAGTATATACGGTACCCTGAAATGAGGCTTTGTAGAAAAATGGTTGCAATTCCTAAACGTTTCACAGGATATCTTTGTTCAACCCCTTTAATTAAGCCTGAAAGTCTCCACTTCAATTGCATTCTCATTTGTTTCATATATTAAATAAAAAATAGTGGCCTGCAGAGCTGAAATCACGAAGATTTGATCACTGGCCAAACTTTTTGGACCTAACTGTATGTGATATTGCTACATCCATAAAAGTCAAGATACCGGTATATCAAAGTATACATTTTTTTTAACCCATATGGTAAACGTAAATTAAAAAAATAATTGCCAGAATTGGAGATTTTTGCCTCTTTGCCCCAAAAATGCCATAAAAAGCAATCAAAACATCATATGTACCCCTAAAAGGTACCAATAAAACATAATCTCACAGCACAAAAGAAAAACAAGCTCCATCAAAAAAAAAAAAATGGTCTCAGAAAATAGTAAAAGACCCGATTTTTTTTTTTTTTTTTACAGACTTTAGATTTTTTTTTCATCACTAAAATAAAAACTACAAGTTTGATATCAACTGGAGAAATTATGTTGTCAGGTCATATACACTTGTATAGAGCAGCTTGTCCGGCCATATACTTGTATGGAGCGAGGCCGCCCCCACTGGCCGGGGGTGTGTGTAACTCATACATACCCTCCATGCGCTGGGGGGATTCATAGTTCTGTAGTCACACAGAGTGACCGGACAACACCATTTCGCATATACCATTACTTGTATGTACGTCTTCTTGTAACTGTTTATTCATTCCTATCAGGATGGTGTTTCTTTAGGACAAAGTCATGTTCGTTATCAGTGTCTCATTCTAAATATACATTGTCCTCCTGGCATCCATCTTGGCTACACCATGTTAATCATGCAGCTGTTCTTCTATTAGGCATATTTGATATATTTTATGTCATTTTATACTTTGCATTAGCCATTGGGCTTATTTAACATATTTTACGTTATGTGACACTTTGCACTTTAAACTAATATTTATATAATGATATTTGTCATTATTGGCTATTTTTCCTGTGGATTTTGATTCTCATACTTGATCGGTGGTAATCCCATTATATTGTTACCCTTTGTATTCAGTATCCTGCATGATTCACTTTAGACACTGAGGCTATGTGCCCATGTTCAGGATTTCTTGCAGAAATTTCCTGACAAAAAAACGGACATTTCTGCCAGAAATCCACATGCGGTTTTTTTGCCGGTTTTTATGCGTTTTTGCGCGTTTTTTTCGCGTTTTTTTCACGTTTTTTCCCAATGCATTAAATAGCGGGAAAGACGCGAAAAATCCGCAAAATTAATGAACATGTTGCTTTTTATACTGCGATGCGATGCGAATGCATTCTAAATGATAGGATGCATATGTATGCGTTTTTATGCGTTTATGCGAAAAAATGCAAAAAAAACGCGAAAAATCCTGAACGTGTGCACATACCCTGACAGTTTCTCCTGTTATTTGATGTATTACCGGAGACTACTATCATATTGAACGTTAATTGTATACCTGATTGTTGTGGTATTTATGTGTATATCTACTATATAATTGTCTAAGGGTCACTTTCGTCTGTCCTTCTGTCTGTCACGGATATTCATTGGTCGCGGCCTCTGTCTGTCATGGAAATCCAAGTCGCTGATTGGTCGTGGCAAAACGCCCACGGCCATTGACACGACCAATCAGCGACGGCCATAGTCTGGCAGCGAAATGGCCGCTGCTTTACTGCCCTGCAGTCAGCGCTGAGCGCTCACACAGGGTTAATGCCAGCGTTAACGGACCGCGGTGTAACACACTCCGTTAACGCAGCTATTAACCCTGCATAACCAACTTTTTACTATAATAGTAAAAAGATCTAATGTTACAAATAATAATAATAAAAAAAAAAAAGGTTATTCTCACCATCCGACGTCACGCGCTGTCCTCGGCAGTGCAAGCGGCAGGTTCCGGTGCCAAGGATGCTATGCAAGAAGGACCTGCCATGATGTAACGGTCATGTGACCGCGAAGTCATCACAGGTCCTGCTCTCATACCAACCCTGGGACCGGAAGCTTCCGCGTGTACCGCACACCGGCGCCAGGACTTCAGGGGGCCTTCGGAAGGTGAGTACGGTATATGTTTATTTTTTATTTTAAGTCTTTTTTAACCACTACCGCATAGCTGTGCAATATACTACGTGACTGTGTTATATACAACGTGGCTCTGCTATATACTACGTGGCTGACCAATATACTACGTGCCTGTGCAATACTCTACGTGGCTATATACTACGTAGCTATGTTATATACTATGTCGGTTGTGTAATATACTACGTCACTATGCAATATAGTAGGTAGCCTGTGCTGTATACTACCTACATATTCTAGAATACCCGATACTTTAGAATATGGCCACCATCTAGTAACAATATATTTGCATTTTTTCTCATTGGACTATTATGTATTTTTCCTGATTGCTGTCACTTTGTTAATTTGCTATGTTTTTTTTATTTTGATCAGCTCTTATGTTTTTAATAAAGCCATATTTTTTCGTCTTTCATGCGAGAGTGTGCACCACTACTCTATTTTCCGTATATTTTTTGTGGTGCGGACTACGTCTTTATTCCTGGAAGAACAAGCAAAAAGCGCGAAAAAAACCCACAAAAATTGGCAGCAAAGTAGTTAAGTTATGTAAAACTCTGAGATTTTACCATAGATCCTGGGTTAGGATACAGTTCACACATGTGTACATAGGAAATAACTGCGGTGCCCATTGATGCCGTCCCACTAATGACTCTCATTCTTTTGGTTACTGTTCTTATCAGCTGCCCGATTCGGTCATGTTTCCTGATAGCCGCGATCGCCTCTATTACAAGTTTTTAATGTCAGATTTCCGGATTTGGGATGGCAGCCAATTCTGTTCATTGAAGTATCGCTCGCTGCCCTCAGACTACCCCAGTAAACAATGTTTGGCATTGTATGGAGAGGATGAGGATTTCATTACAACTCAATGAAAGACGATGTAGATGTAGATTCAAGGGCAGCGTACGATTTTTCTATGTGTTCGTCGGGGTCAGGGCACAGCCGAGGACCTGGAGGGTCCGACGTATAGATATACAGATGCCCAGTGTGTCCAATTAAAGGTCTAAGCCGTCTGCTTTCTGTGGGTACGGACTCCTGTTGTGAGATATATTTGACTTATATGCTAATATTATATCACAATAACAAGCATTAGACTCGACCACTGTGGAGTGGGTTCACTTACTTATGAGCTAAGAATGAACACCAATCAAGGATATAGGAAGCCATATTGTAATCATAAAGGAGGGGTTCATATGATCAGTCTTTGCTCCTTTACTAATGTTCTCGTGTTTTAATCATAAAGGAGGGGTTCATATGATCAGTCTTTGCTCCTTTACTAATGTTCACGTGTTGTAATCATAAAGGAGGGGTTCATATGATCAGTCTTTGCTCCTTTACTAATGTTGACGTGTTGTAATCATAAAGGAGGGGTTCATATGATCAGTCTTTGCTCCTTTACTAATGTTCTCGTGTTGTAATCATAAAGGAGGGGTTCATATGATCAGTCTTTGCTCCTTTGCTAATGTTCACATGTTGTAATCATAAAGGAGGGGTTCATATGATCAGTCTTTGCTCATTTACTAATGTTCACGTGTTGTAATCATAAAGGAGGGGTTCATATGATCAGTCTTTGCTCATTTACTAATGTTCACGTGTTGTAATCATAAAGGAGGGGTTCATATGATCAGTCTTTGCTCATTTACTAATGTTCACGTGTTGTAATCATAAAGGAGGGGTTCATATGATCAGTCTTTGCTCATTTACTAATGTCTACATGTTTTATTCATAAAGGAGGGGTTCATATGATCAGTCTTTGCTCCTTTACTAATGTTCTTGTGCTGTAATAAAGGAGGGGTTCATATGATCAGTCTTTGCTCCTTTGCTAATGTTCACGTGTTGTAAACATAAAGGAGGGGTTCAAATGATCAGTCTTTGCTCCTTTACTAATATTCACGTGTTGTAATCATAATGGAGGGGTTCATATGATCAGTCTTTGCTCCTTTACTAATGTTCTTTGTTGTAATCATAAAGGAGGGGTTCATATGATCAGTCTTTGCTGATTTACTAAAGTCTGCATGTTTTAATCATAAGGAGGGGTTCATATTGTTGATCATGGCTCATTTACTAATGTCTACTTTTAATCATCCGGAGAGGTTTATATGATCAATCGTTGTTCATTTACTAAGGTCTACGTGTTAATATGAATTATCGTTGCTCGTTTACCACTGTCACTTGTTGTAATCATCAGGAGGGGTTCATTCGATCAGTCGTCGCATAAAAAATGTGATCAGCAAAGAGTCGAGTAAACCATCATCGCCCCATGTAAAAGCCCTTTAGTTCTACAGCGGTAATTTCTATTAACATACAAAGCCGTGCGGCATGTTTTACGACCCATAGATAAATCTACACAGCACAATGTACCATAACTCCCAGCTAGTATATATAAACTACGGAGGGCAGTAGTCCTAGGCATCTTTCCCATTTCTTAGGAATGATTGTTTCCAGACAATTGTCCTGTTCACATTAGATCCTAATCACCCGATGAACAAGCAAAACACTTATTATTTTTTAATTATCACTCTGCAGCACATTGTCCTGTGTATTGTTACACAGGGCAATATTCTGCCGAGAATGATGATTTTTAAGCAAGTTTTAATAGCATTTGACCTGATTAATGAGCGTTTTTCTGATTTTGTATCAGTCAGCCTATTTAGACAAACTGATAATCGGGAAACAAGCGATCCTAAGAACACACGTTTCCATTAATGGGTCAGTGTAAATGCACCTTAAGCCGGAGACGTGCTGCCGAGAACAATGATCTTCTATGCACAGAACGATCGGTAGTATAATTGTTCTGTGAGCATGGAAGTGAAGTTCTCAGTCATTTAGTAGCCCAAGTAGCTTTAATAGCCATGGGTCGGCCGCCGGAAATTCATCTTTAGTCTGATGGCAAATGGGTGAAGCATCCACGAATCAAAGATTGACGGCCTATCCACGCGGAAGTCCTGGAAAGCTTCTTTAAGGCATTTGTTACTTAGGAGAAGCAGCTGAGATGACGCACAGACATTTTTTTTTTATGGTCTTGTGTCCGTCGAGTAGGTTTGGATGAGATTCGGGGGGAAGGCTGAGGGGTCTGCAAAAACTACAAGAGGGTTAAAACAACTTTGCTTTGGAGCAGTTGCTAAACCTTTCCCTCTGTGACTGCGAGGCATTGTTTTATCTCTTTAATCAGCAACCAGCTGGCTTGTCAGTGAATAGCGCAGTGGGCCCCTGGCCACGTTTCATGTGAGGTCTTGGCTCGGTGGCCGAGCAGGCAGCCCGCATCCAGTGTCACAGCTATTCAAGGCTATTGGCACAGCAGTGTCCCCATTAATTTCTGCTTGTCACATGCTGTCATGCAAGTTACACCAGAGAGGAAATGACCGTTATAGAGAAAAAAATGTCTTTCGGGCTCCTACAGACATTATCTCTGAGGTGACACGAGTGGAGAGAGTTTGCGTCTATCCAGTCACAGCTGCAGGAAAGGGGATACGAAGAACCAAGCCCCATGCTGTAACGTACCTTTCCTGCCTGCCCGCAGCTTCGCTTATCAACATCTGCCACATTGAAGTTCCTCAAACTACCACCGATATTCCATTTCCTGGAGTCGCGGTTCATTCATTGAAGACCCAACGAAGATCTGAAACGCGTTTGTCACCTTCTTATATTATTTACAAAAATAGATGGTTCACATAACTGCGGACCTGGAGAAAAATCAGTAAAGTCTATTCCACCAGTTATGGATGGATGTCTTCCATGATGGGGGTCACTCATCTGGGACATCAATAAATCGGAGTAGAAAGCAACTGCAGAGGCTTCTCCTTCTCTGAAGAACCCAGTCTGTCGTTGCATTACATGGACATCCTTTTGGTTTTAGTACGGACTGTGCATTATTCATTTCTCCTGTGGAGGTGCTGCAGGGAAATTGAACACATGTTGCTAGTTCCTCCATAGAGGAGGTGAAGGCTGCAGGACAAACTTCAGCTTTTATAGGGGAAATTGTTCAAAGAGGACAACCCATTTAAAGGTCTTTTCCATCTCCATAAGCATTTATAGGATATGCCATCATGTAATGATATCTGAGGGTCTGATCTCTAGGAACCCTAAGAGTCTTGAGAATGAGGGGTCCACAGCACTGACTTAATTCAGTGGCCTCTTTAACTGTGTTTCTTCTTTGGAGGTGCATTCATGACCAACTTTCTGTGTAGGTATTATATCTCACGTGCTAAGATGGATCCTCAAAGCCCTTGATTTAGATGAGCAGTTGTCAAACAGCACGGACAGGAAACATCGGTGCAGCAGGCAGATCCACATGGAACAACGGAAGATGATGTGGCAGATCGGCAACAGGAGAAGCAACTGGGAATCATAGGATCTGATGAAGCAGAGATGAGGTAACAGGATAACATGTAAAACTCGTTTTCCTGCAGAATTTATGCAGATGAATAAAGGGGCTTTCTTCTCTCACCAATCCCTTTATACTGCAAATACCCATCTGAAAATAAGTTGATTGCAGGAGGAAATACTGCTGAGACCCCTAGCAATCATCTGTGATCTGCAGCGATGCATGTTAGCAAGTGTTTATTTCTCTTTTAGGGGCACTGCAGGAAAATTAAAGTATAAAACGATGTCCATTAAAATATTCGGAGAGTACAGTACAGAGCAAAGGTTTGGACGCACCTTCTCATTTAAAGATTTTTCTGTATTTTCATGACCATGAAAATTGTACATTCACACTGAAGGCATCAAAACTATGAATTAACACATGCGGAATTATATACTTAGCAAAAAAGTGTGAAACAACTGAAATTATGTCTTATTCTAGGTTCTTCAAAGTAGCCACCTTTTGCTTTGATGATTGCTTTGCACACTCTTGGCATTCTCTTGATGAGCTTCAAGATGTATATCGTGTCTACACCTACCACTTGATGGGAGATGTTACATTGACTCACTGGCAGAAAAGCACTTCTGGTATTGGTTTAACCTGGAAGAGCTTTCACGGTCATCCTCTTCATCTCCTCTTCTTTTTTTTTTCTCTGTGTCTCTCCTCCATTCCATAAATCGAGACACACCAGGAAATGTTGTCAAAGTACTCATTAACCGTGCCGGTGACTGTCATGAGGACCAAAACATTTGAGAATGTATTTTTTTCGTTTGTCTGTTTTTTTCAATGCGGCTACTAAATTTGAGATTTTTTCAGCCATGAGGTTGCTTCCAGTTCTATTGACGGTCTTCAGTTTTAGCACTCTTGTGTCTCTGCTCCTATATTGGGCCTCCACCTCCGACTCTCCGGTGGCCTGCCTGTTGTTGTTAAATGACGTTACACCTGCATCTCCAAGCTTAAGAGATATTTCCCCATTTAGGCCGTCAACGAATACCCAGCTGTCACTGCAAAGTAAAGAGCTGCATGAGAACGTGCAACTGTAGAAGCGAGGACTCCAATACCAGACACAACCAGACCACAGAGAAGGCAGAGATGGTTTATTACCATCTATGCCTTCCTAATCGCTCCATACACATTTCTAAACAATACCGCTGACAGTGCTTCCTCCTTCTCCTCTGGACATAGCGATCATATGATCATCAGTTTTTGGATGAAGTAACAAAGTTAAAGGGTTTTTACAATTGGGTAGAAAAAGGATCTGGTCGATAGAACAGTTATTTACAAACTCTGTCCTTTAAAAGTTTTCAACAGCTCCATGAGGAGTTCAATTTATCGCGTAACACTTTTTACCAATATTCTACAAGTCCGACATGCTTTCTCAGCTCAATCGGGTTTGGTGGATCTTGGCATACAGCATCATCCCCTAGTAGATACTATTACTTTTACGGGTTATACATAGAGTTTTATTTCTACCATATACAAGTGCCTGTTGTCATTCCAACAGGATATTCACCCCCTGACAGTTGCAGCTAAATGGGGGGGTGGATAATATAATCTGGTTGGAAAGAGGAGTCTATCAAAAACGGAAGTCTATTTGCAAATTTGAGAAAATGCGTAGTCCTTGGTTGGCTCCTCTAGGGCGGCCCACAAATCTTCTAATTAGAGAGAATATTTATCATGCTATCTCTTAATTACAGTAGTAGTCCTGTTTTTTTTTTCCCCTTCTCTCCTACGAATTTTATACTCTGTTATTCTAGAACTTCTCTGAAAATGAAAATGGTCCTCTCTGGAATTTCGGGATTTGGGTCTAGGGTGGGTTAGGGATTTGAAGTTGAGATACTTTGTTTTTGTTTTATACTATGGAATTATTACGTCATTTATGGTATTTGAATGATGGAAAATTTGTATTTGGAGTTTTTCAATAAAAATTATTTGATTTAAAGAAAAAAAAATGTTAACATGTTCCCAAAGGGCCTTAAGAATGGTGCAATGCGTGAAAAATGCATTAAAAAATAAAATAGAAAAGTGAAAGGAAAAAAAGCTACCGCCAGTCCCAATCACGGTTTATAGCCACACCCAATCGAAAAAATAAATAACACTTGACCAATATATAAAAAGAATTGTTATGCAAAGGGGACACCTTTTAAAATGTACTTTAGTGGTCCTTTGTGGTTGTAAAATAAATGAAAAATAGACACAAATTTACTTATTTTGCCTCATGATATCGGCTAAAAAACAAACAAACAAAAAAAAAGAATATAAATACATATAACGACATAGAAACTAAACATCATGTATGACAAAAAAAGGACAAAAATTATTAAAATATCTGAGTGAGAAACATTTTTAGAGCTCTTTAAAACCTCATGTACACGTATGAAAAGGAAAGCACCCCCCGATCATGACGGGTGGAAAATGACCCGCTCCTCAATTGGTTTAAAAGAAGAAGCTGATAAACGGCCTTCTACGATTATTGTATTTTTTCTTTTTTGTTTTTTTTTATTTTTGCAGCATCTTTTCCTTTTTTTGATTTATTTAAAACCGTAACTGTATTTTTTACATGCATTTTTTTTCAAGCTCCACATAGAACTTTGCAACTTTTCAGGGAAAAAACATACTGTGAAAGCCGCCGGGAAACTAGTTGAACAGGTTGGTCTCCGGAGGCTTCTCTCTGCCCACTCCCCTGGATTGACGGGTTTCTGCCTATGCGACCATGCAGGGAGAGACCCGTCACTCAAGGACAGCAGGCGGGGAGAAGATGTCGGGGGCCTGCCCGTCCGACTAGTCTCCCATGCAGCTCGGTTCCCGCGGCTTTTATATGTTTTTCTCTGAAATGCCGCAGTGTTTCAGATTCCTATGTACCTGCCTGAAATCATGCAGCCAGTGTCTGATTCATGCTGCCCGTGGATCGGGGAACATGTATCAACAATCAGGTTCCCTTTAAAAATGCAGCAGGTTTTCTGCACAGAAAAAAAAGCTGAATTTACGCTACATGGCCTACAGATTTATATGGGGAGCCTTAAAAGATGCATATAAAAAAACAAAAAGTTTTTAAGTGCAGAATTCCAGCTTTTCTGCACATTAAAAACACTTCAATCTGCACCAAAAAAGCGTAAAATAGGGAAAAATGCACAAAAAAAATGCAATAATCAGAGCAGGTTGCTATTCCTTTTTTTTTTTTTTTTGGTAAAGCTGTGGAAATATGACCACCTCTGTCACTGTAAAATAAAATTAGGAAAAATTAATGGTGCATTTTTTTTGTGTTTTTTTTTTTTGCTGCGTTTTTCAAAAATACGGTACAATTGCTTCTGCTTTGCGAAAATGTGTTGTGCGAACAGGGTCTTAAATAATAGCAGGGTCTTGTCAATATTCTGCCAGCAAGAACGCATTGACATTTCACTGTAGATGGTCAGCAGATAACCAAGTTGGATCCAGGGCCGGTTTCATGGCACATTCCCACTGTTCTGCCTCTTCTTCTGCATCGGATACACTTTTCGAGTGATTTGGAGCTGAGATGTATTCTCATCTTTTTTTTTTTCTGTCTCTCACTGTTTTTTCTCAGGACATGATGCATCAGCTTCTTCAAGGACTGGACTTTCTCCATACGCACAGAGTCGTACATCGAGACCTTAAACCTCAGAACATCCTGGTCACCAGCAACGGACAGATAAAGCTGGCGGACTTCGGCCTCGCCAGGATCTACAGTTTTCAGATGGCCCTTACGTCGGTGGTATGTTTCAGATTTGCGTTATTACATTGGTTTGTATTATGTACATTGTAACTGTTCCCACCAGGTCCAGATTCGCTATATTCTGCTTGTAGTATGGACGAATTGTTGGCTCCACACATCCAAGTTTAACAGCTCATGTACGGACTGTGATTTCCAGACCGGCCCGAATAGGCTGTTGAGATCAGGTCAGGAGTTCCGTGGCCGGTCTAGAAATCGCCGTCCATACAAGGGCCATAAAATAAGGACACGACACCGCAGAAGTTTACTGTCTGTTGGTGAATGTTGTATATAGGACCAAAGTCAATTATAAGAATATTCCAAATCATGGGGCTGCGACACTCATACATCTCACTGAGCTCTCTGTTATTTAGGCCAGTTTCACATTAGCGTTTCTGCGCGCAGCGTAGGCCTGCGTACTTCTTTCCTTAAGATCCGCATGCATCTTGTGTACCTATATTTAACATATAGACATATAGACATGCGTTGTATGCGGATGCTTCCCCGTGCGTTGTTTTGACGTGCCCGCTGAGCGCAACATACAGATCATACAAGTTTTACCCTTTAAAAACAAGGCCTCATACATCAAGGCCTCATACGGCCACATCAGCAAAAATAAATAATTAAGTAAAAAGTTCTGACTGCTGAAATGCAAAAGCAAAAAAAAAAAATTGTTTTAAATTGCCGGGTAATTAAGGGGTTAATATTCTTGTTTGTTTCAGGGTAAAAGCAGTGATAACCAGAACTCCGTCCTATTAATACGATTTCTCTGTAGCTCCGAATATAGTGATCCTTCCCATAGTGGTCGCCTCTTAGTCACGGATAGATTTTGAGTAATAAACAGTATCAGAAATAAAACTCGCCATTTGTAGAATGAGTAACCTGGAAATTACCAGGTCGGGCTGAGATGTATCATGTCCTGCAGCCAGTCAGACGCAGAAGATGAGCCGTCACTCCTGGACTACAGAGATGACTTCTCCGCAGTACTAAGAACCTGAATCTCATAGGAACAGTTATTTCACAGAGGCCTCCCAAAGAGACCTGAAAAATGTAAAAAATAACAAACTCAAAACAACTCAAAATGTCAAAATTTCCTTCCTTTTTTTTTGGTGTGTGTGTGTGTGTGGGGGGGTTCATTGCACCTCCTTCAAAATATAAAAGAAAAAGTCATATAAAACTCATACACAGATAATAAAGAATTCCGCCCTATTGGTAGAAAATTCAGAAAGTTATATATTTATTTTTAGAACAACTTTTTTTTCCAGTTTTTCAAATATTATACTGGAAATGAAAACGACCATGAAGATATAATGGAATGACATAAAACCAATAACCAACTGGGGTCCTTTTCTGTATTGATTTTTTGTTATCCTCAATAAAACAATACTAAATATTTGAGTTCTGACAGTTTTTCCACCCTGCCAGTATTTCCCCAACCTCCTCTCAGGATCTCCTAGTTGTTTATCTCAGGCCCCATACACTGGATCAGAACACACAAGTACTAGAGTCCCTCTCATTTTTCCATCTATTGTGGAAATGTTTACAGTATTCATGTCCAATGTAATAATATCATCTTGTTCGCTATGACCGATCTCTCCAGTGACATTCTGTAAAGATTGCTTTAATATATTTTTTGACTTGAGCAAATTGTATCGCCTGAACATGAGAAATTCCATACTTGTCTATAAGCTCTATACACGTCAGCCTAATCTATATCACAAATGTGACGCTCGTCACTACTCACGGACAAGCCGCGAGGCTGGGCATTCAAGAGGTCCAAGGTCAAAAGACAGGAGGATACGTCATAGATAGATGGGTGAGACAAAGCCAACAGTCCAAGGTCAGAATTCCAAGAAGGTAGCTGATCACAACAAAAGGGCAAGGCAAACGGATGGTCAAGGCAAATCCAAGGTCAAGCATAAAAGATCAGAATACAAGACTAGGCACACAGAGCAAACACACAGCACTTGAGCAAAAAACTACTATTGGCAGCAATCAAAGGCAGAGAGCTGGTTAAATAGCCAGGTAATTAATCTGAAAGGAGAGGCATGGATAAAGCCCCGGAATACCCTGGTCCTGATTGGACGGCTAAACTGTCACTCAAGACACTGACAGCTCAGCATGACCCTTTCCTAGATTGGACGGCAGAACTGTCATTCATTGCGTTCAGACACTCTGATAGGATGAATCGTGACACCATAGTCGTTCTCTAACTGACCATATACCTATCAGATACCTAGCAGAAGACTTCATCCACTATAAGTTCATGCTCAAAACCTATAACTCTGCCCTTTATCTGGCCAAACAATCCTACTTCACCACCCTCATCACCTCACTATCCAACAACCCAAAACCACTTTTTGAAACCTTAAACTCCCTCCTGAAACCTAAAGTACAGATCCCCATCACCAACCTCAGCGGTGAGGATCTGGCCACTTATTTCTTAGAAAAAATCAACCACATCCATCAGGATATCTCAGCGCAATCTCCTCAGTGCCTGGATCCCCTTCCCCGCCGCACCTCAAGCTCACTAGACATCTTTGAGCCTGTTTCAGAAGAAGAAGTTTCCAAGCTCCTCGCTTCTGCTCGGCCTACAACCTGCAACAGTGACCCCATTCCTTCACATATCCTGCAGTCTCTCTCACCAGTGGTCACCACTCACCTGACTAAAATATTTAACCTCTCTCTTTCTTCAGGTATCTTTCCCTCCTCATTTAAACATGCCATCATAACCCCTTTACTTAAAAAGCCATCCCTGGACCAGAACTGCACTGCTAACTACAGACCTGTCTCTAACCTTTCCTTCATCTCTAAACTCCTGGAATGCATGGTCCACTCCTGTCTAATCAGTTATCTCTCGGATAACTCTCTTCTTGACCCCTTACAATCTGTTTTCCGCTCTTTACACTCCACTGAAACTACCCTCACTAAAGTCTCTAATGATCTAATAACAGCTAAATCCAAAGGTCATTGCTCTCTGTTGATTCTCCTGGATCTATCTGCCACATTCGACACTGTGGATCACCAGTTCCTTCTCACTATGCTCCGCTCCATAGGCCTCAAGGACACAGCCCTCTCCTGGTTCTCCTCCTACCTCTCTGACCGCTCCTTCACTGTATCCTTTGCCGGCTCTTTTTCCTCTCCTCGTCCCCTTACTATCGGGGTTCCACAGGGCTCAGTCCTAGGCTCCCTCCTCTTCTCTCTTTACACGGCCCCTATTGGACAAACAATCAGCAGATTTGGGTTCCAGTATCCTCTCTATGCTGATGACACCCAATTATAAACTTCTTCCCCTGTCATCACCCCTACCCTAATTCAAAATACCAAGGATTGTCTGTCTGCTGTCTCTAACATCATGTCCTCCCTCTACCTGAAACTAAATCTCTCCAAAACGGAACTTCTTGTGTTTCTCCCTTCTACTAACCTCACTCTACCCAACATCAAAATTACCCTGGAGGGTTCAACCATAACTCCCAAGCAGCATGCCCGCTGTCTTGGGGTCACATTCGACACCGATCTTTCCTTTACTCCCTATATCCGATCACTCACTCTTGTCACCTGCATCTTAAAAACATCTCCAGAATCCGACCTTTCCTCACCATTGAAACTGCTAAGACTGTCGCTCGTATTCATTCTCGTCTGGACTACTGCAACTCTCTTCTGATCGGTCTCCTTCTTACCAAACTTTCTCCTCTCCAATCCATCTTGAATGCTGCAGCCAGAGTCATATTTCTGTCCAGCCGCTTCACTGATGCCTCCATCTTGTGCCAGTCATTACACTGGCTACCCATTCGCTACAGGGTCCAGTATAAACTCATCTCTCTCACCCACAAAGCTCTCCACAGTTCTGCACCAACTTATATCTCCTCTCTCATCTCTGTATATCGCCCTACACGTGCCCTCCTGTTGTGAATTCTGTTTTTGGCTCCCTCTGGTGGCTACTGGTGGTACTGGTTGACTTTGGTCTTGTGTTTCCAGTGCACCTGTTTTCATCAGGAAATTGGGAGTTTCCTATTTAGTCTGGCTTCTCAGTCACTCTAGTGCCGGCAATCAATGTTACCAGAGCATCTCTGTTGCTTGCTACCTGCTCCAAGTCTGCAATTCAGCTAAGTTGAAATCTTTGGCTTTTTGTGTTTGTTTTGTCCAGCATGCATTTATATTTCTCGTGCTGCTGGAAGCTCTAGTGATCTGAAATTACTACTCCGGTGTCATGAGTTGATAACGGAGTTAAGGTAGTTTCAGGATGGCTGCTTAGGGTTTTGAGGTAACCGCGAAGTCCTCTTTTGTATTTTCATCTATCTAGTCAGAGGGCCTCACTTTGCTGAATCTATATTCATACTGCGTTTGTGTTTTCCTCTTACCTAACCGTTATTACATGTGGGGGGCTACTATAACTTTTGGGGTTTCCCTGGAGGCAAGCCAGGTCTGTGTATTCCTCTTATAGGGGTAGTTAGCTCTCCGGCTGGCGCGAGGTGTCTAGGGATACAACGTAGGCACACCCCCTGGCTATTTTTATTTAAGTGTTAGGTTCAGCATCGCGGTTACCTGAGATACCATCTTCCTAGAGCTGGTCCGTTTTTGCCCATGTCCCTGCCATTGGGAATCATGACAGTATTGCCGGCCATAATGTATTAAAGGTATTGGCTAAAGAAGGAGAGAAAAAAAGAAGTTTCTGACACTTTTTTTTTTTTTTACTCAGAGGTTCTGTCCAGAAGTGAACGGCAGAATTATAGGCGTAAAAATGGGTTGTGCTTCTACTGTGGTGATTCTGCTCATGTTATATCAGCATGCTCTAAACGCACAAAAAAGGTTGATAAGTCTTTTGCAATTGGCACCTTACAGTCTAAGTTTATTTTGTCTGTAACTTTGATCTGTTCATTATCAACTATTACTGTGGATGCCTATGTGGATTCTGGCGCTTCCTTGAGTCTTATGGATTGGTCCTTTGCCAGACGTTGTGGGTTTAGCCTAGAGCCTTTGGAAGTTCCTATCCCTCTGAAGGGTATCGACTCCACACCTTTGGCTAGGAATAAACCACAGTTCTGGACACAAGTGACTATGTGTATGACTCCTGACCATCGGGAGGTGATTCGCTTCCTTGTGTTGCATAACTTGCATGATGTCTTAGTGCTTGGATTGCCATGGTTGCAAACTCATAATCCAGTCCTTGACTGGAAAACAATGTCTGTGTTAAGCTGGGGATGTCAGGGGGCTCATGGGAAAGTACCTTTGGTTTCCATTGCTTCACTCCCTCTGAAATTCCGGCATTTTTGTCTGATTATGGTGATGTTTTTGAGGAGCCTAAACTTAGTTCTCTCCCCCCTCACCGGGATTGCGATTGTGCTATAGACTTGATTCCGGGCAGCAAGTTTCCCAAGGGTCGTTTGTTCAATCTATCTGTGCCTGAGCATGCTGCTATGCGAGAGTATATTAAGGAGTCCTTGGAAAAGGGACATATCCGTCCATCCTCATCCCCTTTAGGAGCAGGTTTTTTTTTTGTGGGTAAAAAAGATGGCTCCCTGAGGCCCTGTATTGATTATCGCCTGTTGAATAAGATTACAGTCAAATACCAGTATCCTTTGCCACTACTGACTGATTTATTTGCTCGTATTAAAGGGGCAAAGTGGTTCTCTAAGGTTGATCTCCGTGGGGCGTATAATTTGGTGCGGATCAAGCAGGGAGATGAGTGGAAAACTGCATTTAATACGCCCGAGGGCCATTTTGAGTATTTGGTAATGCCTTTTGGTCTTTCTAATGCTCCTTCAGTCTTTCAGTCCTTTATGCACGATATTTTAGGTTAGGTTCAGCATCGCGGTTACCTGAGATACCATCTTCCTAGAGCTGGTCCGTTTTTGCCCATGTCCCTGCCATTGGAAATCATGACACCCTCCATTCTACAAATGACCCCTGTAATCCGAACCTCGCACCTCCGTCTCCAAGACTTCTCTCGTGCTGCGCCAGCTCTCTGGAATGCACTTCCCCAGACGATCAGACTGATACCTAGCCCCGACCTATTCAAGCGCGCTTTAAAAAACCATCTCTTCAAACAAGCCTACCACATCAACTACTCAGTAAACTAACTTTGCCCTGTTCCCTCCTTCCAAATATTACCCTGAATCTGCACCCTACTATTCATCTGTCTCCACACCCTCCATGCACACGATAACTGCACTGGATACTCGACTATTGCACTTAAACACACGGGCTGATGACCGGATCATGCAGCTTTATATGAAAATCCGTATTTATTATAATTGCCAGACCTGAAATAACAAGCACTTTTCACCTATTGTGTCCCCCCATTTCCTTGTAGATTGTAAGCTTGCGAGCAAGGCCCTCACCCCTAATGTCACTGTTTAAATTGTCTTAACTTGTATGGAATTTATTGTCTGTACATGTCCCCGCTTAATTGTAAAGTGCTGCGGAATATGTTGGCGCTATATAAATAAAAATTATTATTATTATTATTTCTTGCCATTCTTTAACATTCTTTAAATAGCTTAATAGCCCTGTGGGAAATCAGGGTGTATCCATAGACCCAAATATTTCAGAATTTTCCAGGATAGGCCGTATTTCTTTCAGAGCGCCTTTGGATAGGGTTGTGTGAAGATTAGAGCCTGAATCCCATGGGTGACAAAATTCTGCATCTAAAGACACCATATCTGGCCTTTCTGCTTCTTTAATTTCCTTTTATAACATCCATTAACAGCAATGCCTTGTGAATATTTATGACTGCGGATCTCCCTTTTATAATACCCACTTGTGGTGGTGAAATTAGTGTGGGTAAATATAAGGCAAGACGATTCACCATTCGATTCAAAAGTATTTTAAGATCTTGATTTATTATTGAGGTTGGCCTATAGTTTATTGGGTTGTCTTGTTTTTATCTCCTTTTGGTAAGACTATTATATGGGCTGTGATAGTCTTGAATCGTTTGATATCTTGTTACAAATATTGGTTATATTATTATTTATTTAACGGCCCTCAGCTCGAACTCGAGACGTGGCAACTTGATGGATGAACGATCTGTAGGAAGATCGATCTTGTGCAGCCTAGATAGGTCCACCAGGGTCTTCTCCGATGTTATCTTGATTGTATCAAGCCATCGAGTTGCTGGACATCCTCTTCGCCTTGTTTCTTCTACCTTGTTCCTTCTATTCTTCCAACCATGATGTCCTTCTCCAGTGATTGCTCTTTTCTTATGAGGTGTCCAAAGTAGACAAGTCGTAGCTTGGTGATCCAGTAGGTGTAATTTGATCTCTTTAGAGCTTTATAAAATTCTCCCGAGAAACCATCTGATCCAGGTGTTTTACAAGTGTGTAATTCTCCTATTATTTTCTATATCATTCTCCTGATATTTCTTCATCTAAATTGTCCAAGTCTTCCATTGACAGGTGTGGTGGTTTAACCTTCTTAAGCCACTCTCCCCTTTCCTTTCCATATGAACAGAGCTACATTTCAATTCCTAAAATTAAGGAAAATTTGTATTCCTATTACTTAAGCCTTCATCTCGCTCTCGAGCGACGGTGACTCAATGGATGAACGATCTGTAGAAAGCAGGGCTGTGAAGTCGGAGCCCATTTTGGTGGAGTCAGAGTCAGTGTCCTGGAAATTGAGGAGTCGGAGGTTTGGCTTACCGACTCCACAGCCCTGGTAGAAAGCTTGATCTTGTGCATCCTAGATAGGTCCACCATGGTCTTCTTCACCGCTATTTATAGTATCAAGCCATCGGGTCGCTGCTCTTCCTCTTATTCCTCTTCTTTCTATTCTTCCAACCATGATGTCCTTCTCCAGTGATTGCTTTCTTCTTATCATGTGTTTGCCCATCTTTAATGACCTGGTCTTGGATATAGCTACAGAAAACTTGAGGCCCATCGGTGCTTGTCCCTTGGCTTCCATAGTCGGCACCAATGGGATGACAGATGGAGCTCACTCTTTGTTTAACCGCTTAAACGCTGCCGTCATTATTGATCGCAGTATCTAGGGGGTACATAATATTCAGTGCCATGAGCAGAGCTCATTTTTTGATCCTTAAAACTTAGGGTAATTTTTTCTATGATGACCCTCATTGAGGTCCTACTCGCTTCTATACAATGTGTTAGGTGTGCCATTATTTACCAGTCAGGAGGGTAACATGCTTGGCATTCCGGTACGTATATAATGTCGGCTGAGATTGTGTACCTCGGAGTACAGGGATACAGCAAGGCCCCCTTTCCTTTAACCCTCTCCTGGCTGTCAGCATTTTGATGTAGACTTGCAAATACCAGAAGGCTCGGAATAGGGCGAGTTCTGCGCAGCGTATCAGTTCTTGTGGGAAAATATGCTCCAGTGAGTTGTTGGCACCGGGGCTGGAATGTGGCATTTAGAGGCACCTTTTTACAGTGGGAAGGAATTACTGAAGAATAAACAATCCAGCAGTGCTAATCGGACCGTGGTAATCGCATAACCCAGAAGCCTCTCGCTGCCAGATATTTACAGGACGCACATTTACTGTACGCCATTCCTGGTTGTAATCGCTATGTTATGCTGCGTCCAACAGGGGTTTCCAATTTTTTATTTTTTTTATCAGAGCAGTGGGAGGTCCTACACCTGAGACCCCCGCCAATCAGGTGTTAGCAGATCTCGCAGGCGCTGAAAGTGCAAAGTGAAGCCAGAATATCACAGCGCCATTCACTGTGTAGTGGCCGTTCTTGCGTACTGCAGCTCATCTCCTATTGAATTGAATGGGAGCTGAGTGTACGGAGGTGTGGAATGGGAGCTGAGTTGCAGAACCTGAGAACGGCCACAGCACAGTGTATGGAGGTGTGGTGTATGGTCCCCTACACTGTATACCTTCAAGAAGCTGCTAACAGCTGATTGATCAGACCCCCATCGATCTGGTATTGATGACTTATGCCAGGGCTAGATCATCAATATCATATTCCTGGACAATCCCGTTAATGTCAGAGGCACAAGGGTTTGGCATCTAACACCTTCACCTTTGCTGATTACCAGCTTGAAGGCTCTCTGGTTTGAGAACGAACTGCAATACCAGGTACTGCCACTACAGCACATATAGCACTGTGCCTCGCAAACGAAAACAATGGCGTCTCGCATTGTGCCCCACAAGGAACCGCGACTGTGACATGCAAGTAGCAAAAAAGGAAACTGGTTCTGACTTTTTGGGACTTTCTTGCCTCAGATGCAGAACTTTGCGACCTTTTCACTTACGTTATGCTGTGAAGTAGCAACAGCATACAGCGATCTTTGGCTACGTGATCTGTGTCGTGGCCAGAGTCGCTGTGTAGACCCTGTTTAGGCCTATCCAGCAGATCAGTGGGGGTGACAGTAGTCTAATGGTTGTTTTTAGCGATAATTTGCAATCACTGTAGTGTATCATCAGAAAATAATGTAGTGTTTAAATCAGATTTTTGCATTCAATGTATTTTTTTTAATTAAAAATCACAAATTGTATTAAAAATTAAAAAATATAAATCTTGCAATTTTCTCACTGGCCACTGGGGCTTTTGATTTTTAACCTTTAACTTCCTATTGTTTCCTGAACACACGTACGTTAGCCACAATGGTCGAATCCTGACACTACTATTGTAATTAATCATCTAAGGCCGGGTGCCCACGATCCGATACTACCGTAGCAGCGCTTTGGAAGCAGCACATGTTCGCTGCCGGCTATTGAACGCAGGAGGTGAGCTGTGACATCATCTATTGTGATTGGTGGATCCTGTGTTATCTACTGTATATACTGTAGATGTGTTATCAGTCATTGTACAGGAGGAGGAGGTGAGCTGTGACATCACCTATTGTGAATGGTGAATCCTGTGTTATCTACTGTATATAGAGGTGTTATCAGTCATTGTATAGGAGAAGGTGGTGAGCTGTGACATCACCTATTGTGAATGGTGGATCCTGTGTTATCTACTGTATATAGAGGTGTTATCAGTCATTGTACAGGAGGAGGAGGTGAGCTGTGACATCACCTATTGTGAATGGTGGATCCTGTGTTATCTACTGTATATAAAGGTGTTATCAGTCATTGTACAGGAGGGGAGGAGGTGAGCTGTGATATCACCTATTGTGAATGGTGGATCCTGTGTTATCTATTGTATATAGAGGTGTTATCAGTCATTGTACAGGAGGAGGTGGTGAGCTGTGACATCACCTATTGTGAATAGTGGATCCTGTGTTATCTACTGTATATAGAGATGTTATCAGTCATTGTACAGGAGGAGGAGGTGAGCTGTGACATCACCTATTGTGAATAGTGGATCCTGTGTTATCTACTGTATATAGAGGTGATATAAGTAATTGTACAGGAGGAGGAGGTGAGCTGTGACATCACCTATTGTGAATGGTGGATCCTGTGTTATCTACTGTATATAGATGTGTTATCAGTCATTGTACAGGAGGAGTAGGTGAGCTGTGACATCTATTGTGAATGGTGGATCCTGTGTTATCTACTGTATATAGAGGTGTTATCAGTCATTGTACAGGAGGAGGAGGTGAGCTGTGACATCACCTATTGTGAATGGTGAATCCTGTGTTATCTACTGTATATAGAGATGTTATCAGTCATTGTACAGGAGGAGGAGGTGAGCTGTGACATCACCTATTGTGAATGGTGGATCCTGTGTTATCTACTGTATATAGAGGTGTTATCAGTCATTGTACAGGAGGAGGAGGTGAGCTGTGACATCACCTATTGTGAATGGTGGATCCTGTGTTATCTACTGTATATACTGTAGATGCGTTATCAGTCATTTTACAGGAGGAGGAGGTGAGCTGTGACATCATCTATTGTGAATGGTGGATCCTGTGTTATCTACTGTATATAGAGGTGTTATCAGTCATTGTACAGGAGGAGGAGGAGGTGAGCTGTGAGATCATCTATTGTGAATGGTGCATCCTGTGTTATCTTCTGTATAACAAAGGGGGCAAGGGGGCATCCTCTACGTCTGGAGGAAAAAAGGTTTAAGCATAATAACAGACGCGGATTCTTTACTGTAAGAGCAGTGAGACTATGGAACTCTCTGCCGTATGATGGTGTAATGAGTGATTCATTACTTAAATTTAAGAGGGGACTGGATACCTTTCTGGAAAAGTATAATGTTACAGGTTATATATACTAGATTCCTTGATAGGGCGTTGATCCAGGGAACTAGTCTGATTGCCGTATGTGGGGTCGGGAAGGAATTTTTTTCCCCATGATGGAGCTTACTCCTACCACATGGGGTTTTTTTGCCTTCCCCTGGATCAACATGTTAGGGCATGCTAGGCTATGGGTTGAACTAGATGGACTTAAAGTCTTCCTTTAACCTTAATAAAGTAACTATGTAACTATGTAACTATGTATATAGATGTATTATCAGTCATTGTACTGGAGGAGGAGGTGAGCTGTGACATCACCTATTGTAAATGGTGGATCCTGTGTTATCTACTGTATATAGAGGTGTTATCAGTCATTGTATAGGAGGAGGAGGTGAGCTGTGACATCACCTACTGTGAATGGTGGATCCTGTGTTATCTACTGTATATAGAGGTGTTATCAGTAATTGTACAGGAGGAGGAGGTGAGCTGTGACATCATCTATTGTGAATGGTGGATCCTGTGTTATCTTCTGTATATAGAGGTGTTATCAGTCATTGTACAGGAGGAGGAGGTGAGCTGTGACATCACCTATTGTGAATGGTGGATCCTGTGTTATCTACTGTATATAGAGGTGTTATCAGTCATTGTGCAGGAGGAGGAGGTGAGCTGTGACATCACCTATTGTGAATGGTGGATCCTGTGTTATCTACTGTATATAGAGGTGTTATCAGTAATTGTACAGGAGGAGGAGGTGAGCTGTGACATCATCTATTGTGAATGGTGGATCCTGCGTTATCTACTGTATATACTGTAGATGTGTTATCAGTCATTGTATAGGAGAAGGAGGTGAGCTGTGACATCACCTATTGTGAATGGTGGATCCTGTGTTATCTACTGTATATAGAGGTGTTATCAGTCATTGTGCAGGAGGAGGAGGTGAGCTGTGACATCACCTATTGTGAATGGTGGATCCTGTGTTATCTACTGTATATAGAGGTGTTATCAGTAATTGTACAGAAGGAGGTGAGCTGTGACATCACCTATTGTGAATGGTGAATCCTGTGTTATCTACTGTATATAGATGTATTATCAGTCATTGTACAGGAGGAGGAGGTGAGCTGTGACATCATCTATTGTGAATGGTGGATCCTGTGTTATCTACTGTATATACTGTAGATGTGTTATCAGTCATTGTACAGAAGGAGGAGGTGAGCTGTGACATCACCTATTGTGAATAGTGGATCCTGTGTTATCTACTGTATATAGAGGTGATATAAGTAATTGTACAGGAGGAGGAGATGAGCTGTGACATCACCTATTGTGAATGGTGGATCCTGTGTTATCTACTGTATATTGAGGTATTCTCAGTCATTGTACAGGAGGAGGAGGTGAGCTGTGACATCATCCATTGTGAATTTTGGATCCTGTGTTATCTACTGTATATAGAGGTTTTATCAGTCATTGTACAGGAGGAGGAGGTGAGCTGTGACATCACCTATTGTAAATGGTGGATCCTGTGTTATCTGCTGTATATAGAGGTGTTATCAGTCCTTGTACAGGAGGAGGAGGTGAGCTGTGACATCACCTATTGTGAATGGTGGATCCTGTGTTATCTACTGTATATAGAGGTGTTATCAGTCATTGTACAGGAGGAGGAGGTGAGCTGTGACATCCCCTATTGTGAATGGTGGATCCTGTGTTATCTACTGTATATAGAGGTGTTATCAGTCCTTGTACAGGAGGAGGAGGTGAGCTGTGACATCACCTATTGTGAATGGTGGATCCTGTGTTATCTACTGTATATAGAGGTGATATAAGTAATTGTACAGGAGGAGGAGGTGAGCTGTGACATCACCTATTGTGAATGGTGGATCCTGTGTTATCTACTGTATATAGATGTGTTATCAGTCATTGTACAGGAGGAGTAGGTGAGCTGTGACATCTATTGTGAATGGTGGATCCTGTGTTATCTACTGTATATAGAGGTGTTATCAGTCATTGTACAGGAGGAGGAGGTGAGCTGTGACATCACCTATTGTGAATGGTGAATCCTGTGTTATCTACTGTATATAGAGATGTTATCAGTCATTGTACAGGAGGAAGAGGTGAGCTGTGACATCACCTATTGTGAATGGTGGATCCTGTGTTATCTACTGTATATAGAGGTGTTATCAGTCATTGTACAGGAGGAGGAGGTGAGCTGTGACATCACCTATTGTGAATGGTGAATCCTGTGTTATCTACTGTATATAGAGATGTTATCAGTCATTGTACAGGAGGAGGAGGTGAGCTGTGACATCACCTATTGTGAATGGTGGATCCTGTGTTATCTACTGTATATAGAGGTGTTATCAGTCATTGTACAGGAGGAGGAGGTGAGCTGTGACATCACCTATTGTGAATGGTGGATCCTGTGTTATCTACTGTATATACTGTAGATGCGTTATCAGTCATTTTACAGGAGGAGGAGGTGAGCTGTGACATCATCTATTGTGAATGGTGGATCCTGTGTTATCTACTGTATATAGAGGTGTTATCAGTCATTGTACAGGAGGAGGAGGAGGTGAGCTGTGAGATCATCTATTGTGAATGGTGCATCCTGTGTTATCTTCTGTATAACAAAGGGGGCAAGGGGGCATCCTCTACGTCTGGAGGAAAAAAGGTTTAAGCATAATAACAGACGCGGATTCTTTACTGTAAGAGCAGTGAGACTATGGAACTCTCTGCCGTATGATGGTGTAATGAGTGATTCACTACTTAAATTTAAGAGGGGACTGGATACCTTTCTGGAAAAGTATAATGTTACAGGTTATATATACTAGATTCCTTGATAGGGCGTTGATCCAGGGAACTAGTCTGATTGCCGTATGTGGGGTCGGGAAGGAATTTTTTTCCCCATGATGGAGCTTACTCCTACCACATGGGGTTTTTTTGCCTTCCCCTGGATCAACATGTTAGGGCATGCTAGGCTATGGGTTGAACTAGATGGACTTAAAGTCTTCCTTTAACCTTAATAAAGTAACTATGTAACTATGTAACTATGTATATAGATGTATTATCAGTCATTGTACTGGAGGAGGAGGTGAGCTGTGACATCACCTATTGTAAATGGTGGATCCTGTGTTATCTACTGTATATAGAGGTGTTATCAGTCATTGTATAGGAGGAGGAGGTGAGCTGTGACATCACCTACTGTGAATGGTGGATCCTGTGTTATCTACTGTATATAGAGGTGTTATCAGTAATTGTACAGGAGGAGGAGGTGAGCTGTGACATCATCTATTGTGAATGGTGGATCCTGTGTTATCTTCTGTATATAGAGGTGTTATCAGTCATTGTACAGGAGGAGGAGGTGAGCTGTGACATCACCTATTGTGAATGGTGGATCCTGTGTTATCTACTGTATATAGAGGTGTTATCAGTCATTGTGCAGGAGGAGGAGGTGAGCTGTGACATCACCTATTGTGAATGGTGGATCCTGTGTTATCTACTGTATATAGAGGTGTTATCAGTAATTGTACAGGAGGAGGAGGTGAGCTGTGACATCATCTATTGTGAATGGTGGATCCTGCGTTATCTACTGTATATACTGTAGATGTGTTATCAGTCATTGTATAGGAGAAGGAGGTGAGCTGTGACATCACCTATTGTGAATGTGGATCCTGTGTTATCTACTGTATATAGAGGTGTTATCAGTCATTGTGCAGGAGGAGGAGGTGAGCTGTGACATCACCTATTGTGAATGGTGGATCCTGTGTTATCTACTGTATATAGAGGTGTTATCAGTAATTGTACAGAAGGAGGTGAGCTGTGACATCACCTATTGTGAATGGTGAATCCTGTGTTATCTACTGTATATAGATGTATTATCAGTCATTGTACAGGAGGAGGAGGTGAGCTGTGACATCATCTATTGTGAATGGTGGATCCTGTGTTATCTACTGTATATACTGTAGATGTGTTATCAGTCATTGTACAGAAGGAGGAGGTGAGCTGTGACATCACCTATTGTGAATAGTGGATCCTGTGTTATCTACTGTATATAGAGGTGATATAAGTAATTGTACAGGAGGAGGAGATGAGCTGTGACATCACCTATTGTGAATGGTGGATCCTGTGTTATCTACTGTATATTGAGGTATTCTCAGTCATTGTACAGGAGGAGGAGGTGAGCTGTGACATCATCCATTGTGAATTTTGGATCCTGTGTTATCTACTGTATATAGAGGTTTTATCAGTCATTGTACAGGAGGAGGAGGTGAGCTGTGACATCACCTATTGTAAATGGTGGATCCTGTGTTATCTGCTGTATATAGAGGTGTTATCAGTCCTTGTACAGGAGGAGGAGGTGAGCTGTGACATCACCTATTGTGAATGGTGGATCCTGTGTTATCTACTGTATATAGAGGTGTTATCAGTCATTGTACAGGAGGAGGAGGTGAGCTGTGACATCCCCTATTGTGAATGGTGGATCCTGTGTTATCTACTGTATATAGAGGTGTTATCAGTCCTTGTACAGGAGGAGGAGGTGAGCTGTGACATCACCTATTGTGAATGGTGGATCCTGTGTTATCTACTGTATATAGAGGTGTTATCAGTCCTTGTACAGGAGGAGGAGGTGAGCTGTGACATCACCTATTGTGAATGGTGGATCCTGTGTTATCTACTGTATATAGAGGTGTTATCAGTCATTTTTTTCCTGCCTCTGATGAAAAGGAGACTGCTGAAAATGCTTCGAGAAAGCACAAGTAGTATGAGTCTAAAATAGGCCCCATTGCTAGATTACTTACTAGATTTTTTTTTTCTTTATAAAGATCAATATGAAAAAAAGAAAATTAAAATTACCAAAAATGTGTTACATGTAAGAGATACATGTGATTTAAACAATAGGTAATTTTTTGATGACGACCTTCTTTTAAGGGTTATGGATAGGCGATAATAACACAACCCTTTAAGGGTGCCTGCGTGAATAAAAAGCAGATACATTCTCTAACCAGGGTGAGGAACCCAATGAATAATCCCACAATGGTAGACACAACAGGATCAGGAAACAGAGGACACCCTGGAGTGTCTGGCACACATTGTTAGCAGACCCCATAGGAGGGCAGACAAGAAAAACAGAATTAGGTAAGACAGAAGGAACAAGACTAGGAAAACAGAGCTGAGGAGGCCAGACGAGGCAACATGGCCACAGCGGGGCGGAGCGGACATGGCAAGAACCCTATGAGCCTGTAGCACAGAAGTGAATAGAGCTGACCTGCAATACCACACATAACATATGGTCAAGTGGGGCGCTGTATCTGAAAAAGAATAAAATAAATCAGCCGTATGTTTCAAATCTTGCCAACCCCTTTTGGGCATGTATGCATTAATTCACTAAATATCAGAATTACAAAAAAAGGAAAATATGAAAAAAACAAAACTGGAAAATACTGGAAATGTATGACATTAAAAACACTGAAAAAGATTAATATTTATTATATCTATTTCATGAATATATTTATATAATATTATGATTATTTATTATGTATATTTCATGAAAATAATAATATATATAATTATTATTTATTATTATATGTATTTCATGAAAATACTCTCCAAGAGCTCCAGAGCTTCTGCATATGAAACTTTTTCAGTGTTTTTTAATTAAATGCATTTCCAGTATTTTCTTGTTTTTTTTATTGTTTTTGTAATTCTGCTATTCAGTGAAAATAATAATATTATTATTAATTATTATTATTATTATTATTATTATTAATATACATATATTTGTAGCTTTCATTTAAAGAGAACTTGCAGCAGAATATCTGGCTCCGCCTCTAGCTCCTCCCTCTCCATAGAATCTTATGAGCACCAAGAGTCATTTTCTGTCTTGGTAAAGGGAAAATTTGTCTTCACTGGATACAGATTTTACCCATTAATCGAGACTGAATCATCAGTCCAGGAGGATAAAGAATAGGAATTCTTTGATTAAGAAATATTCCAAAGTTTATTCTTTTTAAGTGTTTTATTGATTTGTGAAGTAAAATTAAAAGGATGTTACCCTTCCTTTAAATAAAAAAAGCAACAAAAACTGTAAAGAAAGCAGTTAATCTAAATACATCTATGGGATGTGATGGCCGGGGGGCGCCCTGGAGGCGAAGGGTGAATTTCTGCGCCTCTCCCAGTATAAATAGTAGAAATACCAATACCTATAATGCAAACACTGAGCGCATCCAAATATAACATTCGCCTACTCCACGGCAACCTACAGAATGTAAAGGAGGCCTAGATAAAATACAACAGGCCTGTGTACGGGGATCAGGTTTTCCTGTGCTAAGCGCTTTTCCATTACTGCTTTTGCTTTTCTTCAACATTACAGGCGACAGTCTTTCTAGCGTTTGTCTAGGGTGATCCTTAAAGCCAGCGCCCCTGAGAAAATCCTCTCAAATGTGAGAGCACCAATGAAAATGTGAAGAAAAGGACAGGAGCCTGGAAAAGTGGCAGCGGCAGCCACGGGGCCCCCATAGCGGACAGTCACAGCACCTCCACAACAATGGCAGCCAAAGGACCTCCACAACAGTCACAACCACAGCATCACCATAAGTATCAGCCATAGCACCTCCACAACAGTGTCAGCCACAGCATCAACATAACAGTCACAACATCACCACAACAGTGTCAGCCACAGTATCACCATAACAGTGACAGCCACAGCACCTCCACAACAGTCACAACATCACCACAACAGTGTCAGCCACAGCATCACCATAACAGTGACAGCCACAGCATCACCATAAGTGTCAGCCACAGCATCACCATAAGTGTCAGCCACAGCTCCTACATAACAGTGTCAGCCACAGCATCACCATAACAGTGTCAGCCACAGCATCACCATAACAGTGACAGCCACAGCACCTCCACAACAGTCACAACATCACCATAACAGTGTCAGCCACAGCATCACCATAACAGTGACAGCCACAGCATCACCATAAGTGTCAGCCACAGCATCACCATAAGTGTCAGCCACAGCTCCTACATAACAGTGTCAGCCACAGCATCACCATAACAGTGTCAGCCACAGCATCACCATAACAGTAGAACAAATAGAGGAGAAAATCCAGCTTCCAAAAATATCAAAATTTATTGAAGATAAAATCCAGAGTCCAAAAACATGGTTCACAGGAGAAGAAATAGCAGCAAGCTACATGTTTCGAACAATAAGTTCTTTTTCAAAGCTGCTCACCATGCACCAGAGTGAGGTTTAAATAGCAGCTGTGAAAATCACAGTGAATCACTCCACCACCTGATGCAGCAGTGATTATATACAATAAAAACGCAAAAATATCACAAAAAAACAAAGAAATATATAATATACATATGTAAAACATATAGTACAACTAGACAATGTGGATCTCTCAGTAATGAAACATAATTTCCTTGCGAGCATTTAAGCCCATGGGATAGCAAGTGTTAAGGTAAAACATCCAATAAGCTTCACGCGTCATTAGACGTCTCTTCACCATAACAGTGTCAGCCACAGCATCACCATAACAGTGTCAGCCACAGCATCACCATAACAGTGTCAGCCACAGCATCACCATAACAGTATCAGCCACAGCACATCCACAACAGTGTCGGCCACAGCACCTCCAGAGCAGTCACAGCCACAGCATCACTACAACAGTGTAAGCCACAGCATCACCATAAGTGTCAGCCACAGCACCTCCACAACAGTGTCAGCCACAGCACATCCATAACACTGTCAGCCACAGCATCACCATAATAGTGTCAGCCACAGCACCTCCACAACAGTGTCAGCCACAGCACCTCCACAACAGTGTCAGCCACAGCATGTCCATAACAATGTCAGCCATAGCATCACCATAACAGTGTCAGCCACAGCATATCCATAACAGTGACAGCCACAGCATCACCATAATAGTGTCAGCCACAGCACATCCATAACAGTGTCAGCCACAGCATCACCATAACAGTGTCAGCCACAGCATCTCCACAACAGTGTCAGCCACAGCATCACCATAATAGTGTCAGCCACAGCACAGCTATAACACTGTCAGCCACAGCATCACCATAATAGTGTCAGCCACAGCACCTCCACAACAGTGTCAGCCACAGCATATCCATAACAGTGACAGCCACAGCATCACCATAATAGTGTCAGCCACAGCACATCCATAACAGTGTCAGCCACAGCACATCCATAACTGTGACAGCCACAGCACCTCCACAACAGTGTCAGCCACAGCACCTCCATAACCGTTTCAGCCACGGGTCCTCCATAACAGTGACAGCCACAGCTGCTCCATAACAATGACAGCCAAAGGACCTCCACATCAGTGACAGCCGCAGCACCTACAGAACAGTGACTGCACAGGACCTCCACAATAGTGACAGCCACAGGTCCTCCATAACAATGACAGGCACAGACAGCCACAGCCGCTCTATAACAATGACAGCCAAAGGATCTCCACAACCGTGTCAGCCACAGGTCACCCAAACTAGTGACCGCACAGAAGGACCTTAACAATAGTGACAGCCCAGGACCTCCACCATAGTGACAGCCACAGCATCTCACTAACAGGGACAGCCACAGCACCTCCACGATAGCAACTACCCAAGACCACCATGATAGCGAAAGCCCAGGGACCTCCGCCACGGCGGCAGCACAGGTCATTGTAGGGAACCTTGTATTCAGAGGAGTCATACTTTTAGATTAAAAGTCCTCAGATTAGTTTTGGAGAAAAGCTTTTTAGGGTTCAAATGCAAATAAGGCACAGGAAGCACAATGGAATGCTAGCTTTAATTGAGCCAACCATCCTTGCGGAGATATCATGCATTCGCTGACTTACATAGTATTGGCGCATGCACAAAAAAGTCGAATTGATTCAGACGAAACCAGCAAAGTCAATCAGTGCACCAGAGGACATAGATAGCTGGCGAAACCGTTTGATGGGAGTTGTTCCAGACCACCAACCCCGACCATTCTGCTCGGAGCGCTACATTTCCTATTCAACCTAAAGAAAGTTGCTCTTCTCGGAGTAAGGAGCTGATCTGGACTTTGGACCAGACAGGCTCCCTTTGATACTTGCAGCCTTGTCCCAACCGGTGACCCATTTTCCTTTCATAACGTGGTTCGAGGGAATGTTTTTTTAAAAAACATTCCAGGCAATGAGGGAGCTGATATTTTTTTGGCTACTTTCAGGAATCTATTCTACGTTTCTCCTTGGGAATTCTGGTATAAAATCATTAGAACTCTTGTTTATTATCACAGATCATAACCCGCGGGTTGGCATGGCTGAATTAGACTATGAAATGACTTGAAAAAGCAGCATTCATACGTGGGGCCGCTCTACAAACCGCATTCTGCCTAGATGTGGAAAAAGCGAGCGCTGACTCCTCCAGTCCGTGCCAGGGCAGGAGGCGCTCGACTACTCGGTGTTAAGACATTTGCAGACAGCCGTTCCTCCGAGGCTTGCACTTCAGACACACAGACGGCCTCAGTTTACTTTGTGGGACGTAAGGACATCACAGCCCGGTCAGCCGGTGGCATGTGAGGTTTGGAACATAGAGCTGTAACCAAAATGAGAACCAGCAGTGTCACAGGTCCGTCCCGCTTGGTGTTTATTTGTGATGGCAAAGAACCGCAGCAGCCAGACCCCATACAGAAGGGACAGTATACATACATCACCACATAGGACCTCGGCCGGCGAGTGTCGAGAAACCAGGAAATGAGACACTTAGGAAAGGAACGTGTGAAAACGACATTCCGAGTGTCGAAGTGACTGACATCTTACATAATGGACCTGGTGTGGGAAAACTAGTGCAGACTCTGACTCTGGGAATAATAGGGAGACAGCGTCATTGGCATCCCCTCTCTCCGTACCTACCCCACCGGCTCTCCGGATTTTTCCATTCACCCATTTATTTGACTATTTATGCTAGATTCATTGCACACAGAGAACACACATTAGCATACATTTAGCTAATAATATTAGTATACAAAAAGTTGTTTACATCCTGTATTATGCTCGAGAGCTGCACTCACTATTCTGCTGGTGCTGTCACTGTGTACATACATTACATTACTGATCCTGAGTTACATCCTGTATTATACCGCAGAGCTGCACTCACTATTCTGCTGGTGCAGTCACTGAGTACATACATTACATTACTGATCCTGAGATACATCCTGTATTATACCCCAGAGCTGCACTCACTATTCTGCTGGTGCAGTCACTGTGTACATACATTACATTACTGATCATGAGTTACATCCTGCATTATACCCCAGAGCTGCACTCACTATTCTGCTGGTGCAGTCACTGTGTACATACATTACATTACTGATCCTGAGTTACATCCTGTATTATACCCCAGAGCTGCACTCACTATTCTGCTGGTGCAGTTACTGTGTACATATATTACATTACTGATCCTTAGTTACATCCTGTATTATTCTCCAGAGCAGTATTTACATTTCTGCAGGCTTCAGAGCTGAAACTTTTCAAGATCACCTGTTGGCTGCAAATCCGCAGCAAAATCTGTGTACACCTTGATAAAATCCAATGTTCGGAAATAATTGTGAAAACCCCTTTGCACTTCTTGTTCTGTACATTCTCTTGTGGATTTTCAGTGTGAAATTCACAGTACATTTTCCATGGCTGACTTTGGTCTTCCGTTTTCCATTCTTTTCAATTCATTTCTCTGTCTTTTTTCATTTTTGTGAAATTCAGAGTATCTTGGAAAGTTGCTGCACTTTTCACACTGGGATGGCTATCTTCTGTCTTCTTTCATGGCTGAATGGGACATTGTATACATTTTCGAGGTAACATTCCTTGAGTTTTTTTTCCTGACTTTTCCCACATTTGACCTGTCCTGTCCGGCTCCTGGCACCGTGCTTTGAAACCGTCCTGTGTAGTGAAGTCCTTGGCACTCTCTCCTTGGAATCCGGGCCCGGATGGAATGTATGTGTGTAGGATTCCAGGATATGCTTTCTAGCTTCCATTGATCAACAATTGCCTATTAAGTTGTGAAATCGCAGCGTTCTGTGCATTGGCATGGTGCACCATTATCCTTTGTATGGTCAGTGTCTGGCACATGCCAATGGCTTTAGTAAGTGTAGATATAGTCCTTAGCTGAGAAAAGTGAAAACTTAAAGTAAATTCTCATAGTGAAATGCATGGCGGCTGTAAGTCGGTCCTTAGTAATGAGGTTTTACACCCATCCTTACGGTTGGGAGCTTAGGGGTGGTTAAGTCCCGTCCCTAATTTTTTCAGGAAACTCCTATCCCAACCAATAATGCCTATTGTCGGGTGAAGTTTTGTGTCCACCCTTTTTCCAGCCCAGGAAGACCTTGAATTTGCAGGGATTGTGTCTTAAAAATTGGGACAGTTCCTACAAATTCGACAAAGTGATTATGACATGTAAGTTCTCACTAAGGGCGCATTCAAATGGCCGTACAACACGGACGAAGATCACATCTCATTGATCGGACTGAACGTCGGCTCTCCTGACCCAAGCGGGACAGCATGGAATTCTAGCCGGTTGTCTCTCTCAGGTCAGGAGAGCCGCCGGCCAGTCCTTACCAGGGCTGTGAAGTCGGAGTCGTGGAGTCGGAGCCCATTTTGGTGGAGTCGGTGTCATGGAAATTGAGGAGTCGGAGGTTTGGCCTACCGACTCCACAGCTCTGGCAGGGCTGTGGAGTTGGAGTCGTGGCGTCGGTGTCATAGAAATTGAGGAGTCGGTGGTTTGGCTTGGCGACACCAGAGCTCTGGCAGGGCTGTGGAGTCGGTGTCATGGAAATTGAGGAGTCGAGGTTTGGCTTACCGACTCCACATCTCTGGCAGGGCTGTGCAGTTGGAGTCATGGAGTCGGTGTAATGGAAATTGAGGAGTCGGAGGCTTGGCATACCGACTCCACAGCTCTGGCAGGGCTGTGGAGTTGGAGTCGTGGCGTCGGTTGTCATGATTCCCAATGGCAGGGACATGGGCAAAAAACGGACTAGCTCTAGGAAGATGGTATCTCAGGTAACCGCGATGCTGAACCTAACACGCAAATAAAAATAGCCAGGGAGTGTGCCTACGTTGTATCCCTAGACACCTCGCGCCAGCCGGAGAGCTAACTACCCCTATAAGAGGAATACACAGACCTGGCTTGCCTCCAGGGAAACCCCAAAAGTTATAGTAGCCCCCCACATGTAATAACGGTTAGGTAAGAGGAAAACACAAACGTAGTAAGAATATAGATTCAGCCAAGTGAGGCCCTCTGACTAGATAGATGAAAATACAAAAGAGGACTTCGCGGTTACCTCAAAACCCTAAGCAGCCATCCTGAAACTACCTTAACTCCGTTATCAACTCATGACACCGGAGTAGTAATTTCAGATCACTAGAGCTTCCAGCAACACGAGAAATATAAATGCATGCTGGACAAAACAAACACAAAAAGCCAAAGATTTCAACTTAGCTGAATTGCAGACTTGGAGCAGGTAGCAAGCAACAGAGATGCTCTGGTAACATTGATTGCCGGCACTAGAATGACTGAGAAGCCAGACTAAATAGGAAACTCCCAGTTTCCTGATGGGAACAGGTGCAAGACAAAAGTCAGCCAGTACCACCAGTAACCACCAGAGGGAGCCCAAAAACAGAATTCACAACAGTACCCCCCCTTAAGGAGGGGGCACCGAACCCTCATGAGAACCACCAGGGCGATCTGGATGCGCCCTATGAAAGGCGCGAACCAAATCAGAGGCATGAACATCGGAGGCAGTCACCCAAGAATTATCCTCCTGACCGTATCCCTTCCATTTAACCAAATATTGAAGTCTCCGTCTGGAAACGCGAGAGTCCAAAATCTTCTCCACAACATACTCCAATTCACCCTCCACCAGCACAGGAGCAGGAGGCTCAACAGAAGGAACAACCGGTACCTCGTACCTCCGCAACAACGACCGATGGAAGACATTATGAATGGTGAAAGATGCTGGTAGGTCCAAACGAAAAGATACAGGATTAAGAATCTCCAAAATCTTATACGGACCTATGAACCGAGGTTTAAACTTAGGAGAAGAGACCTTCATAGGGACAAAACGAGAAGATAACCACACCAAGTCCCCAACGCGGAGATGATGACCTACACGACGATGACGATTAGCAAACTGCTGAGTCTTCTCCTGAGACAACTTCAAATTGTCCACCACATGACTCCAAATCCGGTGCAGTCTATCCACCACCGAATCCACTCCAGGACAATCCGAAGACTCCACCTGACCAGACGAAAAACGAGGGTGAAACCCTGAATTGCAAAAGAAAGGAGAAACCAGAGTAGCAGAACTGGCCCGATTATTGAGGGCAAACTCTGCCAACGGCAAAAAGGCGACCCAATCATCCTGATCAGCAGACACAAAACACCTCAAATACGTCTCCAAGGTCTGATTAGTTCGCTCCGTCTGGCCATTAGTCTGAGGATGGAACGCAGATGAAAAAGACAAATCAATGCCCATCCTGGCACAGAACGCTCGCCAGAACCTAGACACAAATTGAGATCCTCTGTCAGACACGATGTTTTCCGGGATACCATGTAAGCGAACCACATTCTGAAAAAATAAAGGAACCAACTCCGATGAAGAAGGCAATTTGGGCAAGGGTACCAAATGAACCATCTTAGAAAAACGGTCACACACCACCCAAATGACGGACATTTTCTGAGAAACCGGGAGATCCGAGATAAAGTCCATAGAGATGTGCGTCCACGGCCTCTTCGGAATAGGCAAGGACAACAACAATCCACTAGCCCGAGAACAGCAAGGCTTGGCCCGAGCACAAACATCACAAGACTGTACAAAGGTACGCACATCCCGAGACAGGGAAGGCCACCAGAAGGACCTGGCCACCAAATATCTGGTACCAAAAATTCCAGGGTGGCCCGCCAACACAGAAGAATGAACCTCTGAGATGACTCTACTGGTCCACTCATCTGGAACAAACAATCTCCCAGACGGACAACGATCAGGCCTATCAGTCTGAAACTCCTGCAAAGCACGTCTCAAGTCTGGGGAGACAGCAGACAAAATCACTCCATCCTTAAGGATACCCATAGGCTCAGAATCACCAGAGGAGTCAGGCTCAAAACTCCTAGAAAGAGCATCTGCCTTCACATTTTTCGAGCCCGGCAAGTATGAAACCACAAAATTAAACCGAGAGAAAAACAATGACCAGCGCGCCTGTCTAGGATTCAGACGCCTGGCGGACTCAAGGTAAATCAGATTCTTGTGATCAGTCAAGACCACCACCTGATGTCTAGCACCCTCAAGCCAATGACGCCACTCCTCAAATGCCCACTTCATAGCCAAGAGCTCCCGATTACCGACATCATAATTTCGCTCGGCGGGCGAAAACTTTCGAGAGAAGAATGCACATGGTCTCATCACTGAGCAATCGGGACTTTTCTGCGACAAAACCGCCCCCGCTCCAATCTCGGAAGCATCAACCTCAACCTGAAAAGGGAGCGAAACATCAGGCTGGCGCAACACAGGGGCAGAAGAAAAGCGGCGCTTAAGCTCCCGAAAGGCCTCCACATTTTTACCCACGAAAAAAAACCCTGCTCCTAAAGGGGATGAGGATGGACGGATATGTCCCTTTTCCAAGGACTCCTTAATATACTCTCGCATAGCAGCATGCTCAGGCACAGATAGATTGAACAAACGACCCTTGGGAAACTTGCTGCCCGGAATCAAGTCTATAGCACAATCGCAATCCCGGTGAGGGGGGAGAGAACTAAGTTTAGGCTCCTCAAAAACATCACCATAATCAGACAAAAATGCCGGAATTTCAGAGGGAGTAGATGAAGCAATGGAAACCAAAGATACTTCCCCATGAGCCCCCTGACATCCCCAGCTTAACACATACATTGTTTTCCAGTCAAGGACTGGATTATGAGTTTGCAACCATGGCAATCCAAGCACTAAGACATCATGCAAGTTATGCAACACAAGGAAGCGAATCACCTCCCGATGGTCAGGAGTCATACACATAGTCACTTGTGTCCAGAACTGTGGTTTATTCCTAGCCAAAGGTGTGGAGTCGATACCCTTCAGAGGGATAGGAACTTCCAAAGGCTCTAGGCTAAACCCACAACGTCTGGCAAAGGACCAATCCATAAGACTCAAAGAAGCGCCAGAATCCACATAGGCATCCACAGTAATAGTTGATAATGAACAGATCAAAGTTACAGACAAAATAAACTTAGACTGTAAGGTGCCAATTGCAAAAGACTTATCAACCTTTTTTGTGCGTTTAGAGCATGCTGATATAACATGAGCAGAATCACCACAGTAGAAGCACAACCCATTTTTACGCCTATAATTCTGCCGTTCACTTCTGGACAGAATTCTATCACATTGCATAATCTCCGGTGCCTGCTCAGAAGACACCGCCAAATGGTGCACAGGTTTGCGCTCCCGCAAACGCCGATCAATCTGAATAGCCATAGTCATGGATTCATTCAGACCTGTGGGCGTAGGAAACCCCACCATGACATCTTTAACGGCGTCAGAGAGACCTTCTCTGAAATTCGCTGCCAGGGCGCACTCATTCCACTGAGTAAGCACAGACCATTTTCGAAACTTTTGACAATATACTTCAGCTTCATCATGCCCTTGAGAGAGGGCTAGCAAGGCCTTTTCAGCCTGAATCTCCAAATTAGGTTCCTCATAGAGCAACCCCAGTGCCAGAAAAAACGCATCCACATTGAGCAGCGCAGGATCCCCTGGTGCCAATGCAAATGCCCAATTCTGGGGGTCACCCCGCAACAAGGCAATAACAATTTTAACCTGCTGAGCGGGGTCTCCAGCGGAACGAGATCTCAGAGAAAGATACAATTTACAATTGTGCTTAAAATTCAAAAAGCGAGATCTATCTCCAGAAAAGAACTCAGGTATAGGGATCTTGGGTTCAGACATAGGAGCATGTATCACATAGTCTTGGATATTTTGAACCTTAGAGGCAAGAGTATTAAGATTAGAAGCTAAACTCTGGATATCCATTTCTCAACAGCAGAGATCTGAGCCATTCAGGGGTTAAGAGGAGAGAAAAAAAAACAAAAAACAGCAGATTGCAATTATGGCTAGACAGAACCTCTGAGTAAAAAAAAAAAAAAAAAAAATGTCAGAAACTTCTTTTTTCTCACCTTCTTTAGCCAATACCTTTAATACATTAGGGCCGGCAATACTGTCATGATTCCCAATGGCAGGGACATGGGCAAAAAACGGACTAGCTCTAGGAAGATGGTATCTCAGGTAACCGCGATGCTGAACCTAACACGCAAATAAAAATATCCAGGGAGTGTGCCTACGTTGTATCCCTAGACACCTCGCGCCAGCCGGAGAACTAACTACCCCTATAAGAGGAATACACAGACCTGGCTTGCCTCCAGGGAAACCCCAAAAGTTATAGTAGCCCCCCACATGTAATAACGGTTAGGTAAGAGGAAAACACAAACGCAGTAAGAATATAGATTCAGCAAAGTGAGGCCCTCTGACTAGATAGATGAAAATACAAAAGAGGACTTCGCGGTTACCTCAAAACCCTAAGCAGCCATCCTGAAACTACCTTAACTCCGTTATCAACTCATGACACCGGAGTAGTAATTTCAGATCACTAGAGCTTCCAGCAGCACGAGAAATATAAATGCATGCTGGACAAAACAAACACAAAAAGCCAAAGATTTCAACTTAGCTGAATTGCAGACTTGGAGCAGGTAGCAAGCAACAGAGATGCTCTGGTAACATTGATTGCCGGCATTAGAATGACTGAGAAGCCAGACTAAATAGGAAACTCCCAGTTTCCTGATGGGAACAGGTGCAAGACAAAAGTCAGCCAGTACCACCAGTAACCACCAGAGGGAGCCCAAAAACAGAATTCACAACAGTCGGTGTCATAGAAATTGAGGAGTCAGAGGTTTGGTTTGCCGACTCCAGAGCTCTGGCAGGGCTGTGGAGTCGGAATCGTGGAGTCGGAGCCCATTTTGGTGGAGTCGTTGTCATGGAAATCGAGGAGTTGGAGGTTTGGCGTACTGACTTTACAGCTCTGGTAGGGCTGTGGAGTTGGAGTCGTGGAGTCGGTGTCATGGAAATTGAGGAGTCGGAGGTTTGGCTTGCCGAGTCCAGAGCTCTGGCAGGGCTGTGGAGTCGGTGTCATGGAAATTGAGGAGTCGGAGGTTGGCATACCGACTCCACAGCCCTGGTCTGTACACTGCCATGTGATTGTCTTCCGTGTTATACGGCCGTCTGACTGCACCTCAAGGGTCTGATTCATTAAAGATATCAGGTCAGAATTGTGGCGTAAAAGCTTTAAAAAATTGCAAAAATTTGGGAACCACTCGGAGTTGTGCACTAGTTTTTCTCACCCAGTTTCTCCCAGCTCTGCCAAAATGGGCAGAATTGGGTGCAGGGGTGCAGCGGCGTGACACCGGAGCTCGTCTAATTCTTGATGTTCTATTGTAAAACCACTTTGGTGGTATTACGTTTTGGTCTTTTCTTGCGCTTCTGGTTTTGAAAAATGCCGGGTGGGAAAACAGAAGGTGCATGTCACTTCTTTGAAGTGTCTTCTGATGGAACCCTGCTCTTCACTAAGCACTGTCTAATTAAAAAGCTGCAAAAAAAAAAAAAAAAGCTTCAGGGAAAAAAAACCCCTTGAAAATATTCTTCAAAACTGATTGTGCGCCAGACTAATCAATAAAGTGTGCACCCAAATCCCCCTGCACAATTACACAATAAATCATCATATGATCGCCCCTGCGGTGATCGGCTTTTGTTAGGTAGAATTTGCACTGAGGTTTTTCCCTACAGTGGCCACTACAGGTGACATGTAGTATTACATGCTGGTATTCAAATGCTATGCGTGTAGTAAAAAGACAGTCTGTATATATAAGCACCACTGCTTATTAGTTACTCTTCACGCTGGAGTTTTGAAATGAGTCCTAAGCAAAGGATCCACCCCTTGACATCTGTATACCGTAATTATGCATATGAACTGGGCTTGTCTTTACAAGCCTACCTCTTTTAATCTATCATACATGCATTTTTTTCATATGGATTTTAAAATGTAGTTATAAAAAGAGACCTATTATCAGGTTTTACATGTCATGGATTTTTAAAACCTTTCTGGAATTTTTTTTATAAAAAAAAAAATAGTAATCTTGCACATGTGTTGTTTCCTGAAACATCAGAAGTTAGAGTCTAAAAAAAAAAAAAACCCCAATGGCCGGTGTGAAAACTTGCAAGATTTCTAATTTTTTATTATTGTGATATGTAAATAAATAAATAAATACATTTAATGCACCCAGATTTAAACAGCAGGTAATGTTCTGATGATATTTTCCTTTTAATCAGGTTTTGAATGCAAAATACAATTTCCCAGCCGTTTTTCTCATTGCTGCAAAGTTCTAGGATTGTCCCAAAGTTTGATTTAACTGAATTTTTTCCACTAACGGCAGGCAATCTGATAATATAATAAAGTAATCTTTTACATCCTTCACCGGTTCATTGATCACATGACCGCTGCAGCCAGTCACCGGCATGTGCGTGACATGTGACTGCAGAGGCCACTGATTGGCTGCATAAGTCACATGTTTGATGCACAAAGCTACAGCAGGTGCAGGATCGGAAGGGACCTATGTACTGCAAAAAAATATATATATTTTTTACTATGTATTTTTTTTTTACATATATGTCAGGAGCCAGACAATCCACCTGTGCACAATTTGCCTTTAGTTTTTTATTATATATGTTATTTTTTACAGTTCGACAGTGCTCGTGGTCTCAATTTTCACCCATGTTTCTGGTTATGACGCCGTACATAAGCATGATAGAGGTGAACGGCGCTTTATGTCACACTGATGTGGCTCAGCCGCCTCGGCCTTTCACTGCGCTGGGGCCCGAAACAATTGATTACGCATGACAGACCTTGGAAAACAACGAGTCTGTGTCCCGAATCTTCCAAATGAAGTGTACACGTCTCCATTACATTGTAAAACGAGGGGCCTGTGAGAAAAAGAAAAAGGAACCTTTTTTTATTGTATGTGTTTTCTTTTTTCTATAAAGCATTTTTATATACACTGCTCAAAAAAATAAAGGGAACACTAAAATACCACATCCTAGATATCTCTGAATGAAATATTCCAGTTGCAAATTTTTATTCATTGCATAGTGGAATGTGTTCAGAATAATAAAACAGAACAATTATCAATGTAAATCAAAATGAATATCCCATGGAGGTCTGGATTTGGAATGATACTCAAAATCAAAGTGGAAAATCAAATTACAGGCTGATCTAACTTCAGTGGAAATGCCTCATGACAAGGAAAAGATGCTCAGTGTTGTGTGTGGCCTCCACGTGCCTGTATGACCTCCCACTGTACAACGCCGGGGCGTGCTCCTGATGAGTCGGTGGATGGTCTCCTGAGGGATCTCCTCCCAGACCTGGACTAACGCATCCGCCAACTTCTGGACAGTCTGTGGTGAAACGTGATGTTGGTGGATAGAGCGAGACATGATGTCCCAGATGTGTTCAAACGGATTCAGGTCTGGGGAACGGGCGGGCCAGTCCATAGCTTCAATGCCTTCATCTTGCAGGAACTGCTGACACACTCCAGCCACATGAGGTCTGGCATTGTCCTGCATTAGGAGGAATCCAGGGCCAACCGCACCAGAATATGGTCTCACAAGTGGTCTGAGGATCTCATCTCGGTACCTAATGGCAGTCAGCTTACCTCTGGCGAGCACATGGAGGGCTGTGCGGCCCTCCAAAGAAATGCCTCCCCTCACCATTACTGACCCACTGCGAAACCGGTCATGCTGAAGGATGTTGCAGGCAGTAGATCACTCTCCACGGCGTCTCCAGACTCTGTCACGTCTGTCACATGTGCTCAGTGTGAACCTGCTTTCATCTGTGAAGAGCACAGGGCGCCAGTGGCGAATTTGCCAATCCTGGTGTTCTGTGGCAAATGCCAAGCGTCCTGCACGGTGCTGGGCTGTGAGCACAACCCCTATCTGTAGACCTTGGGCCCTCAAACATCCTCATGAAGTCGGTTTCTAACGGTTTGTGCAGACACTTGCACACTTGTGGCCTGCTGGAGGTCATTTTGCAGGGCTCTGGCAGTGCTCCTCCTGTTCCTCCTTGCACAAAGGCTGAGGTAGCGGTCCTGCTGCTGGGTTGTTGCTCTCCTACAGTCTCCTCCACGTCTCCTGGTGTACTGGCCTGTCTCCTGGTAGCACCTCCAGCCTCTGGACACTACGCTGACAGACACAGCAAACCTTCTTGCCACAGCTCACATTGATGTGCCATCCTGGATGAGCTGCACTACCTGAGCCACTTGTGCTACCACGAGTGTGAAAGCAAAACCAACATTCAAAAGTGACCAAAACATCAGCCCGAAAGCATTGGTACTGAGATGTGGTCTGTGGTCCCCACCTGCAGAACCACTCCTTTATTGGGGGTGTCTTGATAATTGCCAATAGTTTCCATCTGCACAACAGCATGTGAAATTGATTGTCAATCAGCTTCCTGAGTTTGATTTCACAGAAGTTTGATTTACTTGGAGTTATATTCTGTTGTTTAAGTGTTCCCTTTATTTTTTTGAGCAGTGTACTAGCTATTTCCTATTCCAGCTGCAGGAAATGTTCTGTATTTTTCTGTGTTAATAGTAAGCCACTAATGGCAGAAAGCCAAAAAAGTAAAGCGACAGATAAGGAGGGGGATGAAATGGCATCTGGACATTAAAGCTTTAAAAGTGCTGGAAAGTAAAAGGGGGGAAAAAAAAAACAAAAAAAAATTACGGCATAGATCTGGAATTTTCCAACTAACGATGCACGGATGTGGTAGGGCAAGAGAAAAAGAGCCAAACTGAGCTGCTTTGTTCAGGACAAGAGGCCCCTTCTGCATTCCATTCAGTGTGTGTATCAGACTCCACTTGTGCAGCGCATAGAGCCGTCCTGTTGTTACAGTGTGCCCCCCATTGCGTGCCCCCCATTGTATCTGCGCTCCTCCTCGGGTCAATATTTTATGACAATGGGGTTCACTTACATATTCTGGATTCTGCCGCCATCATGAATATTCCTAATTGAATTATGAAAAATATTAGAAAAGTTGTTCTCTTGTTTTTCTATCTGGAAAATGGGAGCAAATTTTATTTAAATGAGTTTTCCACTTTAACAAAAATGCTTTTGTTGATGTAAAATTGCATATGCAGCAGGTTTTCACCCTCTCCACGTCCAGTGGCGGCCCATCGCGGATGTCCCGGCGCACATCACCACTGCAGCCAATTACTGAGCGTAGAGGCCCCACTGAGCTCAGGGAGGCGTCTGGGGGAATTTTACTCCTTCATCCAGAAGAGCATTTGTGAGGTCAGGCCCTGGAGCAGAGGCCCTGGAGCAGAGGCCCTGGAGCACAGGCCCTGGACCAGAGGCCGGGCTCACAATGTCCGGTCTAGTTCATCCCAAGGTGTTGGATGGGGCTGAGGTCTGGGCTCTGTGCGGCCGCTCATGTTCTTCTGTGAGGGAGGGCCAGGGCCGTAGTCATGGCCGAGGAAACCGGGGCTTCTGTGCCCTGGCCTCCCATCACATGAAAACAATGTCCATTACTTTGCATACCCGTGGCTCCACTTTCTGCGCCATCGGGGTCCCCTCTGTTCTGCTGTAGGTGTAACAACTCTGCTGGCATCACGGCATGGCCTCTCATCTCTCACACTATCTTACCCACTGCTCCAGGTCATGTTGTGGTTTCTGTTTCATGCCAGCTCCATGTTCTGTGTCTCTGCTCTCTGCATGCTTCATGACTGTGTGTATAGGAGGCTGGCGCCTGAACTCTCTGGTTCTTATAGGAATCAGGTGCATCTGTCTAAGGCTACTTTCACACTAGCATTGTGCACCGCACGTCGCTATGCGACGTTGCGGCGCACCGACGCTAGCAGTGAAAGCTTCGCACAACGGGGGCAGCGGATGCAGTTTTACATCGCATCCGCTGCCCCATTGTGATGTGCGGGGAGGCGGGGGCGGAGTTCCGGCCGCGCATGCGCGGTCGGAAAAGATGCTGAGGACGCATAAAAAAGTTACATGTAACTTTTTTGTGCCGACAGTCCGACGCAACCGTCGCACGACGGTTGCGATGTGTGGCATTGCGTTGCACTGCGTCGCTAATGCAAGTCTATGGAGAAAAAACGCATCCTGCAAGCACTTTTGCATGATGCGTTTTTTTCTGCAAAACGACGCATAGCGACGTGCAGTGCACGACGTTAGTGTGAAAGTAGCCTAATCTGTTCCTGACCAATTGCCAGGAGGCCTCCAGTATTAAGTGCAGCTCCACCCAGTGGTCTGGGCCTGTGCAATGTGTTAGCTCAGTGTCTAGCTTCTGAGTTTGCCAGGCCTTGCTCTGTGTTACTCCCTCTCTGGAGGCTTTTCTCTGTGCTATTGCCTTGGTCTTGTTGTCTGCCCTCCAGGAGGCAGAATATCCTGGTCCCTGTGTCTTTGTCCTTGTTTCTTGTCTTGTTCCATTTCCTTGTCTGAACTTAAGTCTTATCTTGGTCTCCTTGTCTGTGGCTTCCTTCCCTGCTGTGTCTTTCCTCGTGTTCTCAGTCTGCTTACACTCCGCACTCTTGCGGCTCTGCCTGCTCTGTACCTTTGTGGCTTTACCTCTGCTCCATACTCCTGCGGTTTTGCTCCTTTCTGCTCTGCTCTGTTGCTGCAGCTATCCCTTTCTGCAGCTCCTCTCCACTTTCCTTGTGGCTCCGCTCTGTTTAGCTTCTGCAGAAATCTCTTGCTGCAGCTCCTCTCCGCATTCATTGCGGTTCTGCTCTGCTTAGCTTTTGTTGCTTCACTATCTCTTGCTTCTCTACCATTCCTATCCGCAGCCTTGCAGTTCTCTTCCTGTGTGAACAGGTCCCAACCTGTTCCTTCATTCTCCTTTCCTTCTGGCTTGTATCCGTTCCTGCACCTCCTGTGTGAACAGGTCCCTACCTGTTCCTCCATACTACATATCCGTACCTGCACCTCCTGTGTGAACAGGTCCCTACCTGTTCCTTCATACACCACATCAACCAGTCCTGTGTTCTCTGCCGTGCCTTCCAGTCCTGTGTTCCTGCCATCCCTGCCAGTCCTGTGTTCCTGCCAGCCCTGTGTTCTCTGCAGTGTCTCTGCCAGCCCTGTGTTCTCTGCCAGCCCTGTGTTCTCTGCAGTGTCTCTGCCAGCCCTGTGTTCTCTGCAGTGTCTCTGCCAGCTCTGTGTCTCAGCCGTGCCAGCCTACTCGTCCGAGTTTCAGCCGTGCTCTTCTGCCAGTCCTGCCTGATGCCCGCACCAATCCTGGTGTTCCTGTCTCCCAAGTGGGATCAGCAGCCACAGCCAGACACCACCCTGGAGTAGCACCTGGCAGCTGCACAAGCCTGACCTCACCATCAGGGGCTTCAGTGAAAACCCGGGCAGCTGTCATAGTCACGCCCCTTCCAGGGTAGTCTGGTTTGTGGCACAGTGGTGCCACAAACCCCTCGAGCTCACGCCCACCAGTCAGGGCGTGAGCGTGACAGTAGGCTCCCATTAGACGGTGTTATAAAGATTGAGACACAGTCGTTTCCAACTTTCAAATAAACAACTTTACTATTTTCCTTATGCAGCATTTCCAGAATCTTCACAGCATTTACAACAGGATTTGCATTACACGTCTCTCCTTTTTTCCCTGCACTTTCCGTCGTGTCACATAGCACACATCCTGGTTGGACCGTGCCACACGGTTCCTCAGCGTCCTCCCAATTCAGCTCTGCTACAGTTAGACATTCCTTTGTCTGTTTCGCACCAGACCAGAAAATTTCCATCCCCGAGGACAGTTGCCACTTGGTGAGCGACCTGCCCTTCTGTACTGTACTTTGTGGTGACCCAACGTACTCCTGTTCCAAACTCACTGCTTCTGAGAGTTCCCTCAGCCGTTTCCCCCCTGTACTGAGGGCATCTGCCCAAGCTGAAAGCTGCCACATCATGGAGCTACCTGTGTCCCCGTCCTGTCGCTGTTTTTCTTGATTCTCCTTTCCCGCTGCTGTACTGGCCCCTGCTGCTCACGCCCGATGCTATGGATGGCTTGGCTTCTCTCTTAGCCAACGTTGCGTGGTCGCTGCTATTGCCCTGAGCACTTAAAGGCAACCTGTCACCCCCAAAATCGAAGATGAGCTAAGCCCACCAGCATCAAGGGCTTATCTACAGCATTCTTAAATGTTCACAGTAGAGGAAAAACAACATTCACATACTTTACATTAATTACAACCTTGTCAACACAAGAAAATGTATACCCCTTATGCCCTGGACCAGCCCATTGGACCGGACCGCATCAGGACCACCCATGGGTGAGTATAATATAACCTCTTTTTCTCATCTTTCAGGATACATCGGGGGCTTATCTACAGCTAATGCTACTGCATCTACTCCATTCTGTAATCTGTTATCTACTTCATTCTGTAATCCCCTGATGTCGGTGGGCTTAGCTTATCTTCGATTTTGGGGGTGACGGGTTCCCTTTAAGCCCGTGTGGACTGTCTGGGCACCCGGGCTCTTCTGACTCAAATGACAAAGTGCTCCCTCTCTTAGCTGCATGTTATGATCCTTAATGGCTGAGGATCACAAATAGACCAGCAAGTGAATAAACTAAGGACGAGCTCTAGGGAGATGGTAACTGGACTGATCGCAAATCTGAACCTATCCAAAACAACTAGAGGTAGCCGGTGAACGTGCCTAAAAAATTCCTAGACGTCTCGAGCCAGCCTGAGGAACTAGCTACCCCTAAAGAGAAAGAAAGACCTCGCTTGCCTCCAGAGAAATAATCCCCAAAGATATAGAAGCCCCCAACAAATATTAACGGTGAAGTAAGAAGAAGGCACATACATAGGGATGAAATCAGATTCAGCAAAAGAGGCCCACTAGTACTAGAAAGCAGAAAATAGAGCAGGGGTCTATGCGATCAATAAAAAACCCTTACAAAATATCCATCCTGAGATTTCAAGAACCCACACACCAACTAACGGTGTGTGGGGAGAAACTCAGCCCACTAGAGCAACCAGCAAGTGAGGGAATTACATTTTAGCAAGCTGGAACAGAAAACATGAAAAACACTGCTGATAAAAAATGAGCAAACAAAACTTAGCTTGAGCTGGATGGACTGGGAGCAAGGTAGTCAGAAGGAATCTGAGTAGCACTGAATACATCGACAGCCGGCAACAAGTGGAAGTAAAACAGAGCTATATAGGAACCTCCCAGAGGATAACGAACCAGCTGATAGCCAGAGACCAGCAGGATAACAGACAAAGCCACCAGGGGGAGCCCAAAGCAAAAGTCACACCATACCACCAGTGACCACAAGAGGGAGCCTGAACACAGAGTTCACAACAGCTGCAGCTGACTCCTCCTACGTTAAACTATGTACACCAGAGGTGTCAAACTGCATTCCTCGAGGGCCGCCAACAGGTCATGTTTTCAGGATTTCCTTAGCATTCCACAAGGTGCTGGAATCATTCTGTGCAGGTGATTAAATTATCACCTGTGCAATACAAGGAAATCCTGAAAACATGACCTGTTGGCGGCCCTCTAGGAATGCAGTTTGACACCTCTGATGTACACTATTGTGCCCCCATCTAGTGGCCAGAAACGAGTACTACACCTTCCCTAATAGCAAGTACACTCTATAGCAAATATATACATTACATTTTACATCTAGCAGCATTCTTAAATGTTCACAGTAGAGGAAAAACAACATTCACATACTTTACATTAATTACAACCTTATCAACACAAGAAAAGGGAGTAGAGTATTAAACAGTCCCGGTATACCCCTTTCGCTTCCACCAAACTCCCCCTCCATGACTGTATGGAGCTTGTGCACTGGTCAAAGTCATGGGGAGCAGAAAAGGGTTTTCTCCAAAACTGTTCCCACAATGTTGGAAGCTGTAATTGTCCAATATGTTTCCCTTTCTTGCAACTAAGGAGCTCAGTCGAACCATTGAGAAAAAAGTCCACAGTATTCTCCTCCTCCACCATCTGTACAGCAGGCACAATACAGTCAGGGGGTAACGTCCTCCTGGAGTCACCAAACCCAGACTCCTCCGTCAGATAGAGAAGTGTGATCCATCACTGCACAGAACACGTCTCCTCCAGAGTCCAGTGGTGGCGGCTTCACACCACTCCATCCGACGCTCGTCATTGTGCTTGGTGATGTGCGGCTGCATGCAGCTCCTCGGCCATGAAGCTCCTGGCGGGGGCGCAGTGTTTGTGATGATGTAATACCAGAGGAGGTCTGAACTCTGCAGTTATGGGGTCAGCAAGACCATTGCTCATTTTTCTACCCTCTGCTAGTCGGAGGCCGGTCTCCAGAGTTTTCTCCCCACCCTGCCCCCATAGACTGCCGTTCTCCACCTTAGTGAGTGCGCAGACGAGCCCCCTCGATCGGGCTCTAAGACTGCTATGACATGAACTCGGCTTGTGTTTTTTTTTTCTGAACGTTTCCATCATTTCAGACAGGCACAGAAGCGTAGCAAACGAGATTCACCCGGGACCCCCCTAATTCCCGGCCCAAACAAGAATCTTCTGATTCACTGACCACAAACAAATATCTTAAAAATGGTAAGGAGTTGAAGACAAAGTATATGAGAAAGTTCCACAAGTTTCATTTTTAGACTGATTTATTATTTCCGGCACGTAATCGTCTGTGACGAATTATTACAAATTGTGGAATATTGGACAACCATAAAAATTGATACAAAACTCACAGGTAGAAAATCTTCACAAGGTTCCGCAAAAATAAAATATTACCATGAAATCAGTTTTGGGTTTGTTTTTTTTTCCCCTGCAAAATACATTTTTCATTTATTTTCTGGATAGGTGATAAATGTGTGACCGATCCTGAGAGCGAAAGGTTCTGAGCACTTTTACGGTCAGTCCCTAAGGCTGTGAATGGAGCAGGGGTCAGGTATGTGCACATAAGGGACTCTGGACCTTTATTTTTTGGGGAACGATGGGGGTCCCAATGGTGAAACTTCTTGCGTTTATGCATTAATAACTGATTACCTGCGGAAAACCCCATAGATAGATTTAAAGGAAGGGAAGGGAACATGAGTGGTTCATACAATCAGTACTCGGTACATGTGGCGCTGCTCAAGGAACTCTTACATTTCCCAAAAATGAGCAGTGGGTGAAGTGAAAAGGGTTGTGTTTCCCTATGTTTTATGGGCAACAGGGCAGCTGTTAACAAGCAAGAGCAGGAGGGTGTAATGAATACATAAACCCAACACTCAAGGTCATGGTGGCATCAGCAAAGGGATCCTGAAAGCTGCCGTGCAGAGCTCTTCACCCTGCTTTTCCCACCCAGGGGGCTGTAAACATTGGCTAATGGCCACCAAAATACAGACCCCGCTCTGTGCTCCTCTAAATGTATTCAGCTTAACTCTTTCATTCCTGTAGAACATGGCGAGCGCAGGGTATGGAGCGGCCCACTGTTCCTGCCAAGGAAGGTGTTAACGGAAATCCGAGGCATGCTCCTGTGATATCACATGGCAAAAGTGATCGCAAGCCGCTTAAAGATAGGCTCCAAAATGCATGAGGTTGCCACTGTCCTGTGCTGACATTTGGGGACTGCGAGGAATGTATAGTATGTTGTCAGAGAGATGGAAGTTCTGAAGAACCGTCGCTTCCTGCCATATGATCATCACAAGCAGCACTTGTCTTATCTGCCTGTCCCTGCCACCGCCGGTGTCACCACACAGATCAAATAAGGCTCTTGCCTGTTGCTCAGACTCTCTATAGATGGAGATGCATTGTTGCATTTTTCTTTTTTCCTGTCATCATTTGAAGGGATTTTACTTTTTTATCTTAAAAAAAAAAAAAAAAAAAAAAAAGTTTGAAAAGTTCTTCAACTTTTGGGACGATCCGCAATGTGTTTGTGTTAGAGTGGTGACTGTAATTTCAACTTTGCATAAATCACTAGTACAAGCCACCATAGACTTTGCAATGTATCTGCTTTTTTTCTCCACTTATGAGACACTTCTCTCCCAACACCACCTCCTGAACTCATTGTTCACTTTGAAAAATTGCTGAAATCTGTTGTGCTCAAGAGAAGACTGTCAGATCACCGAAGGAAGTGTATTGAAGAGGGAGTAGGAGCAGGCCAGAGAGAGAAGCAGAAAGATATGCACCCAGAATTGTGCTCCTTCTTTCTGGTAAGTGTTTAGATCACCAAAGAGCTGAACTCACATCTACACTGCTCATTACAACCTAATAACGTCCTCCATGCTGCTGCTGAACATGTACTACATAGAGGTAAGAGAGTAGGAGTCACTATTATTTGTGTGTGCTATAGAGACAGGAGAGCAGGAATTCCTGATGTCTGTGTGTGCTATACAGACAGGAGAGCAGGAGTCCCTCATGTATCTGTGTGCTATACAGACAGGAAAGCAGGAATCCCTTATGTCTGTGTGTACTATCGAGACAGGAGAGCAGGAGTCCCTCGTGTCTGTGTGTGCTATAGAGACAGGAGAGCAGGAGTCCCTCATGTCTGTGTGTGCTCTAGAGACAGGAGAGCAGGAGTCCCTCATGTATGTGTGTGCTATACAGACAGGAGAGCAGGAGTCCCTCATGTATGTGTGTGCTATAGAGACAGGAGAGCAGGAGTCCCTCGTGTCTGTGTGCTATAGAAACAGGAGAGCAGGAGTCCCTCATGTCTGTGTGTGCTCTAGAGACAGGAGAGCAGGAGTCCCTCGTGTCTGTGTGTGCTATAGAGACAGGAGAGCAGGGGTCCCTCATGTCTGTGTGTGCTCTAGAGACAGGAGAGCAGGAGTCCCTCATGTCTGTGTGTGCTATACAGATAGGAGACCAGGAGTCCCTCATGTCTGCGTGTGCTCTAGAGACAGGAGAGCAGGAGTCCCTCATGTCTGTGTGTGCTATAGAGACAGGAGAGCAGGAGTCCCTCATGTCTGTGTGTGCTATAGAGAGGAGAGCAGCAGTCCATCATGTCTGTGTGTGCTATACAGACAGGAGAGCAGGAATCCCTCATGTCTGTGTGTGCTACAGAGACAGGAGAGCAGGAGTCCCTCATGTATGTGTGCTATAGAGACAGGAGAGCAGGAGTCCCTCATGTATGTGTGTGCTATACAGACAGGAGAGCAGGAGTCCCTCATGTATGTGTGTGCTATACAGACAGGAGAGCTGGAGTCCCTCATGTATGTGTGTGATATAGAGACAGGAGAGCAGGAGTCCCTCATGTCTGTGTGTGCTATAGAGACAGGAGAGCAGGAATCCCTCATTTCTGTGTGTGCTATAGAGACAGGAGAGCAGGAGTCCCTCATGTCTGTGTGTGCTATAGAGACAGGAGAGCAGGAGTCCCTCATGTCTGTGTGTGCTATACAGACAGGAGAGCAGGAGTCCCTCATGTCTGTGTGTGCTATAGAGACAGGAGAGCAGGAGTCCCTCATGTCTGTGTGTACTATACAGACAGGAGAGCAGGAGTCCCTCATGTCTGTGTGTGCTATAGAGACAGGAGAGCAGGAGTCCCTCATGTCTGTGTGTGCTATACAGACAGGAGAGCAGGAGTCCCTCATGTATGTGTGTGCTATACAGACAGGAGAGCTGGAGTCCCTCATGTATGTGTGTGATATAGAGACAGGAGAGCAGGAGTCCCTCATGTCTGTGTGTGCTATAGAGACAGGAGAGCAGGAATCCCTCATGTCTGTGTGTGCTATAGAGACAGGAGAGCAGGAGTCCCTCATGTCTGTGTGTGCTATAGAGACAGGAGAGCAGGAGTCCCTCATGTCTGTGTGTACTATACAGACAGGAGAGCAGGAGTCCCTCATGTCTGTGTGTGCTATAGAGACAGGAGAGCAGGAGTCCCTCATGTCTGTGTGTACTATACAGACAGGAGAGCAGGAGTCCCTCATGTCTGTGTGTGCTATAGAGACAGGAGAGCAGGAGTCCCTCATGTCTGTGTGTGATATAGAGACAGGAGAGCAGGAGTCCCTCATGTCTGTGTGTGCTATAGAGACAGGAGAGCAGGAGTCCCTCATGTCTGTGTGTGCTATAGAGACAGGAGAGCAGGAGTCCCTCATGTCTGTGTGTGAAGTATAAGGGAGATATCATAGCAGGTAGTCTCCACCCAGCAGCCCAGAGAAAACTGTAAATTAGAGATGGAGCCTGCAGAGGGGAAACAAGTGAAAATGCAGGCTACAAGTCATACAATAAGAACAAATAGTGTTACATTAAAAAAGTTTTCCAAGACTTGTATGTTGATCACTTATTCGTCAAAAGAGCAGAAAATATGCCTGTAACACCTCATTGTTACCATGGAGTTATTCATTCCTGTATATGGATGTGGTCGTTGGTAACTTAGTCTCCACACCATAAACCATACTCCAAAGGCAGCTATTGTATGGGAAATATTCAGGGTTTTTATGTTGATAAATCTAAGAGCCCATGGATTTGAATCAGTTGTATAAGGCTACTTTCACATTAGCGTCGTACTCGGCCCGACATACCGACGCTAGCAGTGAATGCGCCGCACAACGGGGGCAGCGGATGCTGTTTTTCCACGCATCCGCCGCCCCATTGTGAGGTGCGGGGAGGAGGGGGCGGAGTTCCGGCCGCGCATGCGCGGTCGGAAATGGCGGTCCGTCGGCAGCAAAAAACATGTAACGTTTTTTGCAGCCGACGGTCCACCACAACACAGCGCAACCGTTGCACGACGGTTGCGACGTGTGGCAAAGTGTCGCAATGCGACGCAAATGCAAATCAATGGTGAAAAAACGCATCCTGCAAGTACTTTTGCAGGATGCGTTTTTTCAACCAAACGACGCATAGCGACGTGCAGTGCACGACGCTAGTGTGAAAGAAGCCTAAGTGCTATAGCTTATAAACACCAAGTCCACCTTACCATTTTTTTTCAATGCAAATGAGATATTAAAATTAATAAAAAAACAAAGCTTATATTTTTTTTGCCTACAGCTCATATGCAAGCTTATGCATCTCCATGGTAACAGACTACATACAACCACTATTTAGTTAGATCCTGTCACAATCCCATCGGTTGGGTTCCCTACGTCTTGATACTGTAAACCAGGTGACTTACAAAAATAAAATTAAACATTTTTTTTAAACATATTTAAACCGTAACATACTAACAAATATATTTCTGCATGATCAGACTACACAGGGCTGGTTTGTAGTCTGTTACTATGGAGACGCAGTATGAAAGTCTTGATTTTTAATCAAGATCTATTGCAGATTTGCTTTATTTCTTATTTTAGCTATATTGGAACAATAAAGTGGTTGTGAAATTGGACATAGCGTTCACATTCCTTAGTCATGTCTTGCAGGGTTGTGGGTGAATTTTTTCAAGATTTTTTTTTTGTACCTTTTGCATAAATTTAAGGCCGAAATCAATGATTTTTCCTAACCTGAAATGTGAATTATGCGCCACATCCCCTGTGCTGCGCTCATGGGCAGAGGTTGTGTTCTGGGCTGTTTTCCTTTCCTGCGCAGGTAATGTGCAAGACGATGACTAATCTCTCTCCTCAAACAGCGCCATTAGGGAATGCTCACTATGTTATTTAACATTCCTGGGTTTCGGATACAGAAAAACGTGTCCCCAGGTGTCCTCACACCCCCCTGGATCCTGGCTGGACATATTAGGAACTGCCAGACAGTCCATCTCAAGGACTGATGGAGCAGCTGCTTTATTAGAATCAGTGACAGATATCTGCTCTCCAATAGAAACAGCGCCACCACTGTGCACAGGTTGTGTCTGGTATTGCAGGATATATACACTAACTGGGCTAAGCTGTAATAACACGTATGACCTCTTTAGGGGGTTAAGTTTTATTTTCATGCCATTTTATTTGATATGACCCTTTAATATCCCCTTCTTACCTAAGAATACGTGCAGTTTGTTTTTTTTTCTAGTAGATGGTCTTATCCAGACCTAATTTTTCAACAGTGTGCTGGATCCGATTTTCATCATCCATTTTTGCCATTATCATGCACTTTTGCCATATGCAAAAAAAAATTAAAAATTGCAAGGGTCTCCTACACAGTAAACAATAAAAAATTAAAAATAATAATAATAAAAAAGACCGCGCTCGGATTTTTGACTTGATTGGACGAGTTTGATCCGTCACTCTGTCCTTAAAAAAAAAAGAAACATGTGAACAGCCCCATAGATTATAATGGGACGTGCTCTATCCATGAAAACCACATTAAACGGATGTGAAAACTGAACGTCTGAATGAGACCTTACTTTTTACTCATTTCATCATTGCTATGGAAATTTGCCAACATGCAAGATTCAGTCTGAAGAATCAGAGCTTCAGTGTAAAGCATGGGGGAGAGTTGATCTCACAAAGGAGTCGTGCATAAAGCTGTGACTGATAGAAGCGCTAGATCAGGATGGGTTTTCTGGCCCTGAATGTTGGGCTTGATTCTTTTCGCCAACTTCACGATGCTATTGCCACTTTTCAAAAGCTCCGTATTTATCTCTGTGTGTGTTCGCTGTTTTTAGCCAGAAGTATGAATTGCAACATTAGAAATAAAAAAATTAAAATAAAAAAAAAAACTTCCAGTACGGCTCTGTTCACACGTTGCGTTTTGCAGAAACGTAGCTTTTTGAGAATGCAGTTAGGAAAAAAAAAAAAACAAGCCGTTTGCATGAGATTTCTGAAATCGAAAAGATTTTGCTGGTACTGTGAAACGCAGCTGAAAATTTGCAATAAATAAAACGCATCAAAAAACGCAACGTGTGAACATAGCCTGAGGGGAATGGCGTAAGAGAGTAACATTTCTAGACAGACGCGAAATATCTTATTAAAATTTTTTTTTATTGTTGGCGTCAAAATAAAAGTGCATGTTTTGACATTTTTACACCACTGGGTGGAGCTTAGTGAAAGGGGGCGTGTCAGTGTACTTAGACGGCTTCTTCCATGTGCATTGACGCGCCCCCAGTGCACTTCCTACCTCATTTGCATATGGCTCCTATGCTAGGTTTCTCATGACTGGTACATTGGATCGCTGTAAAAAAAAAGGTCTAATTTTTATTAGGGGACAACCCCCAACAAAGCCATACCGATACTCTCATATGTAGAAACAGGTTCCCTTTAAACCGCTTGTAAGTCTCCAGTGCTGTGCAGCCCTCCCCTCCGTAGCCCTCCCCTCCGGCTCCTCTTGCCTTGTATAGTCCTTTTGGAGCTTTTCAGGATGATGGGACTAAACACCACTGATTTATACAGAAGGCCATCTGATCATTGCTCCCTGAAACGCGCCGGCAGCTCACATGTCGTTCTGAACAACAGCCGGGTCACTTGAGGATTTGTTTTCAGTGTTTGTTTTTTTGATGTGTGAAGGGAAATACTGAGAATTACTTTCTGATCTTCCAGCCTACAGCAGAGCATCTTCCTACACAGCGACATTGCTGCCTATTAATAACACATTTCATAGAAAGTGAAAGAAGCCTGTTCTGCGCGTTTCCGCTGGAGGAAGGAGAAAACAGTACAAGCAACTGAGAGTAAAAAAAACCCCTGAAGTTCAAAGGGGGCAATCATGGGGCATCAGTGAAAGGGGGCAATCACGTGGCATCAGCGTCCGGTGAAAGCGGGCAATCGTGGGGCATCAGCGACCAGTGAAAGGGGGCAATCATGGGGCATCAGCCACCAGTTACCTCTGAAAAAGTAAAAGACGAATGCACTAACCAATTCTCTGACATCGGTAGATTTGGGCATCTGTATAAAGAGCAGAAATACATGTAGTCAAGAAAACCTCCGCTGCTACTTTACCCGCAACTAATAAATCTTATTTATATTGTGCAACATTTTTCTCAGCACTTTACTTTACGGCAGTACCTGATGAGCAAAACCAATAAGCAAATGATCAAACAGTAAAGAGGAGCCATGCCCTGTCCCCAGGAGCTTACAGCCTGCATGGCACGGGTGGAGGAACACGCGCCGTCCATGGGTCTGGTTTGTACAAGAGATGCCCCACTGTATTGGCAGAATCAGGTTCTGACCCAATAGGGATATATATTTCAGAGTGACGCATTGTGGGTAGACAGTGGGGAGGAGATGCATTTTATAGACAAAAGTATGTGCCCCCCCTACATTCCACCTCCAGGAGCTTTTCCCTTTCTACAGCCATAGACATTAATATGGGGTCAGTCCCTCGGCAGGTATAACGGCTCCCGCTCTTCTGGGAAGGATTTCTACAACATTTTGGAGGCGTCTTTGGAAATGTTTTCCCCTTCATCCAGAAGAGCATTTCTGAGGTCTGACCCTGATGTTGGGGGAGGCCGGGTGTTATGATCTGGTGGCCTAAGAGCAGCATGAGACGTACTCTGGAGAAGGTGGTACCTGTACTGACCGCAGACCCTGAACCTAACACCGCAACTAGAAGTAGCCGTGGAATGTACCTAGCGCTCCCTAGACATCTCGACACAGCTGGAGGACTAATTACCCCTAGAGATAGAAAAGGGAAAACTATCTTGCCTCAGAGAAAATCCCCAAAGGATAGGCAGCCCCCCACAAATATTGACTGTGAGAGAAGAGGGAAAAAACATACACAGACGGAAATGAGAATTTAGCAAAGGAGGCCACTTCTAGCTAAATAGAAAGGATAGGACAGAGTACTATGCGGTCAGTATTAAAACACTAGAAAATATCCACCACAGAAAATACTAAATCTCCACAGCTAACTAAAGATATGGAGGGTATATCTGCATCTCCAGAGATACCAGCTTGGCTAAAAAAATCCTTATACAGACCAAGCTGGACAAGACAAAACATAGAAAAGAACTGAACAAAAAGACCACAGCATGTGGACTGCAAAATCAAGGCCAGAACTTATCTTTGTTGAAACAAACTGCAAAGCAGGAGAGACCAGGAAGGGATGAGAATCCTCCAGAAACAATGGACAACTGGCACTGACTAAAGGGTGAAGCAAGACTAAATAGCCCAGTCAAAATTGCAAGAAGTGAACACACCTGATAAATGCTGTGATTCAGAGACAGCAGCGCTACCACTTACAACCACCGGAGGGAGCCCAAGAGCAGAATTCACAACAGTACCTGTTGTGAATTGAACTTTTTGGCTCCCTCTTGTGGTCACTAGCGACATGACACTTTGATTTTCTTTCCCCAGCTTGGTACCCATCTGGTTCGTTAGTCCAGGGGTATTGCTATTTAAACTCCCTGGATTCTCAGTCTGGTGCCTGGCATCGTTGTAATCAGTTCCTTTCTGTTTGCTCCTGTCTGCTGGTCCTGGTTCTTTGCAAAATAAGCTAAGTCCTGCTTCCTTATTTTTTGGTTATTTGCATTGCTCTTATTTTTGTCCAGCTTGTACTAAATGTGATTCCTGATATTGCTGGAAGCTCTAGGGGGCTGATATTCTCCCCCCGTGCCGTTAGACGGTTCGGGGGTTCTTGAATATTCAGCATGGAAATTTTGATAGGGTTTTTGCTGACCGTATAAGTCATCTTCCTATATTCTGCTATTAGTCAGTGGGCCTCTCTTTGCTAAAACCTAGTTCATTCTTACGTTTGTCTTTTCTTCTTACCTCACCGTTATTATTTGTTGGGGGCTTGTATCCAACTTTTGGGGTCTTTTCTCTGGAGGCAAGAAAGGTCTATTGTTTCCCTTCTAGGGTTAGTTAGTTCTCCGGCTGGCGCGAGACGTCTAGAACCAACGTAGGTACGTTCCCCGGCTACTGCTATTTGTTGTGCTAGGATCAGTTATACGGTCAGCCTAGTTACCACTGCCCTATGAGCTGATTTTGTGTGTGCAGACTTGGTAATAACCTCTGAGACCCTCTGCCATTGGGGTTATAACAGTATGCCAGGCCAAAAGTAATACTTAATGCATTGCAGAAGTGGGATTATAAGAAAGGAAATTCTGAGTTTTTTTTTTTTTTTTTTTTTCTTTCTTCCTCCCCTTTATCTCTGAGTGGCTTGAGCTTGCTGCAGACATGAATGTCTAGACTTTGATTGCTAGTGTGGATCAGCTTGCTGCTCGTGTGCAGGGCATTCAAGATTTGGTTACTTGTAGTCCTATGTCAGAACCTAAAATACCTATTCCTGAACTGTTCTCTGGAGACCGATTTAAGTTTAGGAATTTCAGGAATAATTGTAAATTGTTTCTATCTCTGAGACCTCGTTCGTCTGGAGACTCAGGTCAGCAAGTAAAAATTGTTATCTCTTTCTTGCGGGGCGACCCTCAGGATTGGGCCTTCTCGTTAGCGCCAGGAGATCCGGCATTGGCAAATATTGATGAGTTTTTTCTGGCGCTCGGGTTGCTTTACGAGGAGCCCAATCTTGAAATTCAGGCAGAAAAAGCTTTGCTGGCTATCTCTCAGGGCCAGGATGAAGCTGAAGTGTATTGCCAAAAATTTTGGAAATGGTCCGTGCTTACTCAGTGGAATGAGTGTGCTCTGGCCGCAAATTTCAGAAATGGCCTTTCTGAAGCCATTAAGAATGTGATGGTGGGTTTCTCCATTCCTACAAGTCTGAATGATTCCATGGCGCTGGCTATTCAAATTGATCGGCGTTTGCGGGAGCGCAAAGCCGCTAATCCTCTGGTAGTGTTGTCTGAACAAACACCTGATTTAATGCAATGTGATAGAATTCAGACTAGAAATGAACGGAAAAATCATAGACGTCAGAATGGGTTGTGTTTTTACTGTGGTGATCCTACACATGTTATATCAGCATGCTCTAAACGCCTAACAAGGGTTGTTAGTCCTGTCGCCATTGGTAATTTGCAACCTAAATTTATTTTGTCTGTGACTTTAATTTGCTCATTGTCTTCCTACCCTGTTATGGCGTTTGTGGATTCAGGTGCTGCCCTGAGTCTTATGGATTTTTCATTTGCCAAACGCTGTGGTTTTGTTCTTGAGCCGTTGGTAAATCCTATCCCTCTTAGAGGTATTGATGCTACGCCATTGGCGGAAAATAAGCCGCAGTTTTGGACACAGGTGACCATGTGCATGACTCCTGAACATCGGGAGGTGATTCGTTTTCTGGTTCTGCATAAAATGCATGATTTGGTCGTTTTGGGTCTACCATGGTTACAGACCCATAATCCAGTTTTGGATTGGAAGGCAATGTCTGTGTCAAGTTGGGGCTGTCAGGGAATTCATGGCGATTCCCCGCCGGTGTCTATTGCTTCCTCTACTCCTTCGGAAGTTCCTGAGTATTTATCTGATTATCAGGATGTTTTCAGCGAGTCCAGATCCAGTGCTCTGCCTCCTCATAGGGACTGTGACTGCGCTATAGATTTGATTCCGGGTAGTAAATTTCCTAAGGGAAGATTATTTAATCTGTCTGTACCTGAGCATACCGCAATGCGTTCGTATATCAAGGAGTCTCTGGAGAAGGGGCATATTCGTCCATCCTCTTCCCCTCTTGGTGCGGGATTCTTTTTTGTGGCCAAGAAGGACGGATCTTTGAGACCTTGTATAGACTATCGGCTTCTGAATAAAATCACTGTTAAATTTCAGTATCCTTTGCCTCTGTTGTCGGACTTGTTTGCCCGGATTAAGGGTGCCAAGTGGTTCACCAAGATAGATCTTCGTGGTGCGTACAACCTTGTGCGCATTAAGCAGGGAGATGAATGGAAAACTGCATTTAATACGCCCGAAGGTCATTTTGAGTACTTGGTGATGCCTTTTGGGCTCTCTAATGCCCCTTCAGTGTTTCAGTCCTTTATGCATGATATTTTCCGGAAGTACCTGGATAAATTTATGATCGTTTATCTGGATGATATTCTGTTTTTTTCTGATGATTGGGACTCCCATGTAAAGCAGGTCAGGATGGTGTTTCAGGTTTTGCGTGAGAATGCTTTGTTTGTCAAGGGCTCAAAGTGTCTCTTTGGAGTGCAGAAGGTTCCCTTTTTGGGTTTTATTTTCTCCCCTTCTGCGGTGGAGATGGACCCAGTCAAGGTCCGAGCTATTCATGATTGGACTCAACCCACGTCAGTTAAGAGTCTTCAGAAGTTCTTGGGTTTTGCTAACTTCTACCGTCGTTTTATCGCTAACTTTTCTAGCGTTGTTAAACCTTTGACGGATATGACCAAGAAAGGTTCTGATGTTGCTAACTGGGCTCCTGCAGCCGTGGAAGCTTTCCAAGAGCTGAAGCGCCGGTTTACTTCGGCGCCTGTTTTGTGTCAGCCTGATGTCTCACTTCCCTTTCAGGTTGAAGTGGATGCTTCTGAGATTGGTGCAGGGGCCGTTTTGTCGCAGAGAGACCCTGGTTGCTCTATAATGAGACCATGTGCTTTTTTTTCTAGGAAGTTTTCGCCTGCTGAGCGGAACTATGATGTTGGCAATCGGGAGTTGTTGGCCATGAAGTGGGCATTTGAGGAGTGGCGTCATTGGCTCGAGGGTGCTAAGCATCGTGTGGTGGTCTTGACTGATCACAAAAATCTGATGTATCTCGAGTCTGCTAAACGCCTGAATCCTAGACAGGCCCGTTGGTCATTGTTTTTCTCCCGTTTTGACTTTGTGGTCTCGTACCTACCGGGTTCAAAGAATGTGAAGGCTGATGCTCTTTCTAGGAGCTTTATGCCTGACTCTCCTGGAGTCTCAGAGCCAGCTGGTATTCTTAAAGAGGGAGTTATCTTGTCGGCCATTTCTCCGGATTTGCGATGTGTGTTGCAGAGATTTCAGGCTGGTAGACCTGACTCTTGTCCACCTGACAGACTGTTTGTTCCTGATAAATGGACCAGCAGAGTCATTTCCGAGGTTCATTCCTCGGTGTTGGCAGGGCATCCGGGGATTTTTGGCACCAGAGATTTGGTGGCTAGGTCCTTTTGGTGGCCTTCCTTGTCACGGGATGTGCGGTCGTTTGTGCAGTCCTGTGGGACTTGTGCTCGAGCTAAGCCTTGCTGTTCGCTAGCCAGCGGGTTGCTCTTGCCCTTGCCTGTCCCGAAGAGGCCTTGGACACACATTTCCATGGATTTCATTTCAGATCTTCCGGTGTCTCAGGGCATGTCTGTCATCTGGGTGGTATGTGATCGTTTTTCCAAGATGGTCCATTTGGTGTCTTTGCCTAAGCTGCCTTCCTCTTCCGATCTGGTTCCTTTATTCTTTCAGAATGTGGTTCGTTTGCACGGCATTCCTGAGAATATCGTGTCTGACAGAGGATCCCAGTTTGTTTCCAGGTTCTGGCGATCCTTTTGTGCTAAGATGGGCATTGATTTGTCGTTTTCATCTGCCTTTCATCCTCAGACTAATGGCCAAACTGAGCGAACAAATCAGACTCTAGAGGCTTATTTGAGGTGTTTTGTTTCTGCAGATCAGGATGATTGGGTGACCTTCTTGCCATTGGCTGAGTTTGCCCTTAATAATCGGGCTAGTTCCGCTACTTTGGTTTCGCCATTTTTCTGCAACTCTGGTTTTCATCCTCGTTTTTCCTCGGGACATGTTGAGCCCTCTGACTGTCCTGGGGTAGATTCTGTGGTGGATAGGTTGCAGCGGATTTGGAATCATGTGGTGGACAACTTAAAGTTGTCACAGGAGAAGGCTCAGCGTTTTGCCAACCGCCGCCGCGGTGTGGGTCCCCGACTTCGCATTGGGGATTTGGTGTGGCTGTCTTCTCGGTTTGTTCCTATGAAGGTCTCCTCTCCTAAATTTAAGCCTCGCTTCATCGGTCCTTATAAGATTTTGGAAATCCTTAATCCAGTGTCCTTTCGCTTGGATCTTCCGGTGTCGTTTGCCATTCACAACGTGTTCCATAGGTCTTTGTTGCGGCGGTACGTTGTGCCGGTGGTTCCTTCTGTTGAGCCTCCTGCTCCTGTGTTGGTTGAGGGCGAGTTGGAGTACGTAGTGGAGAAGATCTTGGATTCTCGTCTCTCCAGGCGGAGGCTTCAGTATCTGGTCAAGTGGAAGGGCTATGGTCAGGAGGATAATTCCTGGGTGGTCGCCTCTGATGTTCATGCGGCCGATTTGGTTCGTGCCTTTCACGCTGCTCATCCTGATCGCCCTGGTGGTCTTGGTGAGGGTTCGGTGACCCCTCCTTAAGGGGGGGGTACTGTTGTGAATTGAACTTTTTGGCTCCCTCTTGTGGTCACTGTTGTGAATTTGCTTTTTGCTCCCTCTAGTGGTTACTAGTTTTTTGACTCTGGTTTTTCTGTCATTCCTTTTATCCGCACCTGGGTCGTTAGTTAGGGGTGTTGCTATATAAGCTCCCTGGACCTTCAGTTCAATGCCTGGCAACGTAGTTATCAGAGCTAGTCTGCTGTGCTCTTGTCTACTGATCCTGGTTCCAGTTATATCAGCTAAGTCTGCCTTTTGCTTTTTGCTATTTGTTTTGGTTTTGTATTTTTGTCCAGCTTGTTCCAAATCTATATCCTGACCTTTGCTGGAAGCTCTAGGGGGCTGGTGTTCTCCCCCCGAACCGTTAGACGGTTCGGGGGTTCTTGAATTTCCAGTGTGGATTTTGATAGGGTTTTTGTTGACCATATAAGTTACCTTTCTTTATTCTGCTATCAGTAAGCGGGCCTCTCTGTGCTAAACCTGATTCATTTCTGTGTTTGTCATTTCCTCTTACCTCACCGTCATTATTTGTGGGGGGCTTCTATCCAGCTTTGGGGTCCCCTTCTCTGGAGGCAAGAAAGGTCTTTGTTTTCCTCTACTAGGGGTAGCTAGATTCTCCGGCTGGCGCGTGTCATCTAGAATCAACGTAGGAATGATCCCCGGCTACTTCTAGTGTTGGCGTTAGGAGTAGATATATGGTCAACCCAGTTACCACTGCCCTATGAGCTGGATTTTTGTATTCTGCAGACTTCCACGTTCCTCTGAGACCCTCGCCATTGGGGTCATAACAGTTTGCCAGGCCAGTATTAAATGTTTAATGCATTGCAGAAGAGGGATTATAAGAAAGAAGATTCTGAGTTTTTTTTTTTTTCTTCTTCCCCTTTACCTCAGAGTGGCTATGCTTGCTGCAGACATGAATGTCCAGACCTTGATTACAAGTGTGGACCAGCTGGCTACTCGTGTGCAGGGCATACAAGACTATGTTATCAGAAATCCTAGGTCAGAACCTAAAATACCGATTCCTGAACTGTTTTCCGGAGACAGGTTTAAGTTTAGGAATTTCGTGAATAATTGTAAATTGTTTTTGTCCCTGAGACCCTGTTCATCTGGAGATTCTGCTCAGCAAGTAAAAATTGTTATTTCGTTCTTACGGGGCGACCCTCAGGATTGGGCTTTTTCGCTGGCGCCAGGAGATCCGGCATTGGCTGATCTTGATGCGTTTTTTCTGGCGCTCGGTTTACTTTATGAGGAACCCAATCTTGAGATTCAGGCAGAAAAGGCCTTGCTGGCTATGTCTCAGGGGCAGGACGAGGCTGAAGTGTATTGCCAAAAATTTCGGAAATGGTCCGTGCTGACACATTGGAACGAGTGTGCACTGGCCGCTAATTTTAGAAATGGCCTTTCTGAAGCCATTAAGAATGTTATGGTGGGTTTTCCCATTCCCACAGGTCTGAATGATACTATGGCACTGGCTATTCAAATTGACCGGCGGTTGCGGGAGCGCAAAACCGCAAATTCCCTCATGGTGTTGTCTGAACAGACACCTGATTTAATGCAATGTGATAGAATCCTGACTAGAAATGAGCGGAAAATTCATAGACGCCGGAATGGCTTGTGCTACTACTGTGGTGATTCTACACATGTTATCTCAGCATGCTCTAAACGTATAGCTAAGGTTGTTAGTCCTGTCACCGTTGGTAATTTGCAACCTAAATTTATTCTGTCTGTAACTTTGATTTGCTCACTGTCATCTTATCCTGTCATGGCGTTTGTAGATTCAGGTGCTGCCCTGAGTCTCATGGATCTCTCATTTGCTAAGCGCTGTGGTTTTACTCTTGAACCATTAGAAAATCCTATTCCTCTTAGGGGTATTGATGCTACACCATTGGCAGCAAATAAACCGCAGTATTGGACACAGGTTACCATGTGCATGACTCCTGAACACCGCGAGGTGATACGTTTCCTGGTTTTACATAAAATGCATGATTTGGTTGTTTTAGGGCTGCCATGGTTACAGACCCATAATCCAGTCCTGGACTGGAAGGCTATGTCAGTCTCAAGTTGGGGCTGTCGTGGTATTCATGGGGATTCCCTGCCTGTGTCTATTGCTTCTTCTACGCCTTCGGAAGTTCCGGAGTATTTGTCTGATTATCAGGATGTCTTCAGTGAGTCTGAGTCCAGTGCACTGCCTCCTCATAGGGACTGTGACTGTGCTATAGATTTGATCCCAGGCAGTAAGTTTCCTAAGGGAAGACTGTTTAATCTGTCGGTACCTGAACATACCGCTATGCGTTCATATATCAAGGAGTCTCTGGAGAAAGGACATATTCGTCCGTCTTCTTCCCCTCTTGGTGCGGGATTCTTTTTTGTGGCAAAAAAGGACGGATCTTTGAGACCTTGTATTGATTATCGGCTTTTAAATAAGATCACTGTCAAATTTCAGTATCCTTTACCGCTGTTGTCTGACTTGTTTGCCCGGATTAAGGGTGCCAAGTGGTTCACCAAGATAGACCTTCGTGGTGCGTACAACCTTGTGCGCATTAAGCAAGGTGATGAATGGAAAACCGCATTCAATACGCCCGAAGGTCATTTTGAGTACTTGGTGATGCCTTTTGGGCTCTCCAATGCGCCTTCAGTTTTTCAGTCCTTTATGCATGACATTTTCCGGAAGTATCTGGATAAATTTTTGATTGTTTATCTGGATGATATTTTGGTTTTTTCTGATAATTGGGATTCGCATGTGGAGCAGGTCAGGTTGGTCTTTAAAATTTTGCGTGAAAATTCTTTGTTTGTCAAGGGCTCAAAGTGTCTCTTTGGTGTACAGAAGGTTCCCTTTTTGGGGTTCATTTTTTCCCCTTCTGCTGTGGAGATGGACCCAGTCAAGGTCCGAGCTATTCTTGATTGGACTCAGCCCTCGTCAGTTAAGAGTCTTCAGAAGTTCTTGGGCTTCGCTAACTTCTACCGTCGTTTTATTGCTAATTTTTCTAGCATTGTGAAACCTTTGACGGATATGACCAAGAAGGGCTCCGATGTAGCTAACTGGGCTCCTGCTGCCGTGGAGGCTTTCCAGGAGTTGAAACGCCGGTTTACTTCGGCGCCTGTTTTGTGCCAGCCTGACGTCTCACTTCCCTTTCAGGTTGAGGTGGATGCTTCAGAGATTGGGGCAGGGGCCGTTTTGTCGCAGAGAGGCCCTGGTTGCTCTGTTATGAAACCTTGTGCCTTTTTCTCTAGGAAGTTTTCGCCTGCCGAGCGAAATTATGATGTGGGCAATCGGGAGTTGTTGGCCATGAAATGGGCATTTGAGGAGTGGCGTCACTGGCTCGAGGGTGCTAAGCATCGTGTGGTGGTCTTGACTGATCACAAAAATCTGATGTATCTCGAGTCTGCTAAACGCCTTAATCCGAGACAGGCCCGCTGGTCATTGTTTTTCTCCCGCTTTGATTTTGTTGTCTCGTATTTACCAGGTTCAAAGAATGTGAAGGCCGATGCTCTTTCTAGGAGCTTTGTGCCTGATGCTCCTGGAGTCGCTGATCCTGTTGGTATTCTTAAAGATGGAGTTATCTTGTCAGCTATTTCTCCGGATCTGCGACGTGTGTTGCAGAGATTTCAGGCTGATAGGCCTGAGTCTTGTCCACCTGACAGACTGTTTGTCCCGGATAAGTGGACCAGCAGAGTCATTTCCGAGGTTCATTCCTCGGTGTTGGCAGGTCACCCGGGAATTTTTGGCACCAGAGATCTGGTGGCCAGGTCCTTTTGGTGGCCTTCCTTGTCAAGGGATGTGCGGTCATTTGTGCAGTCCTGTGGGACTTGTGCTCGAGCTAAGCCTTGCTGTTCTCGTGCCAGCGGTTTGCTCTTGCCCTTGCCTGTCCCGAAGAGACCTTGGACACATATCTCCATGGATTTCATTTCTGATCTTCCGCTATCTCAGGGCATGTCCGTTATCTGGGTGATATGTGATCGCTTCTCCAAGATGGTCCATTTGGTTCCTTTGCCTAAGCTGCCTTCCTCTTCCGATCTGGTTCCTGTGTTTTTCCAGAACGTGGTTCGTTTGCACGGCATCCCTGAGAATATTGTGTCAGACAGAGGATCCCAGTTCGTTTCCAGGTTCTGGCGATCCTTTTGTAGTAGGATGGGCATTGATTTGTCGTTTTCGTCTGCTTTCCATCCTCAGACTAATGGACAGACGGAGCGAACCAATCAGACTTTGGAGGCTTATTTGAGGTGTTTTGTCTCTGCTGATCAGGACGATTGGGTGACATTCTTGCCGTTGGCTGAGTTTGCCCTTAATAATCGGGCTAGTTCCGCCACCTTGGTTTCGCCTTTTTTCTGCAACTCTGGTTTCCATCCTCGCTTTTCTTCGGGTCATGTGGAGCCTTCTGACTGTCCTGGGGTGGATTCTGTGGTGGATAGGTTGCAGCAGATCTGGAATCATGTGGTGGACAACTTGAAGTTGTCACAGGAGAAGGCTCAGCGCTTTGCCAACCGCCGCCGCGGTGTGGGTCCCCGACTACGCGTTGGGGATTTGGTATGGCTTTCTTCCCGCTTTGTTCCTATGAAGGTCTCCTCTCCCAAATTTAAACCTCGTTTTATTGGGCCTTACAAGATATTGGAAATCCTTAATCCTGTATCTTTTCGTCTGGATCTTCCTGTGTCGTTTGCTATTCACAATGTATTTCATAGGTCCTTGTTGCGGCGGTACATTGTGCCTGTAGTTCCTTCTGCTGAGCCTCCTGCTCCGGTGTTGGTTGAGGGCGAGTTGGAGTACGTGGTGGAGAAGATCTTGGATTCTCGCCTCTCCAGGCGGAGGCTTCAGTACCTGGTCAAGTGGAAGGGCTATGGTCAGGAGGATAATTCCTGGGTGGTCGCCTCTGATGTTCATGCGGCCGATTTAGTTCGTGCCTTTCATGCCGCTCATCCTGATCGCCCTGGTGGTCGTGGTGAGGGTTCGGTGACCCCTCACTAAGGGGGGGGGTACTGTTGTGAATTTGCTTTTTGCTCCCTCTAGTGGTTACTAGTTTTTTGACTCTGGTTTTTCTGTCATTCCTTTTATCCGCACCTGGGTCGTTAGTTAGGGGTGTTGCTATGTAAGCTCCCTGGACCTTCAGTTCAATGCCTGGCAACGTAGTTATCAGAGCTAGTCTGCTGTGCTCTTGTCTACTGATCCTGGTTCCAGTTATATCAGCTAAGTCTGCCTTTTGCTTTTTGCTATTTGTTTTGGTTTTGTATTTTTGTCCAGCTTGTTCCAAATCTACATCCTGACCTTTGCTGGAAGCTCTAGGGGGCTGGTGTTCTCCCCCCGGACCGTTAGACGGTTCGGGGGTTCTTGAATTTCCAGTGTGGATTTTGATAGGGTTTTTGTTGACCATATAAGTTACCTTTCTTTATTCTGCTATCAGTAAGCGGGCCTCTCTGTGCTAAACCTGATTCATTTCTGTGTTTGTCATTTCCTCTTACCTCACCGTCATTATTTGTGGGGGGCTTCTATCCAGCTTTGGGGTCCCCTTCTCTGGAGGCAAGAAAGGTCTTTGTTTTCCTCTACTAGGGGTAGCTAGATTCTCCGGCTGGCGCGTGTCATCTAGAATCAATGTAGGAATGATCCCCGGCTACTTCTAGTGTTGGCGTTAGGAGTAGATATATGGTCAACCCAGTTACCACTGCCCTATGAGCTGGATTTTTGTATTCTGCAGACTTCCACGTTCCTCTGAGACCCTCGCCATTGGGGTCATAACAGGTCACTAGCGACATGACACTTTGATTTTCTTTCCCCAGCTTGGTACCCACCTGGTTCGTTAGTCCAGGGGTGTTGCTATTTAAACTCCCTGGATTCTCAGTCTGGTGCCTGGCATCGTTGTAATCAGTTCCTTTCTGTTTGCTCCTGTCTGCTGGTCCTGGTTCTTTGCAAAATAAGCTAAGTCCTGCTTCCTTATTTTTTGGTTATTTGCATTGCTCTTATTTTTGTCCAGCTTGTACTAAATGTGATTCCTGATATTGCTGGAAGCTCTAGGGGGCTGATATTCTCCCCCCGTGCCGTTAGACGGTTCGGGGGTTCTTGAATATTCAGCGTGGAAATTTTGATAGGGTTTTTGCTGACCGTATAAGTCATCTTCCTATATTCTGCTATTAGTCAGTGGGCCTCTCTTTGCTAAAACCTAGTTCATTCTTACGTTTGTCTTTTCTTCTTACCTCACCGTTATTATTTGTTGGGGGCTTGTATCCAACTTTTGGGGTCTTTTCTCTGGAGGCAAGAAAGGTCTATTGTTTCCCTTCTAGGGTTAGTTAGTTCTCCGGCTGGCGCGAGACGTCTAGAACCAACGTAGGTACGTTCCCCGGCTACTGCTATTTGTTGTGCTAGGATCAGTTATACGGTCAGCCTAGTTACCACTGCCCTATGAGCTGGTTTTGTGTGTGTGCAGACTTGGTAATAACCTCTGAGACCCTCTGCCATTGGGGTCATAACAAGTACCCCCCCCCCTTGAGGAGGGGTCACCGAACCCTCACCAGAGCCCCCAGGCCGATCCGGACGAGCCAAATGAAAGGCACGAACCAAATCATCAGCATGAACATCGGAGGCAACAACCCAAGAATTATCCCCCTGGCCGTAACCCTTCCATTTGACAAGATACTGAAGCCTCCGCCTCGAAAAACGAGAATCCAAAATCTTCTCAACCACATACTCCAACTCCCCATCAATCAACACCGGGGCAGGAGGATCAACAGAGGGAACAACGGGCACCACATATTTCCGCAACAAAGATCTATGAAAAACATTATGGATGGAAAAAAAGGCTGGAAGGGCCAAACGAAAAGACACTGGATTGATAATCTCAGAAATCCCATAAGGGCCAATAAACCGAGGCTTAAACTTAGGGGAAGAAACCTTCATAGGGACATGACGAGAAGACAACCAGACCAAATCCCCAACCCGAAGCCGGGAACAAACACACCGATGACGGTTAGCAAAACGCTGAGCCCCCTCCTGAGACAACACCAAATTGTCAACAACATGAGCCCAAATTTGCTGCAACCTGTCAACCACAGAGTCCACCCCAGGACAATCAGAAGGCTCAACCTGCCCTGAAGAAAAACGAGGATGAAAACCAGAGTTACAAAAGAAGGGTGAAACCAAGGTAGCAGAACTAGCCCGATTATTAAGGGCAAACTCGGCCAATGGCAAGAAAGCCACCCAATCATCCTGATTGGAAACACAAAGCATCTCAAATAAGTTTCCAAAGTCTGATTAGTTCGCTCGGTTTGGCCATTTGTCTGAGGATAAAATGCGGAAGAAAAAGACAAATCAATGCCCAGCCTAGCACAAAAGGCCCACCAAAACCTAGAAACAAACTGGGAACCTCTATCGGACACAATGTTCTCCGGAATGCCATGCAAACGAACCACATGCTGAAAAAACAACGGAACCAAATCAGAAGAGGAAGGCAACTTAGGCAAAGGTACCAAATGAACCATCTTAGAAAACCGGTCACAAACCACCCAGATAACTGACATCCTCTGGGAAACCGGAAGATCCGAAATAAAATCCATAGAAATATGCGTCCAAGGCCTCTCAGGGACCGGCAAAGGCAAAAGCAACCCACTAGTGCGGGAACAGCAAGGCTTGGCCCGCGCACAAGTCCCACATGACTGCACAAAAGAACGCACATCCCGTGACAAAGAAGGCCACCAAAAGGACCTACCAACCAAATCTCTGGTACCAAAAATCCCAGGATGACCGGCTAACACAGAACAATGAACCTCCGAAATCACTTTACTAGTTCATCTGTCAGGAACAAACAATTTCCCCACTGGACAGCGGTCAGGTTTATCAGCCTGAAATTTCTGAAGAACCCGTCATAAACCAGGGGAGATGGTAGAAAGAATCACCCCTTCCTTCAGAATACCGACCGGCTCAAGGACCCCAGGAGAATCAGGCAAAAAGCTCCTAGAGAGGGCATCAGCCTTAACATTCTTAGAACCCGGAAGATACGAGACCACAAAATCAAAACGGGAGAAAAATAAAGACCATCGGGCCTGTCTAGGATTCAGCCGTTTGGCAGACTCGAGATAAATCAGATTCTTATGATCGGTCAAGACCACAATACGGTGCTTGACCCCCTCAAGCCAATGTCGCCACTCCTCAAATGCCCACTTCACAGCCAACAACTCACGATTGCCGACATCATAATTGCGTTCCGCAGGCGAAAACTTTCGAGAAAAGAAGGCACATGGTTTTATCAAGGAACCATCAGAATTCCTCTGAGACAAAACGGCCCCTGCCCCAATCTCAGAAGCGTCAACCTCAACCTGAAAAGGAAGAGAAACATCCGGCTGACGCAACACAGGGGCAGAAGTAAATCGGCGTTTAAGCTCCTGAAAGGCAGAAACAGCCGCAGAGGACCAATTCGCCACATCAGCGCCTTTCTTCGTCAAATCGGTCAGGGGTTTAACCACACTGGAGAAGTTGGCAATGAAACGGCGATAAAAATTAGCAAAGCCCAAAAATTTCTGAAGGCTCTTCACGGATGTGGGCTGGATCCAATCATGAATGGCCTGAACCTTAACCGGATCCATTTCTATAGATGAGGGAGAAAAATGAAGCCCAAAAAAGAAATCTCCTGTACTCCAAAGAGGCACTTAGACCCCTTCACAAACAAGGCATTATCACGAAGGATCTGAAATACCATCCTGACTTGTTTCACATGAGACTCCCAATCATCTGAAAAAATCAAAATATCATCCAAATATACAATCATGAATTTATCAAGATAATTCCGAAATATATCATGCATGAAAGACTGAAACACAGATGGAGCATTAGAAAGCCCGAAAGGCATCACAAGGTATTCAAAATGGCCTTCGGGCGTATTAAACGCAGTTTTCCATTCGTCACCCTGCTTAATACGAACAAGATTATATGCCCCTCGAAGGTCAATCTTAGTAAACCAACTAGCCCCCATAATCCTAGCAAACAGATCAGAAAGCAAAGGCAAAGGGTATTGGAATTTGACCGTGATCTTATTCAAGAGGCGATAATCAATACAGGGTCTCAAGGAGCCATCTATTTTGGCAACAAAAAAAACCTGCTCCCAATGGTGAAGAAGATGGCCGAATATGCCCCTTCTCCAAGGACTCCTTAACATTGCTCCGCATGGCGGTATGTTCTGGCACAGACAGGTTGAAAAGTCGACCCTTAGGGAACTTACAGCCTGGAATCAAGTCAATAGCACAATCACAGTCCCTATGCGGTGGAAGGGAACTGGACTTGGGCTCATCAAATACATCCTGGAAATCTGACAAAAACTCAGGAATTTCAGAAGAGGGGGAGGAGGCAATTGACATCACAGGAACGTCACCATGAACCCCCTGACAACCCCAACTAGTCACACACATAGATTTCCAATCTAATACCGGATTATGCACCTGTAACCATGGGAACCCAGCACAATAGCATCATGCAAATTATGCAACACCAGAAAACGACAATCTTCCTGATGGGCTGGCGCCATGCACATGGTCAGCTGTGTCCAAAACTGAGGCTTATTTTTAGCCAACGGTGTAGCATCAATGCCCCTCAAAGGAATAGGACTCTGCAAAGGCTGCAAGGGGAAACCACAACGTCTGGCAAATTCTAAGTCCATTAAGTTTAGAGCGGCGCCTGAATCCACAAATGCCATGACAGAAAATGACGATAATGAGCAGATCAGGGTCACAGATAACAGAAATTTAGGTTGTACAGTACTGATGGTAACAGAACTAGCGATTCTCTTGGTACGCTTAGGGCAATCAAAAGTAACATGAGCAGAATCGCCGCAGTAAAAACACAACCTATTCTGACGTCTGAATCCTTGTCGTTCAGCTCTAGACACAATCCTATCACACTGCATAGGCTCAGGACTCCGCTCGGAAGACAACGCCATAGTGTTCACAACTCTGCGCTCGCGCAAGCGCCGATCAATCTGAATGGCCAGAGACATAGAATCACTCAGACCAGCAGGCGGATTCAGAAAGACCCTTTCTGAAAATTGCCGCCAAGGCATCCTCATTCCATTTAGTCAGTACAGACCATTTTCTAAACTTCTGGCAATATGATTCTGCCGCTTCTTGACCCTGACACAGGGCCAACAAGGTCTTCTCAGCATGATCCACTGAATTAGGTTCTTCATACAATAACCCAAGCGCCTGAAAAAATGTGTCTACATTAAGCAACGCCGGATTCCCAGGTTCCAGGGCAAATGCCCAATCCTGGGGGTCACCACGCAGCAGAGATATAATAATTTTAACCTGCTGGATGGGATCACCAGGGGAACGGGGTTTCAGAGCAAAAAACAGTTTACAGTTATTTTTAAAGCTCAGAAATTTGGACCTATCCCCAAAAAACAAATCAGGAGTTGCAATTCTAGGCTCTAAAACTGGAGTCTGAACGATATAATCGGAAATACCCTGTACTCTAGCAGCAAGTTGATCCACACGAGAAGCCAATCCCTGAACATCCATACCAGCACCGAACTCCTGAGCCACCCAGAGGTAAAGAGGGAAGAGAAAAAAAAAACACAACAGACTACAGAAAAAAAAATGGCTCAGCACTTTCCTTCCCTTCTTCTGAGATGCGGTTAACTCATTGTTGGCCAGTTGTACTGCTACTGCTATGATCTGGTGGCCTAAGAGCAGCATGAGACGTACTCTGGAGAAGGTGGTACCTGTACTGACCCCAGACCCTGAACTTAACACCGCAACTAGAAGTAGCCGTGGAATGTACCTAGCGCTCCCTAGACATCTCGACACAGCCGGAGGACTAATTACCCCTAGAGATAGAAAAGGGAAAACTATCTTGCCTCAGAGAAAATTCCCAAAGGATAGGCAGCCCCCCACAAATATTGACTGTGAGAGGAGAGGGAAAAAACATACATAGACGGAAATGAGAATTTAGCAAAGTAGGCCACTTCTAGCTAAATAGAAAGGATAGGACAGAGTACTATGCGGTCAGTATTAAAACACTAGAAAATATCCACCACAGAAAATACAAAATCTCCACAGCTAACTAAAGATATGGAGGGTATATCTGCATCTCCAGAGATACCAGCTTGGCTAAAAAAATCCTTATACAGACCAAGCTGGACAAGACAAAACATAGAAAAGAACTGAACAAAAAGACCACAGCATGTGGACTGCAAAATCAAGGCCAGAACTTATCTTTGTTGAAACAAACTGCAAAGCAGGAGAGACCAGGAAGGGATGAGAATCCTCCAGGAACAATGGACAACTGGCACTGACTAAAGGGTGAAGGAAGACTAAATAGCCCAGTCAAAATTGCAAGAAGTGAACACACCTGACAAATGCTGCGACTCAGAGACAGCAGCGCTACCACTTACAACCACCGGAGGGAGCCCAAGAGCAGAATTCACAACAGCCGGGCTCACAATCTCCATTATAGGAGGGGGTTGGGGTCCGGGCTCTGGGCGGCCGCTCATGTTCTCTCCCCCATCTCTGTTTGGACCTTGTGCACTGGGCACAGTCATGGGGGACAGATAAGGGTCTTCCCCAAATTGTTCCCACAAAGCTGAAGCTATAATTGTCCTCAATGTCTTGTGCTGAAGATTAAGATTTCCCATCACTGGAGCTGAGGGTCCGAGGCCGCCCCCTGATGACAGCCCAGAGCATTATCCGCCTCCACCATCTGTACAGGGGGCACAATGCAGTCAGGGGGTAACGTCCTCCTGGAATCACCATACCCGGACTCCTCCATCAGATAGAGAAGTGTGATCCGTCACTGCACAGAACATGGATCCTCCAGAGTCCAGAGGTGGAAGCTTTACATCACTCTATCCGACGCTCAGCATTGTGCTTGGTGATGTACGGCTGCATGCAGCTCCTCGGCCATGAAGCTCCTGGCAGGGGCGCAGATTTTGTGCTGATGTTAATACCAGAGGAGGTCTGGACTCTGCAGTTATGGGGTCAGCAGATCTTTGGTGACTTTTTTCCCCTCTCCTCCTCAGCACTCGGTGTTGCTCAGCACGTTAGTGGATTGGTTGATTAATACTGAAAATGTATGATGGCGCAGTATATTGAAGAGTTCTATTTTTCCTTTACAATATTACATCTGTATGATTTTTAGTAATATGTGTGAGCAGGCAGCGCTGCCTTGTTTCTGTGGTGGTAGATCACTTTTCCCATTGACACATACTTGTAAAACTCTCGGCTGCCTTTTGCCTTTATTAATAAGCCGATAGATCCGCCGGCCCCAATCATGGCAATAACAACTGTATATAGACTGCCCCCTAGTGGCTGTAACGGGCAGTCACCTAGTTAGTGAGGCCCAATATGAAATTTAGGCTGCGGACCAGAGTTCTTTTTCATTCTAAGCAGCCATGATTTTTCAATGTATTAAAACCCCTTTAAGTCACTTTAAGACGAATGCCGGACCTTCCGGATCTCACTTGTGAGAGTATCCTGCGTTGTAGTTTAGAATTCTTGAGGTTTTTTCCTAGCACCAGTAATTAACAGCCAAACTACAATTACAAAATAATGCTGCAGTGTAAAGTATGGCAAACACTATTCAGAAGTGAACATCACTGGATAAGGTAACGTATTTTTTTTTGTAAAATGAGCTGTAATTTTTTTGTTAGGTGCCATTTTGCCACACACATACTGAGTATTACATTAAGACCACGTTCACACGATCAGTATTGGGTCAGTACTTTATATCAGGAGTGGAACAATCAGAGGAAAAGTAGAATAGAAACCCGTCACCACTTCTGTATTTATCACCCTCCTGGTTTTGGCTTACAAATACTGATGTAAAATACTGACCAAATACTGAATGAGTTAAATTCCAAAAAATATATATTTTTATTTACCCCAGTCCCCATAAATTAAGTATTCACAGTATTGTACAGGTAGTTAAAAATACAGGGATGACGAGTATGATTATTATTTACTGGTTTGTTAATTATTTATTTATTTATTTTTTTTTATGTATTTTTTTAAAAATTTTTGTACTGTAATTTTTTCGCCACTGAAAATTACAAATAAAAATCAACTTATTTTTTTTTTTTAATTCCTAATAATGCACTTGTATGTAGATATATATATCTATATATACCAGTGCAATAGAGCTATAAAAAGCATAAAGAAGAAAAAAATTGTGAAATACCCAATAGTGCATCCTGTGGCTCACTGTTAGAGTTTCTGCCCACCAAAGACACGTTAAAAAAAATAAAATAATTGCATTTATAAATTAATCCAGTGAGCGTTGTCCCACGTCTGGGACTATGATATGACTTGGGTCCCCTTCTCCAGGGGTCTTTGTGCAGCTAAAACTTGACACCTTCCTAATATTTTTTTACAATGGCTCAAGTATTAATGCGGAGTGATTAGATCAGGGGTATTCAGAAAAGCCTTATGTATGTGACCGCCTTGTACAGTTGAGCTGTAGCAATACGAGATGAGTATTTAGCAATGCTTACAAACTCGTTACGGTTAATTGATACTTCCCCTTTAAATTACATCATTATTAGTGATGCTAATAGCTAAAGACTTGTGTAAGTGTTTGTGATCTCCCATATTAAAGGGGTTGCCCAGGATCATGATATTGATGGCACCTCCACCAATCGGATGTTTTCAGGACTTGCGGTGGCCGGGGCACCATAGCGCCGCACACGTTCTCAGGTACTGTAGCTTTGCTCTCATTGAAGTGAATGCGATCCGAGTTGCAGTACCCAAAAAAGGCCTTTTGCGCAGTGTACGGCTCTGCATATTGTTACTTCTGGCCCTAAAATCATCTGATCGGTGGAGATGTAGGATGTTGGACCCCCCCACTAATCTTGTATTAATGACCTATCCAATGGATACACCATTAATATCTAAGTCTGTACCTAACTTTTGATGTGTGAAAGCGAAATCTAAGGATCAGCCGAGCAGAGCTGAAGAGGCGCAGAGCTCAGATCAGTGATCATTTCACCGATGCCGGTATCACAATCTTTATTAAAAATGAGTAATCTTGCAATTTCCACAATTTTTTAGCCTATGTATCAGGAAATGCACATGCACATTAACAGCAATGAGCAGAAACCCAACCCTATTTTTTTTTTGTATTGAAGCATCTAATGAGCGTGTGCAGAGGTCATTGTGAATCGAGGGGGATCTGTAACATTATGATTATTGGATCCTGTATTATCAGCTGTGTATATCGGCATTGTGAGTAGCAATTGACCAAAATGGAGAACCCCTTTAATGCCGCCACTGCTGAAGGTAACATTGACTGAGCTGCGTTTATCGGCTACGTAAGTGCTTGAGGAAAGCCAGATAATCAGCCGAAATGTGTCTGCTGAGCGCTGCTGCCTGATCTTACGCTGGAAACGATTTCTATGTATTCTTATCTACTCACTTGAGAGGACGCCGGCAAATATTTATTTGGTTCCCATAGTGAGTGGGGTGTAAATGTTTTTAGTGAGAACCAAGGTGCGTTGGACTTTCTCAGGGGACGCGATGACCTCTTTGGCTATTTCGACTTGTTCACAATTTAATTTATCTTCCGAAAAGTTCTGATTAGTTACTTTTTAGGTTTTGGTCTTAATATTGTTTTATTGGAAGGATGTGATTTTTCCCATCTCTATTTTTTTTCTTTTTTTTTTTCTTTTTGAAGTTATTATTTTTATAGCACCACCATATACCAGAGCGATGGGGCAGAGATTGTCACCACTCATATTGGTCCCCCATGTCCCATTGGGACTTGCAATCTAGTTTCCAAATAAACTTCTTAGTATTATGTTTTTTATTAGTATTTTTTTTTTTTTAGGTGTGACCCATGCAAACATAACTCCATGCAGATGTTGGTCTCTGGCAGGGATTGAATCCACTGAGCTCAACATTTTTAAAATATTTAGGGTATGTGCACACAATGCAGATTTAGTGCAGAATTGGTGCAGAGCCGCACTGTGATGTACAGTACAATGTAAATCAATGTGAAAAAAAAAAAGCTGTGCACATGGTGCAGAAAAATCCGCGCAGAAACGCTGCAGATTTCAAAGAAGTGCACGTCGCTTCTTTTGTGCATTTCTGCAGCGTTTCTGCACCCCTCCATTAATAGAAATCCGCAGTGGTAAAATCTGCACAAAAACTGCACAAAATCTGCATCAATTCCGCACAAAAAACGCACTAAAACCGCATAAAAAACGCACCTGCGGATTCTGCCAGGAGATGCAGATTTAGTGCAGAAAATTCTGCATCACATTTCCTACATTTGCATATACCGGTAGCTGTTGTTGTTTTTTCAACGTTTTTCAGCAAAAAAATATGGTTTTATCCACACACACACACAAAAAAATTATGACTCTGGGAAGAAGGTGAGTAAAAAACAAAAGTGCAAAAATGAAAATTAGCCTTAGCGGGAAGGCGCTTAAAGGTTGCAATCTACCAGAATAATGTAAGCAGGAAATTATTTGGGTGACATATACCGTAAATTTTTCCATGGAGACAGAGATATGTGAACATTTACGACGGAGCTGTGGGCACAGTAGTTCTGCGGTTTAGTACTTCTGTATTAGATCAGAATCAGAGACGCGGGATTTCCAGGACAGACAGACAGACAGACAGAAAGACAGACAGACAGACGGAAAAACCCTTAGACAATTATATATATAGATATATATATAAATATATATATATGTGTGTGTGTTTTTTGCGCAGTGTCCAACAACTCACGTGTGGCCATAGAGTTGTATACCTAGAAGGTATATTTGGTACTCCTGAGATATTCTGCCAACGTATGGACCAAATAACCTTCTCTTTGTTACTTTTCAGGTGGTGACATTATGGTACAGAGCTCCGGAAGTTCTCCTCCAGTCCAGCTATGCCACGCCGGTGGACCTTTGGAGCGTTGGATGTATATTTGCAGAAATGTTTAGACGAAAGTAAGATTCATTTATAATCTGTTATATTAAATCCTTTCTTTTACTGTCTACTTACCGTGCCGTGTTGAGAAGCTAAAGGGGTTGTGTAACATCTGTCAGTTCCACCAAATCTGCTCATCGAGCAGGATATCCATTCCGACATCCAGAAATTATTATGGGACCCAGCCAGGATACTTACTGAGCTTCTGACTGTGCCTCCTTGGCGTGTGGCAGCCTTTTTGCACACTCATAGGTGAGCCCGCTCCATACATGATGGGTGCCGGCTGTGTTATACAGCCGGCACCTTACTCTAACAGCAACGATTGGAGCTAGCTCTGATAACTGCTGCTTAACCGCTTAGATGCGACTGTCAATCTGACAGTGGCATTTAAATGGGTTGAAGTGGTGCTGGCTTCTGATCTGGCAACCATCCACCCCACTCCCCCGTGCTCTACTATAGGCTCCCGTCACTGCCAGCATGGCACTTTTGTGAAGCTATGACTGTGACTGGGCTTCATAGTAGATTGTTATTTTTATTATATACTGCAATATTATAATATCCCCTTGAGAAAGCGGTATTCTAACATGAAACGCGCGTTGGGGTCTTGCCACCAGTTTTTCCTGAGAGCCTGAGTCTCTCCACATAGGTAAGATATACCCTTCGAGACCCTGTAGTTATGTCCACTTGCTCTGAGTAATTAGGCTAGGATCACATTAGCTGAATAATCATCAAAAAGAAGAAAATATGCGGCACTCACCCTTCTTTTGCTGTGTATTCGTGCTCTTTATTGGATATAACTTATACAAGTTTAAACATCCATGTTAGGACATCAGGTTCACAGGAGGGTGCGGTAGTGGAGCGTGGACACATTAGCGTTTCTGTGCACAGCGTATCATCTGCATGCGCAAGCGCATGCCAAAAATAATGCTTACGCCTGCGCATCATCTTGCGCAAACAAAAACGCTGTGTGTGCATGCGTTTTGGCATGCTTTTGTGTTTTTTTATGGGCATGGTGGAGGCGGTGACATCATTTTCTGGACATTCGCAGACTAAAGTATGCATGCATATCGAACACATGTGTACGCATGTCCTTGCATACCAATGCATTCCCATAGACAGTAATGCATTTTTTTGACGCAATCGTCTGCATGTGGACGATGGCGCAATATTTGACGCCTCAAAAAATGCAACATGTTGCGTGCGCTGGACATCGCGAAACGACGCATGCGAACGCATGCAAAAACATGTCCCTGCGTACACAGTGTTAAAGATATGTATGCATGACGCATGCGTATGTATGCGGACTATACGCTGTGCACAGCAACGCTAATGTGAGCCCGGCCTTAGATTTGCATTAATGGGCTGGTGTGGTGCTGCTCTTAGCTACAAATATATGCAATGTAACTGTCACTTGACTTGTTGTGTTTCTCATGTATTCATGGCTGTCTTTCGTTTGTCTTTTTTATACACTGTTATTCTAAAAGAAATGTGTTAATAAAAATCACTATTTAAACCCTTCTACTCCACAAACTTCTGTTTCTACAATACTATAATATTGCAGTAGATAGTACAAATGACCGCAGGTTGAAATTCAATAAGACGTCTATAAAAAGAAATATGTAAAAACTAGTTTAAGAATGTAAAACAAAATACTAAAAATAAAAAAAATAAAAAGTTGAAATCACTCTTGTGTTCTCAATAGAAAAAAAGAAATGTAAACATATTTGGTATCACCATGTTTGTAAAATTGCGATGTGTGTGTGTGTATATGTACAGTTGTGGCCAAAAGTATTGACACCCCTGCAATTCTGTCAGATAATACTCAGTTTCTTCCTGAAAATGATTGCAATCACAAATTCTTTGGTATTATTATCTTCATGTAATTTGTCTTAAATGAAAAAAACACAAAAGAGAATGAAGCAAAAAGCAAAACATTGATCATTTCACACAAAACTCCAAAAATGGGCCAGACAAAAGTATTGGCACCCTCAGCCTAATACTTGGTTGCACAACCTTTAGCCAAAATAACTGCGATCAACCGCTTCCGGTAACCATCAATGAGTTTCTTACAATGCTCTGCTGGAATTTTAGACCATTCTTCTTTGGCAAACTGCTCCAGGTCCCTGATATTTGAAGGGTGCCTTCTCCAAACTGCCATCTTTAGATCTCTCCACAGGTGTTCTATGGGATTCAGGTCTGGACTTATTGCTGGTCACCTTAGAAGTCTCCAGTGCTTTCTCTCAAACCATTTTCTAGTGCTTTTTGAAGTGTGTTTTGGGTCATTGTCCTGCTGGAAGACCCATGACCTCTGAGGGAGACCCAGCTTTCTCACACTGGGCCCTATATTATGCTGCAAAATTTGTTGGTAGTCTTCAGACTTCATAATGCCATGCACACGGTCAAGCAGTCCAGTGCCAGAGGCAGTGAAGCCACCCCAAAACATCAGGGAACCTCCGCCATGTTTGACTGTAGGGACCGTGTTCTTTTCCTTGAATGTCTCTTTTTTTCTCCTGTAAACTCTATGTTGATGCCTTTGCCCAAAAAGCTCTACTTTTGTCTCATCTGAAAAGAGAACATTCTTCCAAAAAGTTTTAGGCTTTTTCAGGTAAGTTTTGGCAAACTCCAGCCTGGCTTTTTTATGTCTCGGGGTAAGAAGTGGGGTCTTCCTGGGTCTCCTACCATGCAGTCCCTTTTCATTCAGACGCCGACGGATAGTATGGGTTGACACTGTTGTACCCTAGGACTGCACGGCAGCTTGAACTTGTTTGGATGTTAGTCGAGGTTCTTTATCCAACATCCGCACAATCTTGCGTTGAAATCTCTTGTCAATTTTCCTTTTCCGTCCACATCTAGGGAGGTTAGCCACAGTGCCATGGGCTTTACACTTCTTGATGACACTGCGCATGGTAGACACAGGAACATTCAGGTCTTTGGAGCTGGACTTCTTTCTTTTCTCCATGCTCAATGTGGTACACACAAGGACACAGGACAGAGGTTGAGTCAACTTTAATCCATGTCAACTGGCTGCAAGTGTGATTTAGTTATTGCCAACACCTGTTAGGTGCCACAGGTAAGTTACAGGGGCTGTTAATTACACAAATTAGAGAAGCATCACATGATTTTTCGAACAGTGCCAATACTTTTGTCCACCCCCTTTTTTATGTTTGGTGTGGAATTATATCCAATTTGGCTTTAGGACAATTCTTTTTTGTGTTTTTTCATTTAAGACAAATTAAATGAAGATAATAATAACAAAGAATTTGTGTTTGCAATCATTTTCAGGAAGAAACTGAGTATTATCTGACAGAATTGCAGGGGTGTCAATACTTTTGGCCACAACTGTATATATATACAGTATAATTTGCAATATATAAAATTAATGAACCAATATGATAAACGCTATAAAGGAAAAAAAATCAAATTGCTAATTTTCAGTCTCAATATTTCTTCTAAGCAAATGCAATAAAAAGTGATCAAAATGTTATGTGTTCCCCAAAATAATATCACTAAAAAACATCAGATCTTCATGCAAAAAATAAAACTCTCATACGAGGTCATAGTCAGAAAAATATAAATGTTACGGATCTCAGAAAATGGCAACAAATACCAAAGTAAAAGGAGTAAGGATGACTAGACTGATGCATCTAACAGAAAACCATGTGCATAAGACTATGGCGAAACACAACGTTCCGTGTAGCTGTATGTGCCAGCGCTGGTCTCCACGGACTGGCTTATAGTCTCCATGAAATTAAAGGCGTAAAGAGACATTGAGGGGGCATTATACATTGGGTTGGGGTGCAAAATAAAAAATGCAAATTTTGGAGCAATCCTATTTTTGCAAAAAATTTGCTAGTTGTTTTCAATTGTGAAGAATTGTGGCCAGGCGCATGTACTAGAATTTACGCAATTACATAATCTGTACCAGTTTGTAACACGTGCCTCTTATTAAATACTAGATGGTGGCCTGATTCTAACGCATCGGGTATTCTAGAATATGTATGTAGTTATTTATGAAGATTTAAGAATAATGCAGTGAATACGCAGGATTTTCCTGGTAAAATATATACATTATCATTAAATTTTATTGCTCATAGAACTTAATACAACTGAACGAATCAGCCTGACTGCGCCTGTCGCTGATTGGTCGCGGGCGGCTGGCGCAACCAATCAGCGAAGCGTGGTTCAAATCTTGCGCCAGTCCGGGGCCGGACTGCGCCTGTCGCTGATTGGTCGTGGCCGGCCGGGCGTGACCAATCAGTGAAGCGTGGTTCAAATCCTGCGCCAATTCGCAGCTGGACTGCGCCTGTCGCTGATTGATCGCGGGTGGCTGGCGCAACCAATCAGCGAAGCTTGGTTCAAATCCCGCGCCAATTCGCAGCCAATCAGCGATGCGGAATTTCCGTTACAGACAGACAGAATTAGACAATTATATAGTAGAATATGCATCTTTCCGCAGCCTTTATGAAAGACTGGATCTTTGTAAATTTACACCCTCCATTATCTATATGTAATTTCCTCCTGAGTTTCTTCGGACCGGACAGATGTTTTCTCGGCATCAGCAGTTTGATTGACAGCCGTTGTAAGACGCAGTAACAGCATGAATCTGCGGTCGGCGCTTGCTGTAACAGTAGGGACCTGGCAGCACAAATGTGGTTTTCTTCCCAGCGTTGGTCCTCGCCAGGCGCCCAGTGCGGGCTCGGGGCTGCGGTGAGATCAGCCTGTGGCAGTGAAGAGGGAAATACGAGGAAGTCTGTGACTGCAAACCGTGGCAAACACGTGGGGCGGCCGTGGCGAGGCTGACAGGAGGGGAACAGAAGATTTATCCTCCATTATTGAGGTTAAGAAACCTGATTTACCGTCGATTCCAGGAAATTAGGATTTTCTGTCTTTTCCTGGAATCTGTGACCTAAAACTGCACTAGGGAATGCTGGGAAGGTCTAGCTAGCCGTTACCGGTAGTAAATCACAGCTGGATTAGTTATCTGTATGAATATACACAATATGGAGAAAAGTACTGGGACACACATCTTTGTCATGGAAATCAGATTTCTCCTCAGTCCCATTGCCCCCTGACCAACTGTGGTTCTCACAGATAGTACAGACACTTGGACCGTGAACGTGTGAAACCGACATTAGTTTTGATAAATGAGGCCATTTTCTAAAAGAAAAACTGGGTTACTATGGCAGCAGCTTTGTTTTCATTTCTTATTGTTCTGGAAAAATGCAAACTCTGCTGTTATTGGTTGCTGCGGTCAACAAATACAATTTTTCTTTAGACCGTTTTTATAAATCTGCTTTGCTGTATGTAGAAGAATGGAACAGGTAGGCCTCATTTATCATCTGTCTTTGTAGCCCATAGCAACTAATCACAGAACAGCTTTCATTTTTCCAGAACAGTATAAGGAATAAAATCTGAGTTCTGATTGGCTGCTATGGGAACAGCTTTGATAACTAAGGTCCAATTGTCTAGTTACTCATTACACCCAGTCAAGCGTAGCACACCCTGGATATGGCGGGAGATGTAGCGCCATAGTGCCACGTGTTAGAGGCCACATTACTGTTAAATCTGACTTTAGAATAAAAGGATCTATTAATGTCCCAAAAGGGCCGTCACACACTAAGCTTATTGACTTGACGACGTAAGCGACTGTAAGGAAATGTAACCCCTTAGATGCCGCTGTCAGTTGTGACAGCAAAATTTATCCGGTTGGACATACGGTAATATTTAAAAGTTTGGGCACCCCCTGGTCAAAATTACTATTGTTGTGAGCAGTTAAGCAAGATGAAGATGATATGATCTCTAAAAGGCCTAAAGTTAAAGATGACACATTTCCTTTGTATTTTAGGCAAAAAAAAAGTGTAATTTTTTTTTTAAATGAGAAAAAAGACAATATAAGGAAAATGAGCCTCTGCAAAATGTTGAGCGCTGTGATGGTGTGATATGCTATGTGGGGTCATTTTTCTGTATATTTCTATTTTACTTATTTTCATGGTGTTCTCTTGTAGGATGAGTTATTTGCTAATTGATGAATGGCTGTTGCTGCCATCTGATATCAGCCCCCACAGTATTGTTTGCTAATATGCTAATGACATGTTGACCTAGCTTGTTGAAACAATGAGCCCCTGCGACCTTCCCCCTCCTGACCTGAGAATGAGGAGAGGGACTTGTAAATATCAGGGAGGTGAGACACAGATCAGTCCTGTGTGGAACTATGATGTGTTCACAGCACCTCAGAGAGAAAGAAGAGTATATTGACTATGCTATCCTCTGTCTGCTGGATTGTTGTACTTTTATCCTCTTACTGAACTGCATTCAGGTTCTGGACTATTTTATCCTTTGCGTGGTGGATCGTATTTGGGCCTTTCATATTTTTGCCTAAATAAAGGTCTTGGAATTGTTTACTATACTCTAGCTCTGTTGATTGTGTGGTACCGGAGAAGGACCCAGTGACAGGCGCCCTGCATGGTTAGTATCAAGTCTTTCAATTCTTGTTTGAGGGATTTTCTTCCATTCTTCCTTGTAGAATTCCTCCAGTTCTGTGAGATTCCCGGGTCGTCTTCCATCCTGTGCTATTTTGAGGTCTGGCCACAGATTTTGAATGATGATCAGATCAGAGGACTGTGAGGGCCATTGTAAAACCTTTAGCTTGTGCCTTTTGAGGATGTCTATTGTGGATTGTGACGTGTGTTTAGGATCATTATCCATATATAGAAGCCATCCTCTTTTCAGCTTCAACTTTTTACAGATTGTGTTATGTTTGCATCAAGAATTTGTTGAAATATCATTGAATCCATTCTTCCCTAGACTTGTGAAATGCTCCCCGTGTCATTGGCTGCAACACAACCCCAAAGCATGATTGATCCACCCCCATGCTTAATGGTTGGCGAGGTGTTCTTTTCCTGAAATTCTGTGCCCTTTTATTTCTACACATACCTGTGATCATTGTAGCCAAAGAGTTTTAATTTAACCTCATCAATACACAGGATTTGTTTCCAAAATGCATCAGACTTGTTTAGATGGTGTTTTGCATACTTCTGATGCTGAATGTTATGGGGAGGATGCAGGAGAGGTTTTCTTCTGATGACTCTTCAATGAAAGTCATATTTGTGCAGGTGTCTCTGAACAGTAAAACAGTGTACCCAACACCAGAGTCTGCTAAATCTCTGAATTTCTGAAGGTCTTTTGCAGTCAAGCGGGGTTTCTGATTTCCTTATCTAGCAATCCTACAAGCATCTCTCACTGAAATTTTGCTTGGTTTTCCAGACCTTATCTTGAACTCCACTGTTCCGGATAGCTGCCATTTCTTAATTACATTTCGAACAGAGGAAAGGGCAACTTGAAAACACTTTGCTATCTTCTTCTTATTGCCTTCTCCTGCTTTTTGGGCCTCCACCATTTTCAGAGTGCTAGGCAGCTGCTTAGAAGAACCCATGGCTGTTTGTTGTGAATTCTGTTTGTGGGCTCCCCCGGTGGTGTTTTATGGTAGTGCCACTTATTTGCCTTCTTCTATCCTTGATCACCTGTTGACACCCATTAGGGGAGTTTCCTATTTAAGGCTGCTTGGCTGCTGGTCCGATGCCGGCCAACAATGTATCAGTAGCATTCTGTTGCATTCTCCTGCCTCAAGATCCTGTTCAGCTAAGTTGAATTTTGTTTCTAGTTAATGCTATTTTTGTCCAGCTATTTGCAATGTGACTCTCTGTAGCTGGAAGCTCTCGTGGACTGAAATTGCCACTCCAGTGGCATGAGTTGTCACTGGAGTTTTAAAGTAATTTCAGGATGGTGTTTTTGAGTAGTGTTTTGAAGTTGACCGTGAAGTGACTCTTTCCTGTACTTCTGCTATCTAGTAAGCGGACCTCACTGTGCTAAATCTGCTGTTCATCCTACGTATGTCTTTTCCTCTTGACTCACCGTCAATATCTGTGGGGGGCTGCTATCTCCTTTTGGGGTTCATCTCTGGAGGTAAGGCAGGCCTGTATATTCCTCTGATAGGGGTAGTTAGATCTCCGGCTGGCGCGTGGTGTCTAGGGCATCGTAGGAAACACTCCCCGGCTACTTCCAGTGTTGTGTCAGGTTCAGGTCACGGTCACTTTAGTTTCCATCACCCGAGAGCTAGTCCGTTGTTATTTTGATTTCCCTGCCATTGGGAAAATCATAACAGTTTGGCCGGCCTTCATGTGTTAAAACTATGCACTAAAGCAGGAAAGGATATGAAAAGGTTTTTTTTTTCCTTCTGTGTTTGGAAAGTGCACCTTAGTGCTTATTTGTACTCCTTGCTTAAACTGCAGTCTTCAGCCTTTTTTTTTTTTTCCTCTCCTCTTAATCTCTGAATGGCTTTGGTTACACCTGTTTGAATCATGGATCCACAGAGTTTGGTTGCAGGTCTGAATAACCTGGCTACAAAGGTCCAGAACTTACAAGATTTTGTTATACGTGCTCCAATGTCTGAACCTAAGATCCCTATGCCTGAATTTTTTACCGGAGACAGATCCCGTTTTTTGAATTTCAGAGAGAATTGTAAATTGTTTTTGTCTCTGAAATCTCACTCTGCTGGTGATCCTGCGCAACAGGTTAAAATTGTTATTTCTCTATTGCGGGGTGACCCACAAAGTTGGGCATTTGCATTGTCGCCAGGGGATCCTGCGTTATTAAATGTAGATGCGTTTTTTCTGGCTTTGGGGTTGCTTTATGAAGAACCTAATTTAGAGATTTTGGCTGAGAAAGCCTTGATAGCTCTTTCCCAAGGGCAAGATGAAGCTGAGATATACTGCCAAAAATTTCGTAAATGGTCGGTGCTTACTAAATGGAATGAGTGCGCTCTAGCAGCTAATTTCAGAGAAGGTCTCTCTGATGCCGTGAAGGATGTCATGGTGGGGTTCCCTGTGCCTACAGGTCTGAATGATGCCATGAAATTGGCTATCCAGATTGATCGGCGTTTACGGGAGTGCAAATCTGTGCACCATATGGCGGTATCTTCTGAGCAAAAATCTGTGCACCATATGGCGGTATCTTTTGAGTAAAAACCTGTGCACCATATGGCGGTATCTTCTGAGCAAAAACCTGTGCACCATATGGCGGTATCTTCTGAGCAAAAACCTGTGCATCATTTGGCGGTGACCTCTGAAAAGGCACCAGAGCATATGCAATGCGATAGTGTATTGTCTAGAGGCGAACGACAGAATTACAGGCGCAAAAATGGGTTGTGCTTCTATTGCGGAGATCCAGCTCATGTTATATCAGCATGCTCTAAACGCATAAAGAAGGTTGATAAAAAGGTTGATAAATCTTTTTCTATGGGTACCTTGCAGTCTAAATTTCTTTTGTCCGTGACATTGATTTGTACTTTATCATCTGTTACTGTGAATGCTTATGTGGATTCTGGCGCCGCTCTGAGTCTCATGGATTGGTCCTTTGCCAAGCGTTGTGGGTTTGATTTAGAGCCTCTGGAGGTTTCTATTCCCTTAAAGGGTATTGATTCTACACCTTTGGCTAGCAATAAACCACAATATTGGACACAAGTGACTATGCATCTTTCCCCAGACCATCAGGAGATTATTCGTTTCCTTGTGTTATATAATCTACATGACGTATTAGTACTTGGATTACCATGGTTACAAATTCATAATCCAGTCTTGGACTGGAGATCAATGTCTGTGCTGAGCTGGGGATGTCGGGGGATTCATGGGGATGCACCTTTGGTTCCCATTTCTTCATCTACTCCCTCTGAGATCCCAGCATTTCTGTCAGATTTTTATGATGTCTTTCAGGAGCCTAAAACTGATTCTCTCCCCCCTCACAGAGAGTGTGACTGCGCTATTGAGTTGATTCCCGGTAGTAAATTTCCTAAGGGTCGCTTGTTTAACTTGTCTGTACCTGAACATACTGCTATGCGGGAGTATATCAGAGAATCTTTGGAAAAGGGTCATATTCGCCCCTCTTTGTCTCCACTGGGGGCAGGGTTTTTCTTTGTGGGTAAAAAGGATGGTTCATTGAGACCTTGTATCGACTATCGACTTCTGAATAAGATTACAGTTAAATACCAGTACCCGTTACCTTTACTGACTGATCTTTTTGCTCGCATAAAGGGGGCGAAGTGGTTCACTAAGATCGATCTACGTGGTGCGTATAATTTGGTGCGGATTAAGCAGGGGGATGAGTGGAAGACCGCATTTAATACGCCTGAAGGCCATTTTGAGTATTTGGTAATGCCTTTCGGTCTCGCGAATGCCCCTTCCGTTTTTCAGTCCTTTATGCACGATATTTTCCGTGAATATCTGGATAAATTTATGATTGTGTATTTGGATGATATTTTGATTTTTTCAGAGGACTGGGAATCTCATGTTCATCAGGTCAGGAGAGTTTTTCAGGTTTTACGAGCTAATTCTCTATTTGTGAAGGGCTCAAAGTGTATTTTTGGGGTTCAGAGAATTTCCTTTTTGGGATATATTTTTTCCCCTTCATCTATGGAGATGGACCCTGTTAAGGTTCAGGCTATTTGTGATTGGATTCAACCCACTTCTCTAAAGAGTCTTCAGAAATTCTTGGGATTTGCTAATTTCTATCGCCGATTCATAGCGGGTTTTTCTGCCATTGCTAAACCTTTGACTGATTTGACCAAGAAGGGTGCTGATGTTGCTAATTGGTCCTCTGCGGCTGTGGAGGCCTTTCGGGAGCTTAAGCGCCGCTTTTCTTCTGCTCCTGTGTTGCGCCAGCCTGATGTTTCGCTCCCGTTCCAGGTTGAAGTAGATGCTTCCGAGATCGGAGCAGGTGCAGTTTTGTCGCAGAAAGGTCCTGACTGCTCAGTGATGAGACCATGTGCGTTTTTCTCTCGAAAGTTTTCGCCCGCTGAGCGAAATTATGATGTTGGAAATCGGGAGCTCTTGGCCATGAAGTGGGCATTTGAGGAGTGGCGTCATTGGCTTGAGGGTGCTAGACACCAGGTGGTGGTCTTGACTGACCACAAAAATCTAATTTATCTTGAGTCAGCCAGGCGTCTGAATCCTAGACAGGCGCGCTGGTCGTTGTTTTTCTCTCGATTTAACTTTGTGGTTTCATATCTGCCTGGGTCTAAGAATGTGAGGGCGGATGCCCTCTCTAGGAGTTTTGAGCCTGACTCGCCTGGTGATTCCGAACCTACTGGCATCCTGAAGGATGGGGTGATATTGTCAGCTGTCTCCCCAGACCTGCGGCGCTCTTTGCAGGAGTTTCAGGTGGATAGGCCTGATCGCTGTCCGCCTGGTAGACTGTTTGTCCCTGATGACTGGACCAGTAGAGTTATTTCGGAGGTTCACTCTTCCGCGTTGGCAGGTCATCCTGGAATTTTTGGCACCAGGGATCTGGTGTCTAGGTCCTTCTGGTGGCCTTCCTTGTCTCGAGATGTACGTATTTTTGTGCAGTCTTGTGATGTTTGTGCTCGGGCTAAGCCCTGCTGTTCCCGGGCCAGCGGGTTGTTGTTGCCCTTGCCTATTCCTAAGAGGCCTTGGACGCACATCTCTATGGACTTTATTTCTGACCTTCCTGTTTCTCGTAGGATGTCCGTCATCTGGGTGGTGTGTGACCGTTTTTCCAAGATGGTTCACTTGGTACCTTTGCCCAAATTGCCCTCCTCCTCTGAGCTGGTCCCTCTATTTTTTCAGAATGTTGTGCGTTTGCATGGTATTCCTGAGAATATAGTGTCTGACAAGGGTACTCAGTTTGTGTCTAGATTTTGGCGGGCGTTCTGTGCCAGGATGGGCATCGACTTGTCTTTTTCGTCTGCATTCCATCCTCAGACTAATGGCCAGACTGAGCGTACTAATCAGACCTTGGAGACTTACTTGAGGTGTTTTGTGTCCGCTGATCAGGACGATTGGCTTGATTTTTTGCCATTGGCAGAGTTTGCCCTTAACAATCGGGCCAGTTCTGCCACTTTGGTTTCTCCATTTTTTTGTAATTCAGGGTTTCACCCTCGCTTTTCGTCCGGTCAATTGGAGTCTTCGGATTGTCCTGGAGTAGATGCTGTGGTTGATAGAATGCATCAGATTTGGGGACAGGTTGTGGACAATCTGAAGTTGTCCCAGGAGAAGACTCAACAGTTCACTAATCGTCATCGGCGTGTCGGTCCTCGTCTTTGTGTTGGGGACCTGGTTTGGTTGTCTTCTCGATTTGTTCCTATGAAGGTCTCGTCTCCTAAGTTTAAGCCTCGGTTTATCGGCCCTTATAGGATTCTGGAGGTTCTCAATCCTGTGTCCTTTCGTTTGGACCTCCCAGCATCTTTTACTATTCATAATGTTTTTCATCGGTCATTGTTGCGGAGGTATGAGGTGCCGGTTGTTCCGTCTGCTGATCCTCCTGCTCCTGTGCTGGTTGAGGGTGAGTTGGAGTATGTGGTGGAAAAGATCTTGGACTCCCGTGTTTCCAGACGGAAACTTCAGTATCTGGTTAAGTGGAAAGGCTATGGTCAGGAGGATAATTCTTGGGTGACAGCATCTGATGTTCATGCTCCTGATTTGGTTCGTGCATTTCATAGTGCTCATCCAGATCGCCCTGGTGGTTCTGGTGAGGGTTCGGTGCCCCCTCCTTAAGGGGGGGGTACTGTTGTGAATTCTGTTTGTGGGCTCCCCCGGTGGTGTTTTATGGTAGTGCCACTTATTTGCCTTCTTCTATCCTTGATCACCTGTTGACACCCATTAGGGGAGTTTCCTATTTAAGGCTGGTTGGCTGCTGGTCCGATGCCGGCCAACAATGTATCAGTAGCATTCTGTTGCATTCTCCTGCCTCAAGATCCTGTTCAGCTAAGTTGAATTTTGTTTCTAGTTAATGCTATTTTTGTCCAGCTATTTGCAATGTGACTCTCTGTAGCTGGAAGCTCTCGTGGACTGAAATTGCCACTCCAGTGGCATGAGTTGTCACTGGAGTTTTAAAGTAATTTCAGGATGGTGTTTTTGAGTAGTGTTTTGAAGTTGACCGTGAAGTGACTCTTTCCTGTACTTCTGCTATCTAGTAAGCGGACCTCACTGTGCTAAATCTGCTGTTCATCCTACGTATGTCTTTTCCTCTTGACTCACCGTCAATATCTGTGGGGGGCTGCTATCTCCTTTTGGGGTTCATCTCTGGAGGTAAGGCAGGCCTGTATATTCCTCTGATAGGGGTAGTTAGATCTCCGGCTGGCGCGTGGTGTCTAGGGCATCGTAGGAAACACTCCCCGGCTACTTCCAGTGTCGTGTCAGGTTCAGGTCACGGTCACTTTAGTTTCCATCACCCGAGAGCTAGTCCGTTGTTATTTTGATTTCCCTGCCATTGGGAAAATCATAACAGCTGTTATTTTAGAGGTTAGAGGAGGCTGGGTAATTATAAAGCTGGGAAATTTGTATTGCTTGGCCTTTCCTAACGGTGATAGTGAACAAGCCATAACACTAACTGGCTAACTAAGGTCTGAAACCTTGGTCAAAGTTATCTGAGCACACAAATCTCCAAGGCTGCCCAAACTTTTGCATCGGCACATTTTCCTTTTTTGTTATTTGTAAAATGTAAAAGATGAAAATATACAATATATGTGTGTGTGTGTGTGTGTGTATATGTGTGTGGGTATATATATAATTTTTTTTTGCTTAAACTTTACACCTGCGATAATTTCATCTTTAACTAGCTTAACTCTTGACAATAACAGTAATTTTAACCAGGGGTGGCAAAACTTTTATTTGCCAGTGCATATCCCCTTTGATGTTGCTCTCAGTTGCAAAATTTAAAAGGTTAGAAATGTAACCCCTTAGATAAAATTTTTAGAATTAAAAGAAAATTTTTTAAAAAATGTAAATATTTGATATCTCCGCGTGTGTAAGTGTCTAAAATAATAATCACGCAATGGCCCATAAACCTGGTGGCACTCAGAATGCACCGTTAAATTTTGCAGAATTGTCACGTTTCAGGGTCTGAAACAACTTTTCTAGTAAATTAATCCGCACAGATTAGATACTGTCAACCTCTCAAGAATTGTAATTTAATAGAAAACTGTGTCCAGACTGTGGATGAAGCCATGCATCCTTCCCTCTACAGCAAGATATCAAAGCACATGTTGATCGGGCCAGACTCCCCAGATAAACGTGGGCCAACATTTTTGCTTTGAATGATTTTGGCTGAACAACAGTTGAAAATGTTCTGCCTCCACGTTTTGTAAATGTATTTTGCTTTTTTATTTTCTAACACTTGATTTGTTGGAGTGTTACTAGCTGCATTATTTACGTATGATTAATCATCCGCGACTTGTTGCTACTCATCACCTCCCACACTTCACTATCTATGGCAGTAGGAAGTATTCGGCAAACGCTTTTGTGATGTTTAGGGGAAGTTGTGGTTTTGATTGGCAGCGGCAGGTGCAGGACTATCAATAACCTGTATATGATAAAAGCTGTATTTATAGCACAAAAAAGTGAATGTTTCCATTTTAGTAGACAACTAGCACACCTCTTTTTCATAATGCTCCATTTTTGCAATTGTTTAAAATCATTTTGTTGTTAGCGAGGCTTTTCATTCTGGTAGCAAATAACTTTTAGGATTTGTATTACAAAATCAATTCAACAATACTGATAATGGAAACTGGATCAGTCGGGGTCATACTGTCTCACCAGAGTAACAGAGCATCCTCCAGTGGAGAAACCAGAAGGTCCAGCGGAAGACAACTCTGGGAACCAGAAGGTCCAGCAGAAGACAACTCTGGGAACCAGAGGGTCCTGTGGAAGACAACTCTGGGAACCGGAGGGTCCCGAGGAAGAAAACTCTGGGAATCGGAGGGTCCAGCGGAAGACAACTCTGGGAACCAGAGGGTCCAGCGGAAGACAACTCTGGGAACTGGAAGGTCCAGCAGAAGACAACTCTGGGAACCCAAGGGTCCATCGGAAGACAACTCTGGGAACCAGAGGGTCCTGTGGAAGACAACTCTGGGAACCGGAGGGTCCCGAGGAAGACAACTCTGGGAACCCAAGGGTCCAGCGGAAGACAACTCTGGGAACCAGAAGGTCCAGCGGAAGACATCTCCGGGAACGAGAGGGTCCAGCGGAAGACAACCCTGGGAACCGGGGGGTCCAGCGGAAGACAACTCTGGGAACCGGAGCGTCCAGCGGAAGACAACTCTGGGAATCGGAGGGTCCAGCGGAAGACAACTCTGGGAACTGGAGGGTCCAGCAGAAGACAACTCTGGGAACCAGAGGGTCCAGCGGAAGACAACTCTGGGAACCAGAGGGTCCAGCCGAAGACAACTCTGGGAACCGGAGGGTCCAGCGGAAGACAACCCTGGGAACCGGAGGGTCCAGCGGAAGACAACCCTGGGAACCGGAGGGTCCAGCGGAAGACAACTCTGGGAACCAGAGGGTCCAGCGGAAGACAACTCTGGGAACCAGAGGGTCCAGCAGAAGACAACTCTGGGAACCGGAGGGTCCAGCCGAAGACAACTCTGAGAACCAGAGGGTCCAGCGGAAGACAACTCTGGGAATCAGAGGGTCCAGCGGAAGACAATAGTCGGAACCAGAGGTCCCAAAAGAATCTACTTTGATAAGGTTATTTACAAATAAGAGTTTGATTTTGGTAATTGGTATCTTGGTAACAACCACAATAGCAATGAACCCGTTAAAGATGTTGTAAAGCTCAAAATGTTATCTTTTATTGTGTTAATAATAGTGAGATATATAAACTACTAATATACGGTATGTCAATCACAAATGGTGCCGCTTCCATCTTTGGTTCAACACAGAAGAGTGTTTCCTGTATCAGCTGGTGACCAGCGCTGTGTGAAGGGGCTGGCTGACTGCTCATTTCAAAAGCTAAAGCCAGTCCCCTTTTCCAGCATGGACTAAGATATAGTAAAAAAAAGTAGACTGCTGCAGCCAATCACTGGCCATAACAGAGACTAATGGGACACTGGCTTCCCCAGAGTTGCAGCCTCTTGCAGTGTGTCACTGGGCGCTTCCTCTTTATAGGACATCCGTATCTTATAATATGGTATACTTTATTATTTAATCAATAAATACAGTATTTTTTACAGTCATATTCTGTATATTACTAGTAGAAATACTAATTAATTATTACTCACCCACAGTATAGTATGGAGTTGTACGGAAATCCTAGCTATGTCTCCAGACAATCGTTATCTGATATAGTACTAAATAAATCCAGGACCTCTGGGGCCTCGGCAGCAGCATCATCATTTTTCGCCGTCTGTTCCTTCCACTTCACCAGATGGTCTCAATCTGTAGATATCTGACTGCGAGTCGTACAGCGGGTGTTCATTGAAGGTTTGGATTATTGTCAAGAAGCTGTTATATCAACATGCAGCACATTTCCAATTCTTGGAAGGAAACATATCATGGAAATAAAGGAATGGCTGGACATGTCAGAGAGGACTACCTGGTGGCGTGAGAATATTTTGCTGAACTGGTTCCAATGAAGAAGATGAAAGAAGCAAAAAGAATGACGAAATGTTGGAACTTTGCTCAACAACCAAAATGGACATGCGTGAAAATGTTCACATGACTCCGGGCCAAGGCCTCACAAATGATACAACATCTGCCATATCATCCTAATTGCAGAGGCTCCTTGTTCACTTGTGGTTTTGTGCCTGGTTATGTCCTCCTCTGAGAATATATCTCCGACGATTTCCCCAGTGATATCACAGCTGTCAGGCTTTAAAGTGCCAACTCTCTTACCAAGTCAATCAGAGGGAGCAAACTGGATGAGTTTCATTGGAGGCTTCTAAATATGGCTGCTAATGAGGGATGGTGGCCCTTAGGGGCCTGCATAGTGATCCTAACTGAAGACAGAAACACCCAAATTACGTAAATGTGCAGACATTAGGTGGAACACAGCCTAAGCCCCACAACAAGTCTTGTGCTTGGTGTTTTAGGACATGTTTTCAGAGACTTAAAGACTTAAGAATTCTGTGGAAAAGTGTATATAATTTGGATGTTCATTAGCATCCTAAATGCAAAAAATAAGAAGTTTCAAAGTAGTGGCTAAACATTTTCAACCATTTTACTGCTGTAGAGTGTGTGCAAGTCCTTTTAACTAGATAAGTGCTCTACAGGGCCATCAGTATCCTGCTCCTGCCGCCGACGGGCAATCTGTTCTCCGCCTCCTTTCTCTGTGTTATAGATAGCTCTAGGGAGAGGTATGGGTTGTACAGCGCAGATCAAAGTGTAGAAAGTAGTGAAAGCATCTATGTTCTCAAGGAGGGCAGAGAAAACAGGCTGTAGATAGGGAAGAAGTCTATCAAAATTCTGCTCCTAGTTACGATTGTCTCTTCTCCCTTCTCTCAGTGTTAGAGATAGCAGCAAGGGGAGGGTTGTACGTGGCAGATTAGAGTATGGAGACAGAATGGTGAAAGCATCTATGTTCTCAAGGAGGGCAGAGAAAATGGGCTGTAGATAGGGAAGAAGTCTATCAAAATTCTGCTCCTAGTTACGATTGTCTCTTCTCCCTTCTCTCAGTGTTAGAGATAGCAGCAAGGGGAGGGTTGTACGTGGCAGATTAGAGTTTGGAGACAGAATGGTGAAAGCATCTATGTTCTCAAGGAGGGCAGAGAAAATGGGCTGTAGATAGGGAAGAAGTCTATCAAAATTCTGCTCCTAGTTACGATTGTCTCTTCTCCCGTCTCTCAGTGTTAGGGATAGCAGCTAGGGGAGGGTTGTACTTGGCAGATTAGAGTATGGAGACAGAATGGTGAAAGCATCTATGTTCTCATGGGGGCAGAGAAAACAGACTATAGATAGAGATGAAACCATATTTAAAGAAATTAAGGTGTGTATTACATGAAAGCCAGTGAAAAGTTTCCTGGACACACAAACTGCATATCATTAGTTATGAAAACTTTTTAAAGCAACAGTAACCGCTATCAAATATAAAATGATATTTTCCATGTGAAGTGTCTGGCCTTAAGCTATATATCTTAGATGTTTTTGGTCCGAATGCTTATGTGCTTATTGTGTGCTTATTATTAGGTTCTTTACTAAAAGGGGTTGTCTTTTATTTTTTTAAAGTTATCATAGCTTAAGAAACAAGCCATATTTACCAACCCTCCTTTCCCTTGGACTGAAAGTGATGACTTTCTGACCACCAGTGATATGACTGCTGAGGTTAATGGTTGGCTGGAGGGTTAGGAGTCAACACTGGAGCGGGAAACAGATTCTGGTGGCCAGTAGGGCTTATTTCTTTATTTTATAAGCATTTCTACACTATAAGGACTTGTTAAAAAATGAGCAGAAAATCCCTTTAGTGAGACCAGAGGTAGAAAAAAATAGTGAGTACTTAAGAAAAGTGGAGCGGAAACATAAATTAATGGATACCCCCTTTAAATGACTTGGCAGGGCTTCTTATAGTGAGAAAAATAGTAAATGGTGAACAGTACAGGCCCAGGATGATTGAGATTTTTTTCCACTAATTGATAACTGATCCCCCCCCCTTCTTTTTTTTGTCTTTCAGACCTTTGTTTCGTGGAAACTCTGATGTGGATCAGCTAGAAAAGATATTTGAGTAAGTTGAAGAACTGCATTTACTGTTTGGTAATCAGGATTAATGGACAGTGCCCTGAAAAAAAGTATTTGCCCCCCCCCCCCATTAGAGGTCTCTTTTGTTGGTCATACTGAATGGTTGTGGCTTTGTAAACATAATAAATAGCTTTTATCCTGGAATGCCCAATACCTTGTAAGTCGAATACTGGTAGCCGTAAAAAAAGCTTTATGTCACGATTCCATGTCCCTTGCGTGAATGGAGCATGGTCATAGATGCAGGTCTATGTCTAAAGGAGAGATGGAAAAAGTAGAGCGCAGCAGTTATGAAGCAAAACCATTTAGGGGTGTCCCAGTGGTTAGACCCCCCTAGTGATCATACATATATCATTATATATCTTGTTGGTTCAGCACACCCATAACTTACCCTCTAATGATAATGAGATGACTCTGGTCATCCTGTCTTAGTCTACACAGCAAAAGAAGTGTCAGAAGAGAAAGTGTCAGACTCTTCTCTCTAATCTGCTCTAGTGACCTGTATAAAGAGTATAATAATTCTGGATGTTTTTTAGATAAAGAACTAAAAAAAAGTACTAAAAATAAATAACACCCAAGAAAAGGGGTATGAATTCCTGATTTACATATTACAATATTTTCAGATCATATATTCCTTCAAAGAGGCGTGATAAATATATTTTCTCCAAACGACCACTAACCAGCTGCCACGATATTTCTCAGGAGCAATGTCTCCTGTTATGATCCGGTGACCTTGGAGCCGAATATGCCCTTTCTCCAAAGACTCCTTAACATAACTCCGCATGGCGGTATGTTCAGGCACAGACAGGTTGAAAAGTCGGCCCTTAGGAAACTTACTGCCTGGAATCAAGTCAATCGCACAATCACAGTCCCTGTGCGGTGGAAGGGAACTACACTTGGGCTCATACCAACCAAATCTCTGGTACCAAAAATACCAGGATGACCAGCCAACACAGGACAGTGAACCTCAGAAATCACTCTACTAGTCCATCTGTCAGGAACAAACAATTTCCCCACAGGACAGCGGTCAGGTCTATCAGCCGGAAATTCCTGAAGAACCCGCCGTAAATCAGGGGAAATGGCAGAAAGGACCACCCCTTCTTTCAGAATGCCGACCGGTTCAAGGACCTCAGGAGAATCAGGCAAAAAACTCCTAGAAAGGGCATCAGCCTTAATATTCTTAGAACCCGGAAGATACGAAACCACGAAATCAAAACGGGAAAAAAACAAGGACCATCGAGCCTGTCTAGGACTCAGCCGTTTGGCAGACTCGAGGTAAATCAGATTCTTATGATCGGTCAGGACCACAATACGGTGCTTAGCTCCCTCAAGCCAATGTCGCCACTCCTTAAACGCCGATTTACTTCTGCTCCGGTGTTGCGCCAACCGGATGTTTCTCTTCCGTTTCAGGTTGAGATTGACGCTTCTGACATTGGCTTGAGGGAGCTAAGCACCATATTGTGGTCCTGACCGATCATAAGAATCTGATTTACCTCGAGTCTGCCAAACGGCTGAGTCCTAGACAGGCTCGATGGTCCTTGTTTTTTTCCCGTTTTGATTTCGTGGTTTCGTATCTTCCGGGTTCTAAGAATATTAAGGCTGATGCCCTTTCTAGGAGTTTTTTGCCTGATTCTCCTGAGGTCCTTGAACCGGTCGGCATTCTGAAAGAAGGGGTGGTCCTTTCTGCCATTTCCCCTGATTTACGGCGGGTTCTTCAGGAATTTCAGGCTGATAGACCTGACCGCTGTCCAGTGGGGAAATTGTTTGTTCCTGACAGATGGACTAGTAGAGTGATTTCTGAGGTTCACTGTTCTGTGTTGGCTGGTCATCCTGGTATTTTTGGTACCAGAGATTTGGTTGGTATGAGCCCAAGTCCAGTTCCCTTCCACCGCACAGGGACTGTGATTGTGCGATTGACTTGATTCCAGGCAGTAAGTTTCCTAAGGGCCGACTTTTCAACCTGTCTGTGCCTGAACATACCGCCATGCGGAGTTATGTTAAGGAGTCTTTGGAGAAAGGGCATATTCGGCTTCAAGGTCACCGGATCATAACAGTACAACTGGCCAGGACTAATGAATCCTACACACCTAAATACCCCAGTCAGAACTGCAATCAGCAGACACACCTGACCAGGACTGCAACCCAGGGACAACTGCATTACCACCTACTACCACCGGAGGGAACCCAAAAGCAGAATTCACAACAGTCTCCCCCTGGTGATTGTGGATTTTGCAGACATGATTGGATTAATCTGCGTGAAATGTTATACAAGTTGCGGCATAAAACAGCCGGAGAAGGAATTGTATGACTTGTACATATGACATCTCTGTGCTTTTATCATCAGCGTCATTGGGCTTCCGGAAGAAGAGTCCTGGCCGAGTGAGGTGGCCGTTCCTCAGAGCGCTTTTCATTACAGACAACCTCAATCCATAGAAGATGTCGTTCCAGACATTGACGAGCTGGGCAAAGAATTACTTCTGGTAAGCCATTCCTCTGCCATCCTCATGCCACGCAGTTTTGCACTGGTTCCGTGCAAAAAAAAAATCGATTTCTTTTGCGCATTCATCAGTCCTGATGTCACTTTCTGGTCATCAGCTTTCATCATTGCATCATCTCTCCCTTTTAAAGTGGTGTCACCAGTTTTGCACCAACACCGCAATGACAAGTGATGAAGCCAATGGCGCCAAAGTGATACGGAAACTGCGCCAAAAGAAGTTGATTTTTCCCAGGGGTTGAAGCTGTAAGCGAGTTTTCAGCAAATATTAATTAGGGACGAATAATTCCAAAGCCATATTTACACATTGCGGAAAATTTCCACTGTGCATTTGCTCACATGCGGATTTTGTCTCTTATTTCACCCTATTGCATTGCATAGGATGAAAATCTGCACAAGAAAGAGCATGCTGCAGATTTGCCTGCTCCCATTTCCGTGCTTATTTTTTCTGCAGCGCGTGTGAGCGTGTTAAGTACTGTAAATTGGTGCAGAGTCTGCAGTAAATCTTGAGTGAGTAAATTTACTGTAGGAAGGAGCTTATCGAACTGATTAATGAAAAACCCGCACAAGAAAGAGCATGCTGCAGATTTGCATGCTCCCATTTCCGTGCAGACTTTTTCTGCAGCGTGTGAATGTGCTTAGTACTGTAAATTGAGTCTGCAGTAAATCTTGAGTGAGTAAATATACTGCAGGAAGGAGCTTATAGACCTGATTGATGAAAATCCTGCACAAGAAAGAGCATGCTGCAGATTTGCATGCTCCTGATTTTGCGCAGATTTTTTTTTTTGCAGTGACTGAACATGCTCTTTACTGTAAATTGCTGCAGATGTGTGGTGCAGAATCTGCAGCAAATCTTATGGAATGAGCTTTTTGAGGAATACTTTCTTCAGAAATTGTACGGACCAATCCCATCCAGCATAGGGCAATCGTCAATGTGAGGTCAGAGGAGTGGAAAGTAAAGGAGTCGCCAAGCACTTGGATACCGATCACTATCCTCAAAATAAGTCATCAATATAAAGTCAGAGGAATTTGACCCCTGGTAGCCCCAATGATCAACTCTGGTAGTGGTCGGGGCATCTCTGTACATTATATAGTGGCCGTACTGCAGTTCAGATCACATTCACTTCAATAGGAGCTGAGATGCAGTACCCAAGAGCATCCACCCGCTGTGGTAGCTGCAAACAGCTGATCGATGGATGTGCTGGTGATCTGACCGCGTACCGATCTAATTTTTCCTAAGGATTGGTCACCAATATCTATGTCCTGGACAATCCCTTTAACCCTCCATGTAAAATCATGAATTTTACCTTCTTTGTTTACTTGCAGAAGTTCCTGACGTTCAGTCCGGATAAGCGTATAACGGCATTCGGCGCCCTGTCGCATTCTTACTTTGATGATTTACAGTCGAACAAGGACAGTTTGGATCGTCCCCGGGTGTGCGGGCCGAGGGCGGCCGATGAGACGATGGCTGATGCCAAGAGTCCTTGAGTTTGGTGTTCATGATACGGACAACACGACTTTGCCGGGGGTCTCACGCCAAGCCATTGACATGCAGCAATCTGCTAAGGAACTCTGTTTACTTCATTGAAATCAATGCAAGCCGAGCGCAGCTTCTTCTGTTGTGTTCTGAGTTTTGTTCCTTTTTTCCTGTTGCTGGATGGTCGTGTAAAGCTGCTGAGCAATGATGCTGCCTTTAATTTAAGGCTGACAGTGTTGTGTAGGGTAATCCAGTCACTGCCACCACACCATGGACTCCATGTTACCAGCTGCTAAACTTTAGAAGTTTCTGTTTTCAATGCTTTTTGTTAAAATGTTCCCTGTATGTACAGAGTGAGATGTCTGCATAGTAGGAAGAATGTTTATTTCAATTGTCAGTAAGGCCAAGGTCATATTTCACGGACATATGAGGCTGTGAGATCTGTGAAATACGCCCGTCTGAACCTCGGCCTAAGGCGCCCGTTTCGACATAAACACACACAAATTGTTGGAAATTTTGGAAGTTTTTGGAGAAAAAGTTGCTTCAAGAACTTCCAAAATTTCCAACAATTTGCCGCTAATCCCACATCTCTGCTCCCTAGGGTCCGGTCACTGGCCGCAACTGTGTCATATCGTACCACTGGCCGGTAACATTGGAAGGATGCACAATTTACAGTATGGTGGATTTTTTTTATCAACTGAAATGTGTTTTGGGGGTTAAATCCCCCCCCCACTCTTTATCATACCCATTGATTGCAGGAGGCTGAGATACAGAGGGCTCTTTTACTAGACCTATAAGGGGTTGTCCGACATTAAAAAAAATTATCTTTTGGGCACGGATGGTGCCAGTACCCCTGTGGATCCAGCGACGGGCCGCTCCAGAGGTTTGTGCTGGCTCCGGAAGCTTTGGTCCATTTGGAGGTTGAACGACTGCTGCAGTCAATCACAGGATGGAACAGATATTGCTTTTTCTGGATCTACCAGGAGGAGAGTATCCCTGTTTATGAATTTAAAATCATCCGTGCCCCCCGCAAAATTATTTCAGCGTCGAACAGAATCTTCATATTTTTTTTTTTTAATTGGCTCCCCATAGAATGTCCTTCTAATCTGTGGGGATCTGGTTCTTGCATAAAGAAGCCGAAGCCTATAGACGTTCTATTAATCTTGTACACCGTTTTATGGATTTGCTCCTTCAGGAGCTCAGCTCTTCGGCCTAAGTAGGCGAATTTTGAGCTATCGGTGGCGGTCTCCAGAACTGGACCCCCACCAATGTGCAGAACATGTAATGAGGGGAAAAGATAGAAGAAAAATTATAGCTTTCATACTGTCGAGCTTCATTACTTGCAAAATTTTCTTCCCTTATTAATACAATGATTTTACGCCCTAATTTTTGCTCCTTTAGCCGACGGTCTACCCGCATACTAACACTATAGCGTGTGGCTCTATGACGGCTCCCGCCGAGCCAAACCATTGTCTTTTCCGTGGCCAGTTGTGATGGCCGTGGGGCGCTCTCGGGGCTCGTAGACCGCACTCTTGATTACGCTATTGTCTGTCTCTACGGCTGGATCGTGAGAGAGGCTACATTTATGGGTGAGGTTAAAGGTAGACCGCGCGCTATAGTGGCATGTCGCGAGGCAAGAAAAGACTCCAACCAGCATCTCATATCTCAGCTTCCTGGACTCCTGTGTGACGTTGTCAGCTACAATGACATTTAGATTTTCAGGACATGAGTTGAGTGGACTTTAAAAAAAAAATAATAAAAAATTCCTGGTAGAATTGATAATGTTATGTCTAGTGCCGCCCATATAGGGGTGGAGCATGACACAGGAAACCAATAAGCCCCTCCCCCTGGACTAGACAGACATGACACATTGCATCAGCTTTGTTTGAGTATTTCTTGGATCCTAGATGAGACCACAACTGTGCCGCCCTCGCGGTGAGCAATAATAGCCCCGATTTTGTAAATGTATTAGTGATAAGGAACGGGTCAGCCTTCAGGATACGGTACCGGGGGGCATGCACCGTGGTCCTACGATGGAACGATTGGTACAGAGCAGTTTTAGTAAATGTTAATTTTGGTGCATTTTTTTGTATTTTATATATTACTCAGATTCGTAAAGAGTTTTATAGAACATATATCTGATGGAAGGCACCAAACTCTGTTCTCTGTTTTTTTTTTTTGGTTCATTTTTTATTTTTTTAATACTAAATGAGAAATGTATGAAATGAGAATTAAATAAAAGATATTTAACCATCTGGTAAGAATGGAAGGCGGAAGTCCTCCTCTGACCTTCTGCGGAAGTCCTTAATCCTGCAGACACCTGAGCCCAGGACCTCCACGTGGTGGGCTACACCTCAGCTTACACGCAAGATGTGATTTCAATGACTGCTGAAATGCAAAACATAAGCTTTTTTTTGTATTTTGGGGGTTAACATTAATCAGGGTGTTGAGTATCAGACCCTTGCGTATCAGGGGGGCTGGTGAAGGTCCTGTCACTACTTTTTGTCACTCCTGTGACGCTCAACCTGTGGCTCGGCTTCATAAAAAAACATGAACAGTATACAGCAATTCTTGGGTATTGTGGTATATTGCTCAAACAGTCACAGGTTTTAAGTGCCCTATGGATACAAAAAAAGTGGAAAGTTAATTAAAATAAAAAGTTTAAAAAAATATTAAAACATTTAAAAAAAAAAAAAAAAAATCTCGAGGAATCACCAGCCGTATACCGTCTGCGGACCGTTACTGACATCACCACCTAATGCACATTTTTATTGCTCTATTAGTACAGGTGTGTATTGTTACCAGTCTGCACTAACACCATCTACCACCCTCTGGTGGACACAAGTGCCCTTTCTGCCCTTATTTCAAGGCTTCAAATAAACCTTTCTCATTCCCCCCCAAAAAAATCAAATCACCCTTCCTTTTCCAAGTTAGAAATAAGGAAATGTAAAATAAATAAACATGTTCGCCGCATTAGTAAAAGTCTAACAAAATATAAATTTGTTTACCTGTTATGGTAAAGGTTGCAACGCAAAAAAAAAAAATTTAAATGACAAAATTTACTTTTTTTTGTTACTGATCCCGCAGCAAAAAATGCAATAAAAAGTCATCAAAACGATATAGACTACCGTTCAAAAGTTTAGGGTCACTTAGAAATGTCCCTATTTTTTAAATAAAAGCACAGTTTTCTCCAATGAAGCTAACATTAAATGATTCAGAAATACACTCTATACATTGTTAATGTGGTGAATGACTATTCTAGCTGCAAACGTCTGGTTTGTAATGCAATATCTTCATAGGTGTATAGAGGCCCACTTCCAACAACCATCACTCCAGTGTTCTTATGGTACTTTGTGTTTGCTAACTGTGTAAGAAGGCTAATGGATGGTTAGAATACCCTTGAAAACCCTTGTGCAAGTATGTTAGCACAGCTGAAAACGGTTTGGCTGATTAGAGAATCTATAAACCTGACCTTCCTTTGAGCTAGTTGAGAATCTGGAGCATTACATTTGTTGGTTCCATTAAAAAAATGGAAAATTTCAAAATGGCCATAAAAAAAGAACTTTCATGTGAAACTCGACAGTCTATTCTTGTTCTTAGAAATGCAGGCTATTCTATGAGAGAAATTGCCAAGAAACTGAAGATTTCCTACAACGGTGTGTATAACTCCCTTCAGAGGAGAGCACAAACAGGCTCTAACCAGAGTAGAAAGAGAAGTGAGAGGCCCCGCTGCACAACTGAGCAACAAGACAAGTACATTAGAGTCTGTAGTTTGAGAAATCGACGCCTCACAGGTCCTCAACTGGCAGCTTCATTAAATAGTACACGCAAAACGCCAGTGTCAACGTCTACAGTGAAGAGGCGACTCCGGGATGCTGGCCTTCAGGGCAGAGTGGCAAAGAAAAAGCCATATCTGAGACTGGCTAATAAAAGGAAAAGATTAATATGGGCAAAAGAACACAGACATTGGACAGAGGAAGATTGGAAAAAAGTGTTATGGACATACAAATCCAAGTTTGAGGTGTTGGGATCACACAGAAGAACATTTGTGAGATGCAGAACAACTGGAAAGATGCTGGAAGAGTGTGACGCCATCTGTCAAGCATGGTGGAGGTAATGTGATGGTCTGGGGTTGCTTTGGTGCTGGTAAAGTGGGAGATTTGTACAAGGTAAAAGGGATATTGAATAAGGAAGGCTAATACTCCATTTTGCAACGCCATGCCATACCCTGTGGACAGCACTTGATTGGAGCCAATTTCGTCCTACAACAGGACAATGACCCAAAGCACACCTCCAAATTATGCAAGAACTATTTAGGGAAGAAGCCAGCAGCTGGTATCTATCTGTAATGGAGTGGCCAGCGCAGTCACCAGATCTCAGCCCCATTGAGCTGTTGTGTGAGCAGCTTAACCGTATAGTACGAAAAAAGTGCCCATGAAGCCAAACCAACTTGTGGGAGGGGCTTCTGGAAGCATGGGGGGAAATTTGTCCAGATTACCTCAACAAATTAACTGCTAGAATGCCAAAGGTCTGCAATGCTGGAATTGCTGCAAAGGAGCATTCTGTGACGAAAGCAAAGTTTGAAGGAGAAAATTATTTAAAATAAAAATCTTTTTTTTGAACCTTGTCAATGTCTGGACTAGATTTTCAATTCACTTGGCAACTCATTTGATTAATGAAAGTATGAGTTTTCATGGAAAACACAAAATTGGGTGACCCTAAACTTTTGAACGGTAGTATAAATATACAGGGTGGGCCATATATAAAGTTGGATTCAAAATGGCTGACTACAAAATGACCGCCATGGTCACCACCCATCTTGAAAAGTTTTCCCCCTCCCATATATCACCAACCATTCCCACTTTATTTAGGTGTATCCATATAAATGGCCCACCCAGGTTTATCCCCACATATGGCACACCCTGTAGATATATATTGTTTTGATCATTTTTTATTGCATTTTTGGGGGGCGGGATCTGTCACAAAAAAAATGCAATTTTGTATCCAAAATGGTACCAATACAAACAGAACAGAAACCAAGCTCTCATACGGTCCAATGAACGGAAATAAAAAGTCAATAAATTTTTGAAGACCCTAAAAAATGAATATAAAAAAAAGGTTGGTGTCACTGTAACCCCACTCACTGGGATAACCATGTTGACAGGTCATTATCACTGCACAATTAGCGTCGTAAAAACGAAATAAAAAAACAAACAATAGTGGAATTAGATTTTTTTCACAATTAACTCGCTTGGAATGAATTTTTTCCCCGCTTTTCATGACATGAATGGCGTCATTAGAAACAAATACTCTTTTGGCTGTAATATTTTGTGATGACCTTCCAGAAACAGACTGCGGACTGAACCCTTCTAATTTCTGAAGAACGGCACCCGTGATCTGCTCAGGACCGACCCAAGGTCACTCGATACCCAACTGTAGGTCCCAGATAGAAGAGACACTTGGTAAGATTGGCTCCTGTCCCCTCACACATGATCTATGCACAAATCAGCAGAGAGGGGCTCAGAACAAGACTGATAAGTTACAAACTGCAACTATCAGACGGCTAAGAGCTCACTGACTAATTCTCAGTTAACTTATTCTGCAGCCACCAATAGAAAGTGCAAAACAGAGTCTATAGAAGGCAAACGGTGCAACATTTTTTAGTGGATCACAATTGCAAAAATGATTTTAAGCCCCAAATACAAGCATTTAAATAATATAAAAATGAAAAAATATAGGTATATCCAGACCCTGCAAATAAATATATAATGAATTAGGAGCATCTTTCAGCTAACGTGCACCACCACAAGAAATGCACTGGAGTACATTTCTATCATAAGCCACTATTGACAAAAAGTGGGCGAGCCTGCACTAAACTGGTGTAAAAATGGCAAAAGTCATGCAAATTTTACAGGAACTATTTAAAACCAGACGTCTGTCCAAAACTGTTTGATTTAATCTGACCCTTAGGCTGAAGTCACACAAGCGTTTAAAAATATTGTCCGATGTTAATCCAGAAAAGTTGGCCAAGTGTCTTGCAAAAGGCATGTGTGTAAAATGCAATTTTTCTCACCTAGCATCCGAATAACATTCATATGCAATCCGATTGCAATGTGATTATAATACGAGGTTTTGCAAAAAGCAATTCTCTGTCATTTAAAGATAGTTTTCTATAAATATTCTTCAATACATACACACGCTGCTCAAAAAAATAAAGGGGACACTAAAATCCCACATCCTAGATATCACTGGATAAATAATCCAGTTGCAAATCTTTATTCATTACATAGTGGAATGTGTTGAGAACAATAAAACATAAAAATGATCAATGTAAATCAAACCTAATAGGTCTGGAGGTCTGGATATGGAATGATGTTCAAAATCAAAGTGGAAAATCAAATTACAGACTGATCCAACTTCAGTGGAAATGCCTCAAGACAAGGAAATGATGCTCAGTAGTGTGTGTGGCCTCCATGTGCTTGTATGACCTCCCTACAATGAATGGGCATGCTCCTGATGAGGCGGTGGATGGTCTCCTGAGGGATCTCCTCCCAGACCTGGACTAAAGCATCAGTCAACTCCTGGACAGTCTGCGGTGCAATGGAACAAGGAATAAGACTAGAATTCTAGTGCCACCTATAGGAAGTAGCAATCCTAAAAGTCAATGTCGACCATCTAACGAGCCTTGTCACATTACTTAGGATAAAAGCCAAAGCCAGTACCTCAATTTACAGACACTGTGTTTCAGGGTGCTGCCCCTCATCAGTGCAAAGTGCGAGATCTCGTTTGGCTGTGTGAGAGGCGTATGACCAGGATCAAAGGGGTAAAGTTTCTCCTTGCAGAGAGTGACATGTTAAGCATGCCGAGATGAGGAGACTTTTAAGCTGCAATACCCCTCATCTCGGCATGCTTAACTGTGTCACTCTCCACAAGGAGAAACATTTCCCTTTGGATCCCCTCCAAAAAATGATGTAGGGTTCCCCGATAATTAATAACCAGCAAAGGCTAGGCAGACAGCTGTGGGATGATATTAATAGACTAGGAAGGGGCCATGGATATTGCCCTATGCCAGGCTAAAAATATCAGCTCTCAGCTGCCCCAGAAAAGGCACATCCATAAGATGACCCAATTCTGGCGCTTAGCTTCGCTCTTGCCCTGGTGCGTTGGCAAGTGAGGTAATAGTATTGTGGTTGATGTCAGCTTTGTATTGGCAGCTGACATCAAGCCCAGGGTTTAGTAATGGAGAGACATCTATAAGACACCCCCATTACTAACCCTATAGTCATTTCACCCTGAATAAAGTCATTTAATTGAAATAAAGACACACCTTTTTTTTATCAAAAATAAAAAAGCTAAGTTATACTCAACTTTACGCCTAATCCACTGAAGCCCATGTCCCCTGTAAAGGAGTTTAAAAAAACCCCAACATATTGCTCACCTCTCAGACGAGAATATAATCCATTTGTTCCTTGATGGGTCTAGCTCTGCTACATCTAGCTGGCGCAGCTCAGTGCCTCGCAATGACATGAGAAAGTTGAGCGGAGTTCATACCCAATGAACTCCATTCACCTCACTGACGTCAGCGCGAGTGTGAGAACTTTCCATCGGCACTTGCGCTAATATCAATGAGGTGAACGGAGTTCATTGGGTATGAACTCAGCTCAATTTTCTCACGTCACCATGAGGCACTGAGCTGTATTAGAATGTTCATGCTTAACGCTCTCATTATGCCAGTGTTCAGCAGAGCTAGACTCGTCAAGGGACAAATGGATTATCTTCACGTCTGACATGTGAGGATTATTGTTGTTTATTAATTTTAATCTTTTACAGGGGACATAGGCTTCAGTGGATTAGGCGTCAAGGTGATGATATATATATATATATATATATTTAATTTAAAATAAAGGTGTGTCTATATTTCAATTAAACGACTTTATTCTGGGTGGGTTTTTTTTATTTACAATATGACTATAGGGTTAGTAATGGAGGCGTCCATGCAGCTAGTGCGATCTAGTGACACCGCGTCTGCTGCGCTGAGACTCAAATGCGCAGGCTGCAATGGTGGAAGTGAGAGTCTACATGAGCGAGGAAATGCACGTCGTGAGGTCCAGCTCTAGTGGCCAGTATCAGAAGAATCTCTGATTTGCCAGTCTAGGCTGTTAAAAATAGATAATAACAATATAAACTACAGGGGAATAGCTTTTTTTTCAGTTTTTTTGCTAAAACTAAAAGAATTATATGCAGTAAAGTAACTATATCAGGGGGCAGTGTGTTAGTGCTATGAACCCCTGTAAGCACCATAATGTACATGTATGGCAGAGTGTTGTGTGTGTACGGAGAGGGATCAGTAGCTGAGACTGCTCAATACAGTGATGTCGGCTATTATATGCTCAGCACCTACATCTAAGAGCAGCCACCAGAGCCGGCAGCTGTATAACCATCTAGATGTCACTGTCAGTCACTGACAGCGACCTTTACATTTTTCGGTTGCTGTTGGTAATGCGATTGCCAGCAGCCTATTGGTTACCATGGAAGCAAGAGGCCTACTGAAGGTGCTCATCACTGCCATCTTGGTCCTCCCATGAAGCACAGCCTGAATGTCAATTCCTATACAGCATACACTGCAGTATTAAAGTATAGAGTACTAGCGATGGACTGATCCGGGATGACTAACACATTAAGCAAAGATTAATAAATGTTTAAAAAAATGGGTGTATATATCTGTGTATAGACACATATACGTGTATACACGCAGATATATACACCTATTTTTTTATGAGTATATATATATATATATATATATATATATATATATATATATATATACACAAACACTCATGCATTATAAACTTGAAATCACCCCACGTTTTGTAATTACTGTAAAAAATAGAGAAATTAAAATAAAATTTGGCATAGTCATCACGTGTGTAAAAATTCATAGTATGAAAATCTAAATACGGACGGTAAACCGCAGCGCAGGGAAAAAAATGCATTAAAAGTGATCAAAACAATGTCACTAAAATCTGCTTGCTGCACAAAAAAAGTGTCACTCGCAGCAGCTCCATTTAGAAAAACAAGATGCCAAAATGATCGGTCTTACAAATCTTCTGATTGTTATTACAAAGCTTTCAAATGTCTTTACATACCAAAAAAAGGATGAGTTGGAATAAACAGAAATAAATAATATATATTATATATATATATATATATATATATATATATATATATATATATATATATACATACAGTATATATGTATATATATATAAGTAAAAAATATAAAATATAAAAAATATATAAACTGTATATGTACAAGTGAAAAAAAGAATATAAATCATATATATATATATATATATATATATATATATATATAAAGCAACAACAGCAATACTAAAACACACCTAAGTATATGTGTAGACACTCACATACACACGTGTAAAAAAATATATAAACAAAAAAAAATAATATATATATAACAGCAATACTAAAACACACTCATTTATAGTTATACGTAGACACTCACGCACATGCATGACGCGTGTGTTTTATTAATTTATTATTGTGTTTTTTTTTAAAATAACTTTATTATTCTCAGACAGAGGAGTGGCTAGGCTGAGGCGAACACTTCCGGCGCGTAGAAATGACGTCATGCGTGTCACAGCGTCTGTTCTCTGTGGCTCACCGAGATGACGTCGCCTTATGTGTCCCGTCCTGCTCCTAGCCGGGGAGTGAAGTGGTTTATTGCAGCCGGAGGAGCAGAACGCTCCATGTTATTACCGGGGCGGGATATACAAGCAGCAGGGTGACCGCTCAGGGTGACATGTCAGGACGGAGGAGGGATCCTGTATGTGCAGCGGTCTGCGGAAGGATTTACGTTATGCCAGGTATATACAATGGTCCTGTTCTGTGCTGCAGGTGTCCCGAGTGTTCTTTTTCAACAAAGTATCATTATTGACAGGTCTGAACTACCTGTGTAACCATGGTAACCAAGTCTGTGTTAGATCAATGTCACAAGGGTGTTTTTTTTTTTTTTTTCTCTGCTTGAAAGAGATGTAACTTTATTGTTGTTTGGACAATTTGCTTGGTTCCATGGGTGTTTGCTTTTTTTTTTGGTGCACCCTAAATATCCTAAGATACTGTAGGAACATCCCTTTATCTGCTTCCTGCTGCTGCCGCCATTTATCATTTTCTCTTCCGTGAGCCGTAACTTTTATCCCCCATTTTCTGTTCACCTTCCCATATGAGGGTATTTTGTAGGACGAGTTGTAGTTTTGAATCGCGCCATTTATTTTAACATTCAGTGTGATGGAAAATGGGGAAAAAATAACGGGTGACATTAAAAAAATAATTCACAATTTATATATATACTTTAGTGGATTTAAAAAGAATTCAGAATTTTTTTTAAGTGAGAAAAAAAAGGTTTTTTTCTTTGTCTCCATTTTCTCTGAGATCTCTACCTGTTTAATTTCTGTCAGTGAAGCGGTGTGAGAACTTTTTATAAGTGGTGCGGTGTAGTATTTATTTTACTATTTGGGGGTTGATACAAGGTTTTGATCGATTTTTATTTATTTATTTTTTATTGCATTTTTTTTGGTGGAGACATGTTGACCACAAAAAAGGCAATGTTTCCGTTTTGATTTATTTTTCTTTACCGTACAGGTGACAGAGTTTTATATTTTCATAGATGGGATTTTTATGCCTTCTGTGCTTATTGTTTAGGTTTTTCATTTTTAAATTGGGAAAAAGGGGGGATTCAAACTTTTATTTTTTATTTTTATTTTTTTTATACACTGTTAAAATATATTTATAAAAAAAAAAAAATCTGGAAAAAAAAGCACATTTAGAACTTTCACATCTGTAAAATATTGTATTATTTAGCCCCACGTGGAAATTCACTATAAAAAAACTAGAATGTAATTTTTTTCTTTTCGTTTGTCAACTACTTATATTGTAAATTAATTATTGCTGTTAGGAAAGAAAAAAAAATAGCCTAAACTAACAATGTGAGCCGCCATGGCGTCTGTCTGATCCCACAGAAGCAGAACATAGCTGAAATTGGTGTCAAATTTAAAGGGGTTGTTTATATTCTAAAAAATGACCTATAAATCTGTTCAGAATTATTTTTTAAAATTAATAATATACTTTTTTATTTATTTATTTTTTTAAATGTCCTTTTGGGAGATCTGGGCAGTGTCCAGAGGTTCTACAGCTCCGCATCATGCCCGGTGTTGGAAACATAAGCATGCGCGTGAAGGGGCTGGCTGAATTTAATATCTCCGGGTGGTCTTCTCTGTCAGAGTTGATGTATAGAAAAAAAAAAAGAAGGGCGTTTGGCTTAGATGTGGATACACCAGACTGCTGATCAAATCTTCAATTTAGGGAAAACCGATGTATATAAATGTAAACCATGTAAAAGAGATGTTATTGTCATTTTTTGGGAAGATGATAATCCTTAATGCTGGTTGTAATAGAAAGATGGCGGAACACACGGCGTGACTTAGCTTGTTGTGTATGGGGCTGCTACCATAGAACCGTAGAACCTGGACGCTTGCTTAGTAGCTTACAAATATAAGAAAGATTGGTCTGATGAAGATTAGGAACCTGCAATGTCTTGCAAATTTTTAGGGGACATAGAGTATCCATGCAGACCCCTGTCCATCAGCAAAGATGCCTACAATGGGTATGAGAGCATCGGCGTGGTCTGGACGGCGTCTGGGGTAGAGATGATTCTTACCGGTCAGAACTGCTTTTGGAGATACAAAGGAAGACTTACACATTATTAGGCATGTGGTTTTCTTATATAAATAAATCAACTTTTTGTAGGTGTAAATGAAAAAAAAAATAAAAAAAATAAAATAAAATATATATATATATACACACACAGACATTTTTCTGATAAATTTAACCTTGAAAATTACAGCGCAGGATTAAATGTACTGTAGGAGGGGTGTCTACGACCGGAGTGTCTGTCAGCTGTGGACCCAGTAGAGAAACAGGAGCCGTTTATCACCATTTCTGTCATCACTCTCAATGAGCACCATGTAGTGTACAGCAGAGGTGTCAAACTGCATTCCTCGAGGGCCGCAAACAGGTCATGTTTTCAGGATTTCCTTGTATTGCACAGGTGATAATTTAATCACCTGCACAGAATGATTCGAGCACCTTGTGGAATGCTAAGGAAATCCTGAAAACACTCATGGTTTGAGGCCCTCGAGGAATGCAGTTTGACACCCCTGGTGTACAGAAGCCCATACCTGCCAATACCTCTGTAGGACCTGTCAATCACATGATCGCCGGGGGTCTCTCCAGCCTGTGCAGAGCCTGGTCTGCCAGTGACTTGTGTCACTTAAGTGGCTGTTTTTCCTCTGGAACTGGGGTTTATTTAGAAGCCCTGGTTACAGTAGGAGAAAAATAAAAAATATGTTCCCTAGGGAGGTTTTATAATCTTACCGGGGACAACTTATGTAACCTCCTCTCCCCCGCCCCGTCCCCATAAAATAAATGGAGAAAAAAAAGTGGCCAGTCATTTTGGGGTTAACACCTGATTTTCTGTTTCAGATGACAGATATGCCCTCCGGCTGCTCAGATCGTACCGGAAACAAGGAGAAGATCATCCTACGACTATTTCCGCTGATGAAAATTAAGTGCTGGCTCACACAGATTAGTACGGACTTCAGAGATAGTTTTGCAAAGAAGATTTTGGACTGGGAGAAGGCGGACAGTTTCCGCATTAGCTCTCAGTTCTTCTCACCAGATTCATACAGACAAGCAAAAGGAAATTCCAAAAGACTGCTCCCATATGCCCACAACATGTACCGCTCAGGTCAGGACGGTGAAAGCTAGCACTGCTACATATGTGGCCATGAAGGAGGTCAGCACTTGTACCGATACCACGATGGACCCGACCAATCCGTTCCTAAGAGTACAGCATGCACGTGTAGGTACAACATTTACCGGAAGGGGAGGGCGAGGATGTGCGGCTACAATGGAAGCCATGACACTCGAGCTTTAACATAAAGGTTCACTTTTACAAAACTTTGATAAAACGATATAGTATAAGTTCCCTAATCATCTTTCATTTTGTTCTCCCAGGTACAGGGATCATCTCCGGCACCACTGTTCTCAGCAGGAAGACCGCCTGTTCTCACAGTGACCTCCATGGATGATAACAGGATTTACATGACCGATAGGATTTTAAGCCTCACCCTGGAGATTATGTTCCTCCTGACTGGAGAGGTGAGCGATATTAGGACAGTAATTGCATCTTAACGTCTTATATCCGGATTTTATTACAAATCCATGAGGACAATTTGCGATAAAAGCTTTGGCCGGGGACCAATAGTGCATGAACCATCATAGGGAGGCTATTCTGATGGACAGATTTGTATAGGCGAGGGGTAAAATGCTCAGCTTTTGGGTATAGGAAGGAATAAAGGATTAGCCGCTGCTGCGGACCTTGTGGCGTATAGCAGGTAGTGGGAGGATAGGTGTAGTAGTCGGCGCTGCTGATGTAATTCAAGAAATCTACAAGGTCTTGTACAGGATTGACTACGCAGTTTATTCTCCACATGTTTCAAAGTTGGACCAACTTCTTCTTAGGCTATGTGCACACGTTGCGGAAAGGTGTGCGGATTTTGCTGCACTGATTTTGGTAAATCCGCAGGAGATCCGCACTGCGGAATTACTGTGGATTTACCGCGTTTTTTGTGCGGATTCCTATTATGGAGCAGGTGTAAACCGCTGCGGAATCCGCACAAAGAATTGACGTGCTGCAGAAAATACAACACAGCGTTTCCGCGTGTTTTTTTTCTGCAGCATGTGCACTGTGGATTTTGTTTTCCATAGGTTTACATGGTACTGTACAACGCATGGCAAACTGCTGCGGATTCGCAGCAAAATCCGCAACGTGTGCACATAGCCTCACATTCTGATTCTCCTGATGAAGTTGGTCCAACTTCTTCTTACATTGTGTTTCTCATGAAGAAGTTGGTCCAACTTGTTATATTGTGGCTCTCCTTAAAGGGAACCTGTCACCCCCAAAATGGAAGTTGATCTAAGCCCACAGGCATCAGGGGCTTATCTCCAGCATTCTGTAATGCATTCTGTAATGCTGTAGATAAGCCCCGATGTATCCTGAAAGAGGAGAAAAAGAGGTTAGATTATACTCACCCAGGGGCGGTCCCACTGCGGTCCGGTCCGATGGGTGTCGCCGTCCAGTCCGGGGCCTCGAATCTTCATATGATCACGTCCTCTTCTGGTCTTCACGCTACGGCTCCAGCGCAGGCGTACTTTGTCTGTCCTGTTGAGGGCAGAGCAAAGTACTGCAGTGTGCAGGCACCGGGAAAGGTCAGAGAGGCTCAGCGCCTGCGCACTGCTGGACTTTGCTCTGCCCTCAACAGGGAGGATAAAGTACACCTGCACCGGAGCCGCGGCGTGAAGGCAAGAAGAGGACGTCATCCTATGAAGATAGAAGGCGCCGGACCGGACCGAGACGCCCACCGCAGCGGGACTGCCCCTGGGTGAGTATAATCTAACCTCTTTTTCTCATGTTTCATTATACATTGGGGGCTTATCTACAGCATTACAGAATGCTGTAGATAAGCCCCTGATGCCGGTCGGCTTAGCTCAACTTCCATTTTGGGGGTGACAGGTTCCCTTTAATGAAGAAGTTGGTCCAACTTCTTCTTACATTGTGGTTCTCCTGATGAAGTTCATCCATCTTATATTTTGGTTCTCCTGATGAAGAAGTTGGTCCAAATTTGAAATGCCTCGAACCTTATCTGGTAGCGGCATGTCCGAAGGTTTGGGGGACTCCTTAGTTTACAGTCAATGTTATGGTCAATGCATTATAAAAATTGTCATTTACAGGATTACACGATAGTGAAGAAGACGTATGTAGATCATATCATGTCAAGTATCAGCCCAGGAAGAAGGAGCGAGGCCAAGGAACCGGTCCCGGTGCCAACCGCTGAGTATGTGAGCCAAGAGAAAAGCGAGGAGATTCTGCAGCTCAGTAACCAGATAGTCCAGCTGCTGACCGGCGAGGTGAGCACCGCAGTGAACGCCATTTGCTGCTTCTTAAAAATAAGATCCAACCCTCGTCTACCTCTGTCCCACCTGCTGCCGATGTATTATGAGATCCGTGCACCCACCGGCTGCAGAATTAACCCCATTGTGATGATTTTTCTGACGTGAATGTTTCTGCAGTTTGTCACCCCTTACAGATACGTACGAGGTTACCTTTCTTATACGGTAGTGTATCCGCCCCTGTCTGTCTCAGCCTTACTGATAGCGGTCACTGATCACAGCAGTACGTATGTAATCTGTATCCTCGTATATTGCAGATTCCTGTTCGGTGTCAGGACGTCGCCGTGTACTTTACTATAGAAGAATGGGAATACATAGATAAAAACAAGAATCTGTGCGAGAACATCGTCCTGGAGGAGCAGCGGCTCCCGTCACAGGGTGAGGAGATGAAGCCTCTATGTAACAGAGGGTTAACGGTGCCTGTCATTGATATGGATCCATCTGGAGTTCAGAGGTTTGTCCCAGACACATTTACAGGAAAATCCTAGTGGTATCTGATCTTTATTGTAACTCACCCCTGTCCGGAGGAGAAGATATCAATATCAGATCAGTGGGGTCCCCCAACGTTAAATGGGTAACCGGTCCCATGTCCACCGAAATATACATTGTAAAGAGCTGGACCAGCACAAGTCTGCACTCTGTGTATTGACCGTTCTTTGGTACCACAGCTCAGCTCCTGTTCACTGGACCTCTCACTTGGGTTTCTCCTTTTATTCATAAATGGATATTGTCAGATAGAGCTCGTGAAAACAAGCACTTTTGCAATTTGCTGCTTCTAAAAATTTGCAGTTCTATTAAGAATATTCTTTTGTTTACCAGTCGTTGCCTAGGAGACTGACCACCACCGATGCTGTCTAGTTTGTAATCACTGCGCTGAAACTGGCTGGGATTAGGAGATAGCAGCACTCTGTTACCAACTTCAAAACAGTGCTTACAAGCTCATAATTAAAGAGCTTGTAAGCACTACACATGTTCTGTTGACTAAAGGCAGTGGTCGGTCTCCAAGGCAACTAGCTCTAAACAAGTGTTAATATCTCAAGAACAGGTGACAATTTTAATAAGCAGCAAATTGCAAATGTGATTATATTTAGAGGCTCTATCCGACACCATCCATCTAGGAAGATAAGATTTTATTCCTAAATCTGAGCATTAATTCCTAGTTTAAAAATGTTAAATATTTTTTTTATAAGAAATACTGTGTGTTGTATTATATGGTGGACATGTTTAACGTTTGCACCCCTAAAATAAAAAATGTATTTATTTGGATCTTAAATGTATCTTACTCTCAACAGATGAGACATTATTATCGACTCCCAAACGTAATATAGAGGATAACTTCCTAGAGAAGCCTATATATGACCTGACGACCATAACTATAAAGTCTACGACTGCTGGTACCGGTTTCTCATCTGACCTCAGTCAAAAGGAGCCAATGCCTGCAGACACCATGGACCCGGAGGAACTTATTGGGACGGCACAGGAGCCATCATCTTGCTCCGAGTGCGGTATGTTTTACTTTTTGATCAAGACTTGTTGCAGATTAGCATTCACACCTATCACTAGTTTTTGCTTAAACTTTTTTGAACCCAAATCTATTCTGGGAGTACGGTCATTCAACATAACAAAACTAAGGAAATTACTTAAAAGCTTTGTAAATGTTGCTGCTGTGACCCCCAACAATCAGATATACTCTTTAAGCCCTGCTGCTGTGACCTCTAGGAATCGGATGTAAAGTGTAAATCCTGCTGCTGTGACCTCTAGGAATCGGATGTAAAGTGTAAATCCCGCTGCTGTGACCTCTAGGAATCGGATGTAAATTGTAAATCCCGCTGCTGTGACCTCTAGTAATCGGATGTAAAGTGTAAATCCCGCTGCTGTGACTTCTAGTAATCGGATATAACGTGTAAATCCCGCTGCTGTGACCTCTAGTAATCGGATATAACGTGTAAATCCCGCTGCTGTGACCTCTAGTAATCGGATGTAAAGTGTAAATCCCGCTGCTGTGACCTCTAGTAATTGGATGTAAAGTGTAAATCTCGCTGCTGTGACCTCTAGTAATCGGATATAACGTGTAAATCCCGCTGCTGTGACCTCTAGTAATCGGATATAACGTGTAAATCCCGCTGCTGTGACCTCTAGTAATCGGATGTAAAGTGTAAATCCCGCTGCTGTGACCTCTAGTAATTGGATGTAAAGTGTAAATCTCGCTGCTGTGACCACTAGTACTTGGATGTTATCTGTTAATTCTACTGCGGTGGCCCCAGCGATTGAATCTAATCTGCATAGCAATATGCCAAATAAATATCTTATTCCCTGCAGCTCCAACATGGGAGAAATTAAGCTTTAAACAGTTTCCAATCTATGGGATGTCCGTGTAATTAGTCAGGTTGGGATCCTCAGGGGGGCGAGAAACTCTTTGCTGTCTACTCTTACTGAAAGATAAGGTTCCTTCATATAGGACCTCTCCTCTCCCCATTAATCAGCGTTACTCCCCGTCTGCTGCTCCAGCACTGCCTCTCCGTGCTGCAGTCGTAACGTTACCGCTGCTGGGGATAGCAGAGGAAAGGCGGGTTTGGCGTGGAATGAGTAACGCTGGTTTTGGTAATTTTTTTTACAGGAGATGTATAGAAAAAAAAAAAAAAAAAAAAAAATCAATCTGGACAGTCCTTTAACTCAGAATTCCCGAATAGGGTTTCTGGAAATGCATTTTCGAAAGCAGATGACTTACAAAAAAAAAAAAAGAAAATTAGTATAAAACTTAAATATGTCTTATTTTTGACAGGGGAACAACCAGCTTTGATTCTCAAGCATGAAATAGAAGACGACCTTATAGATGAGCCGTCGACTTACTTCAGTACGACAACTATGAACTCTACGGACGACAGTGAGTACATCTCATCGGACCTTACTAAACAAGAACCACCATACGCTGGCAGCACGGACCGCGTGGATTACGTTGGCACAGCACAGGAGCCATCGTCTTGTTCAGAGCACGGTAAATGTTTTGGCAAGTTTCAATCAAGGCGCGTTCACACCAGGGAAAACCTTTCCCCCGTGCTGAATGCGGGAATTGTTTTTGGTAAACTCACAAAAGAGGAGCCGTGTTTGAAAGCTTGCGGGAAGTATTTCTAAATTAAAGGAGTTTTCCAGGACTTAGATAATGATGGCCTATCCTCAGGATAAGTCATCCATATGAAGACCGTGGTGGTCTCACACGCAGTACGGCCATGATCCACTGTTTGTAGCTCAGGTAGCGACTGGATGCAAACTGTGAACGGAACCAGAGCAGCACCGCACCTTGTTTAGTGGCTGTTCTCAGGTGTTGTAGCTCAGTGAATAGAAGGTAAACTGCCGTGACCGGCCTCCAAACAGTGAACGGAGCGCCATGCTGTCCTTCTGATCTCCCTCCAGACCACCTGATATGGATGACCTGTGCAACTGTGGAACTCATTAATTGATTCTTGATCTTTGCCCTACTGCAGCCATATCTGAGGCTGCACCATCGTGGCCACATCTGTGACGCTTCGTTCCATGCTGTTCCAATTTTGGTCCTATGAAATGGTGCCTACTTGATGCATGACATAGCAAGCGAATACACTACACCAGGGGTGTCAAACTGCATTCCTCGAGGGCCTCAAACCATGCGTGTTTTCAAGATTTCCTTCTCATTGCACAAGGTGCTGGAATCATTCTGTGCAGGTGATTAAATGATCACCTGTGCAATACAAGGAAATCCTGAAAACATGACCTGTTTGCAGCCCTTGAGGAATGCAGTTTGACACCCCTGCACTACACCCACTCCTCAGTATTATAATTGCAACACCAAGAAGTAAAAGTCTTGGAATGATAGAAATCACATGATTGAGTCATGATATTGATCTGCAAGTGGTGAGAAAAAAAAAAAGGCAACTACATTTTCGAAATATTGATTTATTCACGCACAGAAATTCTCGCTCTTAAGAGCCTCGGCTGCTATCAGTGAGATTATTAATGATCGTCTGAGCAATGTTTTGTTGTTGAAAGCACTTGGGCAGATCATCAAGATCCGCTGCTGGCAGCTCCTGTGTAATCACCGACCAATGACGTCCTAGATGTGCTCGACGGGAGAGAAGACCGGAGACGCTGCAGCCATAAGAACATGTTTAGGCCACGCAGGATGCTCTCAGTAGCACGAGAAACATGCGGTCTGGTTGAGTTATGCTGAAAAATGGCTCCTGGGACATCCACGCAACTGGTTTAATCCCGTGATTTCCTTAATTCCAGAACTCTTCCTTTTTAGATATGCAATTTCAATGTTTAGGGGTGTAGAACATCATTCCAGGAAATCTCTCATGTAAAAAAAACCCCAAGATCTAGAAGTCTTTTTTTTTTTTTTATCAACAGGTGCACAAGAAATTTTGACTCCGAAGCATGAAATAGAGGATGACCTGATGGAAGAGTCAGCAAATGACTTAAATACCATATCTCTGAGCGGTGGATCCTTTATCATCTCTGATTTTAGTGTACAGGACCCGATGCCTTCAGGCCTCCTAGCCCAGGATGATTGCCTTGGCATGGCCCAGGAGCTGCTGTCTTGCTCGGAGTGCGGTAAATGTTTTAGGTTTAGATCAAGACTGATTACGCACGAGCGCGTACACACAGGAGAAAAACCATTCTCCTGCCCCGAGTGCGGAAAGCGCTTTATAAGGAGATCGCAACTCATTCAACACACAAAAATTCACACAGGCGAGGAGCAGTGTACGTTTTGCGGGAAGTGTTTTACACAAAAATCTAAACTTATCCAGCACGAGAGAACCCACACGGGAGAGCGTCCGTTTTCTTGTGAGCGCTGTGGTCTTTGTTTTGCACAGGAAGCGACGTTGACGAGACACGAGCGCATTCACACTGGGGAGAAACCGTTCTCTTGTTCCGAGTGCGGGAAATGCTTCATGCTGAAATCTTATCTGCGCTGTCACCAGAGGACTCACACCGGGGAGAAGCCGTTCTCTTGTCCTTACTGCGACAAAGGCTTTGCACAGAAATCACATCTCTCCGAACATATTAAAATTCACACAGGCGCAAAACTTTTTTCTTGTTCGGAGTGCGATAAAAAGTTCGCCCAGAAATCCGGACTTGTTCTGCACCAGCGACTGCACACGGGAGAAAAACCTTTTTCCTGCTCGGAGTGCGGTAAAAGTTTTATAAAGAAAGCGCAGCTCGTCGAACACAAGAGGATCCACACGGGAGAGGAACAGTGTTTGGTCTGCGGGAAATGTTTTACACACAAATCTAAATTAATCGCTCATCAGAGAACTCACACGGGGGAGAGGCCGTTTACGTGTCACGACTGCGGGAAAAGTTTTGCACTCAAAGCGTCTTTGGCACGACACCAGCGGCTCCACACGGGGGACAAGATTCTGTGTTGTGCCGAGTGTGGGAAAGGTTTTGTGCAAAAATCAGATCTGTGCCGTCATCAGCGGACGCATGCGGAGCAACAACCTCTCTGATATATCTGAAAAGTTAGCAGAGAGTAGGTATCCTAGAAGAGACAGTAGTGTCTACTAGAATTCCTGCACCGATGGTTTCTGTAAGGACCTGAGTGACGATGTCTAGTTCAGCAGGCTCCTGACCATTACACCTAATCGGTGGTCTCAGCAGTCAGATGATGAGTGGTCGGGAGACAGAGACTACTGGAGGAGGCAGTTTATGCTGTGGATACACAAAGATGATTTTACATAAATCCGTCAGTCCCTTGAGACATGATAGATTACTAAGGTCAGATTCACACACGCACGTGCGCAGTCTGAATACGGACCTGCTTCGGGTGTCTGACAAGATGCCGACATCCTTATAAATGCCTAAGAGGCTGCCGAGATCGGGTTGGAAGACTCGCGGGTGGACTACACTGTGTGAATGCAGCCCGACACCAAAAGTTTTCATGTGCAGCAGGTTCTGCCTATTTATTGAATCCATATCAAAGTGAATAATAAAGTATCACTAAGTACTTACCCAAGTGTTTTGTTTTTGTCCAACAACTCAGACTATATGGGTAATAATTTGGGGACAGTACCTAAAGCCGGGTATTAATGGGAAATATTTTATCATGCAAACCGACCCTGAACACGTTGCACGGCGTGTAGTTTCATCGCTTTGTTAGGGATAAACTTACTTTTACGCACCGTGGCCCCCATACACATTAGACTAATGTCGGTGGGTTCAGCTGATTAATATGCATGGGGGACGCAAGCCAACTGGTGGTGTGAGATGTTGATTGGACATGTCCGATCACTTTGTTCCCGTGGGTAGAGATGAGCTCTTGGGTAAACGAGCGCTCATGTGATGAGAGGAGATGGCTGGCAGCTGAAGCATCAGTTCGCCGAAAGCCATCTAATTTGTATGGCCGGCTTTACTATACAGTTTTTACGTCTCCACGCAGAAATGATTTCTTGGTATTAGCTGCTCTCGGTGATCAGTTATTGATTATTGCTGCCTGGACTAATCACAAAGCACATTTAGCTTGCCCCCTAGTGGTGGCTGTAGGCATAAACAATTTTGGGATTCTGAGCTGTAGAGGGTCATCTCAAAGCTTCTGGTGGAGAAAGAGAATTGGTAAAGACATGGATTGCTGACATAATGTAAAACAGGAAGCAGATTTGTTAGGAAAAAAAAATCAAACAATGAATCGACCTACCTTACAGGGACTCTGTCAGCACAGAATGACTGGTCAAACCAAGCACAGGCGCTTGGTGCACCCTCAAAGTGGCCAAACATTTAACCCCGGCGTTCATAGGAAATCGTGATTTCTGTTATACGTGTAAACGGCACAAGGGATCACAGCTTCAAGTTTCCTAAAGGGGACTATTACATAAAGTGTAAGGTAAGGAAAAAAAGTTTAAAAATTAGGAAAAAATCCCCACACCATTTTGCCCCATTGAAAATAAAGAAAATAAATACACATGTATTTTTTAATCGCAGCGTTCACAAATGTCCGATCTATCAACGTATAAAATTAATCCGATCGGTAAACGGTGTAACTGGAAAAAAAAGAAATCAAAACTCCAGAATTAGGTTTTTGTCTGACGCAATATTGCAATAAAGTGGAATCAATAAGAGGCGATCAAGACATCATATCTACCCCAAAATGGTATCGGTAAAAACAGCTCAGTACACAAAAAATAAGCCCTCGCCTAGATCCCGAAAAAGAAGAGCTCTACAGGTCTTGGAAAATGGCAACAAAAGTAAAAAAAAAAAAAAAAATATATTGCAAATTTCCACATTTTTTGGATATCTGTGGGCTCGTGCTGACCTAGGGAACTGTATAGTGAACATGATAAATTTAATGCCATCAAACAATTGTGGAATTGCACTTTTTCTTTTACATTTTGGCCCATTTGGAATTTTTTTCCCCGCTGCCATTCAAAAGTACAACTCGTGCCACAAAAATGAAGCACTTATACTGGTATATTGATAGAAAAATAAAAGTTATGGCTCTTGGAAAAAGGGGAGTAAAAAAGAGCAAGAATGGAAAATCGCAAGATCGTGAAGGGGTTAAGAGCACCTGCTCACCTACTGTATATACTCGAGTATAAGCCGACCCAAGTATAAGCCTTTTTTTAACAAAAAAAAATATCAAAAAAAAAAAACTGGGAAAACTTATTGACTCGAGTATAAGCCTAGGGTGGGAAATGCAGCAGCTACTGGTAAATGCTCCATACAAAATACGCCCCATATAATGCTCCATAATGTTCATGATGGCCCCATAAGATGCTCCATGCAAAATACGCCCCATATAATGCTCCATAAAGTTCATGATGGCCCCCATAAGATGCTCCATAAAATATACGCCCCTTATAATGCTGCATAAAGTTCATGATGGGCCCCATAAGATGCCATATAATGCACAGGTTATGCTGCAAAAAAAAAAAAAAATGAAATACTCGCCTATCGTCGTTGACCGCTGCTCCTTAGTGTCGCGGTCTCTCTGCACTGACCACGTCATTGCGCCCTCTGACCTGAATGTCACAGAGGACCCGGAAGACATCGCAGCGGTGGAACTGGGAGAGGTGAATATTGCAAGTGCTGGTGGCCTGAGCAAGCGGTGGCACAGGCACCTGGCCCCCATAGCGCGCCAGAGTCCCCGACCTGCTCAGGACCCCAGCACTTACCCCGCTGCTAACGCTGACCGCCGGCTCTGCCAGCAGCCACCGGAACACTGACAGAGGCTGCGGGTGCGCGCAGATGACCAGGAGAGACCGGGGACCACCTGCACTGCAGCAGAGAACAGGTAAGTGGGACTGTGACTCGTGTATAAGCCGAGGGGGGTCTTCTTCGGAAAAAAAAAAAGTGCTGAAAAACTCGGCTTATACACGAGTATATACGGTATTTGTTTTCTCTATCTCCACACATCCTGAATTTTGATTGACAGCTCTGGTTTTCTAAACAGAATAGCAGAGATAAATGAAATACAGGTAGGTGAGAGGGTGCACTGAATTGTTTGGCCACGGCAAGAGTGCACCAAGCGCCTGTGCTTGATTTGAACAGTCATTCTGAGCTGACAGACGCAGTTAATATCAATCCAGCTTGTATAAAACATCTTAGCTAGTGATAGCGAACGTGCTGGGATAAGGTGTCATCTGAACATGCTCAGGTGCTAACGGAGACTTCGGCGTGCTCGAATAATATGTTCGAGTCACTGCAGCTGCATGTCTCGCGGCTGTTTGTTAGGCAATCCCTGTATGTTGTGCCTTTCGAACAGCTGTGAGAAATACAGCTGCTGGGACTCGGAACATAATACTCGAGCACGCCGCAGATGCTCTAATAGCACACGAGCATGCTCAGATAACACCTTATCCGAGGATGTTCGCTCATCACTAATCTTAGCACAATATGAGGCTGCATTCACGTCTGCGGTTCACGGACTGCAATCCCCGGACCAACAGCCTCATGGGGCTCTTTGGAACAGAAGTCCAGCAGTCAGTCTGGGGATTATGGTCCTTAAGTTGATGTGTAAACCGCTTTGGTCAGTTTAGCATGCGCTAGCCCTGCCGGAACTGAAAGCAGCTTGTAACTTACCAGGTTGATTTTTTTTTTTTTAGTATCAACCGAGGATCCAAAAATCTAGTTTCTGCACCTCAACAGGCCCAGCTCTAAGCTACCTATATACTTGTAAGCATGGATTGTATTTGAAAATGAATGTGGACCACCCAAGGTCTTAAAACAGCACGTCAGTCCACCCATCACTCTGCGATGATGGTTTAGTGGCTGGCCAAGCAGCAGTAGAAGAAACTGTCAATAGGAAGATTGTGCGGTCTGTGGCGCACACGTCCATATAGCACACTCATCTGAACGAGTGCTTCTGCATCGCGAGCCTATGCGACAGCCGAGGCGGGTATGATGTAAGGCATGGTATAGTGTCGTGCATATTGCAGTTGCTGAAGAACCTCTTTGATAAACAAAAGAGCACTACTTGTCAGCAGTTTACACAGGAGAAACTTCTAAAGCAATCTGCATCTTATTGCCTCTGCAGAAATATGCGGCGCCAATAGTTACACGAATATTATTTACAGGCCCATCGGTTGCAGACTTCCATTAACATGCATTTAATAGATGTCCTATGGAGCAACTCCAAAATTAAAAAGCAAATGTGCCAGACAACTTGCTGCAGCTCGTATCCAGTGTCGGGTCATGAAAAAAATGACATCATGATAAAAGAAAAAAAAAAAACCTACCGATCCGCTGTACTGATTTCACAAGGAGGATTTGTGCTTCCCTTACATTTAATTGTCCCAATTCCTTGTTTGTTTGTCACTACGAGTTAATTCTAAAGCTTCTCTTTATTACACCGCCGTCACTTTACTACCGAGCCGTCGCAGGACAGAGGTTATATACCGCTGCCGCAATACCGGGTCCATCCCTGCATCCGATAGGCTTCTGCAGCCATATTGTGGATGGATTATGGCTTAAGACTCCTCCAGAGAAGCCGAATCCTTCCTATTTTACACGACTGACCCTGCGCGTATCAGGATCACAGAATCTTCTTCATCCGCAAAGTCCAGACATGATTATAAGTGATTGCCGACAACATCCTTGATATTGATTGCCGGGGTGGGACCGACGTGAGTCCAGATATATCCTCTCTCAGGCCGGGTGGGTAACGTGGGGAATGGCGATGATCGGGGCTTGAAGTATTCAGATGGGGCATGACACACAAAGTCCAAACAGTCCATTTTCCGAGGAAGATCTTCATCCGGACCTTATAATGAAAAAAAAAAAAAGAGAAACAAAATCGATTAATCACTGACTAGAGATTATCGTCTCTATCCCACCATTATGTCCGTTGATCAGTCTGATGAAGGTTGCAATATTTTATGGCAAATAAATAATTCTGTTACCTATGATGTAGGTCGCTGGATCAAAGCCATCTTTAGGGCTACAGCCTGTAGGGATCAGCCACGACAGGGCCGCGCTCTTCTCACAGTACTGATCCTGAACAAAGCCCCTGATTTGCGCATAATATGTTTTACCGTCATCATCATCCACGACCGCAACCACGTCACCTATCTGATAATACAGACCCTGGGAAAAAGGAGCAAAGAGAGGTCATGTAATAGATGAAATCTTAATGGTTTCCCCAATACTGAACTTATTGTTGGAATAAACCCGGAAACAAGGCTGTGTGACGTGGAGAGGCAGTCTCCTGTAAAGCAACTAGTGTGATCCCTTCTGTACTTTACCGACATGACTTCACATAAACACAAGGTCAAGTCATAAACAGAGCAACTGTATAAAGGATTAAAAGGGTGATGTGCACTAATGGAATACCCCCCTGAAGACCCCCGAGGAGCATCATAACATTAAAGAACTGCTATACTTATCTCCCAAACCAGCGCTGGTCCACCAATCTCAGCGCCGTGTCCCATCTGCAATCTGATATCAACAATGTATTCCGTTCAGAAAAAAACTGAAAGCTGCAGCTGATCAGCAGCCGCTGATCGGCTGCAGCAGTCATATGACATTGTTTATGGCAGGTTACCGATGAGGGACATGGCACTGAAATTGAAAGAGCACCGGCAGTGTGGGTAGTAAGTATAGCATGTTTTTTTTATGCACCTTGGGTCAATTCAGAAGTGGACAGCCCCTTAAAGAACTTATAGCAGTAATCAATCTTAAAAGGAATCTGTCACCAGGTTTGGCCGATTCGAGTTACGCCCACCGCTTTTTAGGGCTTATCTACAGCATTGTTTGGAGGAAGCAGATTTTATTCTAACTATAAGGTGTCCAGTAGCTGAAGCTCATGTAATGTACATTAAAAAAAAAAAAAAAAAGATATCGGCACATATCAGATTAACGTTTCCTCTACAGAATGACGTACCTTGTGGAAGATGGAGTCAGAAGTCACTATTGTGGATACAGATTCTGGAGCTTTAATAGGCTACAAAAAAAAGAAAACAAGATTAAAACTATAAATGGAAATAATATTTTAATTCTGTTCCAGGATTCCATGAAAATTCAAATAATCAAATACATGAATGACAGTGAGACACAAACGTATCACCTACGATTAACGCTCAGTTTAAGAAAGTCTTTAGCCTAAAGGTTTTTTTATCAAAATACTTCTGGACGGATTAATTTTATGATACACTGATGGAGCTGCCCTGATACCATCGCTGCAGACATTCTTAATAGACAGAAATGATAGAATTCTCACAAAGACAAATCCTTGTACATTGAGTTCCGCTTCCATATAACCGGGAAGGTTCCGTATGTCATGGACTTACGTTTTTTAGCTTAAATATATGTCGCCTGCCTTTTCCCTTGGTTGAGACCTTCTTTTCTACGGCAGGAGCGGACTTGTACTTCGTGTTCCTCAGTCTGGCCGATCGTCTGTGGATCTCCTGTTTGGACTAAGGGAGAATACAGGAGGGACATAAGACGACAAACAGGTCACAGCTCCAGCCCAAATAAGCCACAAATCTCATTAACGAGGTTTTTCAGGTTCAAGGTTATAGTTCTAATACGGCAAGATTCAATGTAACATATTGTACTGAAAAAAATGTGGTGAAAAAGCAGGAAAAAAAACAAAACCAGCAATGCTGTCATTATTTTGTGTTTTTATTTATTTTTTTTTAATTTTTATTTATAGCATTTATTGTACGTTAAAAGCAACCTGGCAACAGGATTCTCCAGGTCATTATGATTACAGTGATGCCAAAAATAAAAAAAATATATAATAATAATAATAATAATAATAATAATAATATATATATATATATATATATATATATATATATATATGTTTTTTTAACTTCAATTTTGGAATGGAAAAAATAAACACTAATAATTTTGGGGGCTGCTCCTTCATGCAGCTGTCGCCATCTCTTGCCTGTTTACTGCCTCCTCCGTTGCTTTGCTGAGCAGTTGAAGTACTGGCAAAACTTGTCCCGGTGCTGCTGGTCGGGGCACCTCCGGTGTGATTGCCGCCCCCGGTGCCTCCTTTGCCGGTGCAGCTGTTGCACAGAATCTCCCCCTGGCTTCCTTTCTTCCACATGGAGGAGGAGGTGGTCTTGCACATGCTGCATGTCGGCTTCACTCCAAGAGGCATCTGCAATAAAATGGCAAAATACCAACAGTAACTACATACACATAGTATACAGCAGAATCTGAGGTGGGCTCTTTAATTACCGCACCCACATGTTGCTCCTTAAAGTATTGTGCAGGCAGTGATAGATAAATAAGCTGCCACTATACAATAGACTGCCCTCACTGATACACAGACTTGTTTTGGTGTATCACAATGAACTGATCAAGACAAGGGGGGAAATGTGCAGAAAGCTCGGAGCACACAGCAACCATACGATTTACTAATGGAGCAGCCAGCGGTGATCAGCACTACTGCACCAATATACAAGACCAGCGCCATAGCTCTGATGTGTCACAAAAAAAACCTCTGGAGGGTCTTGAATGATGTAATTACAAATGCTTCTCACATAATTAGAATATCATCAAAAAGTTGATTTATTTCAGTTCTTCAATACAAAAAGTTAAACTCATTATATAAAGTCATTACAGAGTGATCTAGTTCACGTGTTTATTTCTGTTAATGTTGATGATTCTGGCTTACAGCCAATGAAAACCCAAAAGTCATTATCTCAGTAAATTAGAGGGAAGCATAAAGTGCTCTAAAATTTCCTGGTAGACGGCTGCGCTGACTTTGGTCTTGATAGAACCCAGTGGACCTACACCAGCAGATGACATGGCTCCCCAAACCATCACTGATTGTGGAAACTTCACACTAGACCTCAAGCAGCTTGGATTGTGGCCTCTCTACTCTTCCTCCAGACTCTGGGACCTTGATTTCCAAATGAAATTAAAGATTTACTTTCATCTGAAAACAACACCTTGGACCACTGAGTAACAGTCCAGTTCTTTTCCTCCTTGGCCCAGGTAAGACGCTTCTGGCGTTGTCTATTGGTTATGAGTGGCCTGACACAAGGAATGCGACACTTGTAGCCCATGTCCTGGATACGTCTGTGTGTGGAGGCTCTTGAAGCAATGACTCCAGCAGCAGTCCACTCCTTGTGAATCTTCCCCAAAATAATTGAATAGCCTTTTCTTAACAATCCTTTCAAGGCTGCAGTTATTCCGGTTGCTTGTGCACCTTTTTCTACCACACTTTTTCCTTCCACTCAACTTTCCATTAATATGCTTGGATACAGCACTCTGTGAACAGCTGGCTTCTTTATCAATGACCTTTTGTGGCTTACCCTCCTTGTGGAGTGTGTCAGTGATGCCTTCTGGACATCTGTCAACTCTGCAGTCTTCCCCATGATTGTGGAGCTACTGAAACAGACTAAGGGACCTTTATAAATGCTTAGGAAGTGTTACTGAGATAATGACACTTGGGTTTTCATTGGCAGTAAGCCATAATCATCAACATTAACAAAAATAAACACTTGAAATAGATCACTCTGTGTGTAGTGACTCTATATACAGTGCCTTGCGAAAGTATTCGGCTCCCTGGAACTTTTCAACCTTTTCCCCACTTATCATGCTTTAAACAAAGATACCAAATGTAAATGTTTGGTGAAGAATCAACAACAAGTGGAACACAATTGTGAAGTTGAACGAAATTTATTGGTTATTTAAAATTTTTGTAGGAATTCAAAAACTGAAAAGTGGGGCGTGCAATATTATTCGGCCCCTTTACTTTCAGTGCAGCAAACTCACTCCAGAAGTTCATGGTGGATCTCTGAATGATCCAGTGTTGTCCTAAATGCCTAATGATGATAAATATGATCCACCTGTGTGTAATCAAGTCTCCGTATAAATGCACCGAATACTTTTGCAAGGCACTGTAATATATGATTTTCACTTTTTGCATTGAACAACTGAAATAAATCAACTTTTCAATGATATTCTAATCTAGTGAGAAGCACCTGTATACAGAATATCCCACAAGTAAAAACAATGTTCCTCAACTTCAGCAGGATGTCAACATCACTTCATCTACAAATCAGCTAGAAGACAAAAGAAGCAGAAGGGGTTATCTGATGTTCAATACAAGAGTGCCCCAACAGGGAATATGAATATCACAGCTGCAGGAGGCGTAGTGGTCCTGAGTTACATCCTGTATTATACTCCAGAGCTGCACTCACTATTCTGCTGGTGCAGTCACTGTGTACATACATTAGTGATCCTGAGTTACATCCTGTATTATACTCCAGAGCTGCACTCACTATTCTACTGGTGCAGTCACTGTGTACATACATTACATTACTGATCCTGAGTTACATCCTGTATTATACTCCAGAGCTGCACTCACTATTCTGCTGCTGCAGTCACTGTGTACATACATTACATTACTGATCCTGAGTTACCTCCTGTATTATACTCCAGAGCTGCACTCACTATTCTGCTGCTGCAGTCACTGTGCACATACATTACATTACTGATCCTGAGTTACATCCTGTATAATACCCCAGAGCTGCACTCACTATTCTGCTGGTGCAGTCACTGTGTACATACATTACATTACTGATCCTGAGTTACATCCTGTATTATACTCCAGAGCTGCACTCACTATTCTGCTGGTGCAGTCACTGTGTACATACATTACATTACTGATCCTGAGTTACATCCTGTATTATACTCCAGAGCTGCACTCACTATTCTGCTGCTGCAGTCACTGTGCACATACATTACATTACTGATCCCGAGTTACATCCTGTATAATACCCCAGAGCTGCACTCACTATTCTGCTGGTGCAGTCACTGTGTACATACATTACATTACTGATCCTGAGTTACATCCTGTATTGTACCCCAGAGCTGCACTCACTATTCTGCTGGTGCAGTCACTGTGTACATACATTACATTACTTATCCTGAGTTACCTCCTGTATTATACCCCAGAGCTGCACTCACTATTCTGCTGGTGCAGTCACTGTGTACATACATTACATTACTGATCCTGAGTTACATCCTGTATTATACTCCAGAGCTGCACTCACTATTCTGCTGGTGCAGTCACTGTGTACATACATTACATTACTGATCCTGAGTTACATCCTGTATTGTACCCCAGAGCTGCACTCACTATTCTGCTGGTGCAGTCACTGTGTACATACATTACATTACTTATCCTGAGTTACATCCTGTATTATACTCTAGAGCTGCACTCACTATTCTGCTGGTGCAGTCACTGTGTACATACATTACATTACTGATCCTGAGTTACATCCTGTATTATACCCCAGAGCTGCACTCACTATTCTGCTGGTGCAGTCACTGTGTACATACATTACTGATCCTGAATTACATCCTGTATCATCATGTGCGGTGGATTGGAAGACTAGTCGTGAGCACTGCAATATTTGTTTTATAACATTTGTGGCTAATTATTGATGAGCGAATATACTCGTTGCTCGAGATTTCCCGAGCACGCTCGTGTGTCCTCCGTGTATTTGTTAGTGCTCGGAGATTTAGTTTTTATCACTTCAGCTGAATGATTTACATCTGTTAGCCAGGCTAAGTACATGTGGGGGTTGCCTGGTTGCTAGGGAACCCCCACATGTACTCAGCCTTGCTAACAGATGTAAATCATTCAGCTGAAGTGATAAAAACTATTGCTAATATAAACATATTTTAAACAGTGGTTTGTTCCTTTTGTGGCTTCCCGACATGTAATCACACGTTGGATGCAGGGGGGTATGGGGAGACCTCAGGCGGTGCTGCCAAATCCACCGATGCACAGAATCTCCCCCTTAGACTATGTGCACAGGGATTTTTAAAAAATTTTTAGTTGTCAAAAGTGAAGGTGTGTCTATTACAAATAACGCTCCTTCTTAGGAGTTTTCAAGTGTTTATTTCCAATGCGTTCTTTGCTGCCTTCTGGTTTAGAGCAGATTCCATCACGCACTGTCTAATGTAATACCGAAACTGTGAAATAAAATAAATGCTCAAAAGACTGAAGGTGTAAAGGGGATTCACAATAGAGGTGAAGAGAAAGAGTCTTAAGTGATTTTCCAGAGTGATCACCCCCCATATACAGCCCGCAGCAGAACACCCCCCATATACAGCCCGCAGCAGAACACCCCCCACATACAGCCCGCAGCAGAACACCCCCCAATATACAGCCCGCAGCAGAACACCCCCCATATACGGCCCGCAGCAGAACACCCCCCACATACAGCCCGCAGCAGAACACCCCCCCATATACGGCCCGCAGCAGAACACCCCCTACATACAGCCCGCAGCAGAACACCCCCAGATACGGCCCGCAGCAGAACACCCCCAGATACGGCCCGCAGCAGAACACCCCCATATACCGCCCGCAGCAGAACACCCCCCAATATACAGCCAGCAGAACACCCCCAGATACGGCCCGCAGCAGAACACCCCCCATATACGGCCCGCAGCAGAACACCCCCATATACCGCCCGCAGCAGAACACCCCCCATATACAGCCAACAGCAAAACACCCCCCATACACGGCCCGCAGAAGAACACCCCCCAATATACGGCCCGCAGCAGAACACCCCCCATACACGGCCCGCAGCAGAACACCCCCCAATATACGGCCCGCAGCAGAACACCCCCCATACACGGCCCGCAGCAGAACACCCCCCAATATACGGCCCGCAGAACACCCCCCAATATACAGCCAGCAGAAGAACACCCCCATATACAGCCCGCAGCAGAACACCCCCAATATACGGCCCGCAGCAGAACACCCCCATATACCGCCCGCAGCAGAACACCCCCATATACCGCCCGCAGCAGAACACCCCCCATATACGGCCCGCAGCAGAACACCCCCATATACCGCCCGCAGCAGAACACCCCCATATATACGGCCCGCAGCAGAACACCCCCCATATACCGCCCGCACACAGCGGCCCACGCCAGCAGTGACTGGACCGAGTGACAATAAAACTGCCGAGGCCACATCAGCACACACGGCTCCATTACTGATAAACTAAAAAACCTCAAATATCAGAAGATCCATTTTTTCACCAGAAAATTATGGGAACCGGATGTTATTGGGATTCCACAGCATGACTGGTATACAACTAGTACTACATGTCCCAGCATGCCTGGCTGAGGGCGCACACACCTCGGGAGTCCTAAGAGGGCGCTCGGAAATCCACTACGGAGACCGGACGGCGGCAGAAGCGGAACGTAGAGGACAGCGACCGACGGGGGCGCGACTGCTGAGACCAGTGACGTCACCGGAAGGGGCGGAGCCTCCCACAGGGCACACCAGGAAACAGCACGGAAGCTGCAGTCAGTGAGTGAAAGTGTGCGGCACCGAGCAAGTGTGCGGCACCGAGCAAGTGTGCGGCACCGAGCAAGTGTGCGGCAGATAGAGGAGCCGCAGGATGGAGGGGCTGCATGTTGTGCATACCGAGGGAAGATGTGATGTTATTTGTATGGGGCTGCACGTTGTGGATACCCAGGGAAGGTGCGATGTTATTTGTATGGGGCTGCACGTTGTGGATACCCGGGGAAGGCACGATGTTATTTGTATGGGGCTGCACGTTGTGGATACCCGGGGAAGGCGTGATGTTATTTGTATGGGGCTGCACGTTGTGGATACCCGGGGAAGGCACGATGTTATTTGTATGGGGCTGCACGTTGTGGATACCCGGGGAAGGCACGATGTTATTTGTATGGGGCTGCACGTTGTGGATACCCGGGGAAGGCGCGATGTTTTGTGTGGGGCTGCACGTTGTGGATACCCAGGGAAGGTGCGATGTTATTTGTATGGGGCTGCACGTTGTGGATACCCGGGGAAGGCACGATGTTATTTGTATGGGGCTGCACGTTGTGGATACCCGGGGAAGGCGTGATGTTATTTGTATGGGGCTGCACGTTGTGGATACCCGGGGAAGGTGTGATGTTATTTGTATGGGGCTGCACGTTGTGGATACCCGGGGAAGGCACGATGTTATTTGTATGGGGCTGCACGTTGTGGATACCCGGGGAAGGCACGATGTTATTTGTATGGGGCTGCACGTTGTGGATACCCGGGGAAGGCGCGATGTTTTGTGTGGGGCTGCACGTTGTGGATACCCAGGGAAGGTGCGATGTTATTTGTATGGGGCTGCACGTTGTGGATACCCGGGGAAGGCACGATGTTATTTGTATGGGGCTGCACGTTGTGGATACCCGGGGAAGATGTGATGTTATTTGTATGGGGCTGCACGTTGTGGATACCCAGGGAAGGGGTGATGTTATTTGTATGGGGCTGCACGTTGTGGATACCCAGGGAAGGTGCGATGTTATTTGTATGGGGCTGCACGTTGTGGATACCCAGGGAAGGTGCGATGTTATTTGTATGGGGCTGCACGTTGTGGATACCCGGGGAAGGCACGATGTTATTTGTATGGGGCTGCACGTTGTGGATACCCGGGGAAGGTGTGATGTTATTTGTATGGGGCTGCACGTTGTGGATACCCGGGGAAGGCGCGATGTTTTGTATGGGGCTGCACGTTGTGGATACCCGGGGAAGGCGCGATGTTTTGTATGGGGCTGCACGTTGTGGATACCCGGGGAAGGCGCGATGTTATTTGTATGGGGCTGCACGTTGTGGATACCCGGGGAAGGCGCGATGTTTTGTATGGGGCTGCATGTTGTGGATACCCGGGGAAGGTGTGATGTTATTTGTATGGGGCTGCACGTTGTGGATACCCGGGGAAGATGCGATGTTATTTGTATGGGGCTGCACGTTGTGGATGCCCGGGGAAGGTGCGATGTTATTTGTATGGGGCTGCACGTTGTGGATACCCGGGGAAGGTGTGATATTTGTTTGGGGCTGCACGTTGTGGATACCCGGGGAAGGGGTGATGTTATTTGTATGGGGCTGCACGTTGTGGATACCCGGGGAAGGTGTGATATTTGTATGGGGCTGCACGTTGTGGATACCCGGGGAAGATGCGATGTTATTTGTATGGGGCTGCACGTTGTGGATGCCCGGGGAAGGTGCGATGTTATTTGTATGGGGCTGCATGTTGTGGATACCCGGGGAAGGTGTGATATTTGTTTGGGGCTGCACGTTGTGGATACCCGGGGAAGGGGAGATGTTATTTGTATGGGGCTGCACGTTGTGGATACCCGGGGAAGATGCGATGTTATTTGTATGGGGCTGCACGTTGTGGATGCCCGGGGAAGGTGCGATGTTATTTGTATGGGGCTGCACGTTGTGGATACCCGGGGAAGGTGTGATATTTGTTTGGGGCTGCACGTTGTGGATACCCGGGGAAGGGGTGATGTTATTTGTATGGGGCTGCACGTTGTGGATGCCCGGGGAAGGGGTGATATTTGTATGGGGCTGCACGTTGTGGATACCCGGGGAAGGTGTGATGTTATTTGTATGGGGCTGCACGTTGTGGATACCCGGGGAAGGTGCGATGTTATTTGTATGGGGCTGCATGTTGAATAAGGGGCAGAGGTGATGCTGTTTATGTGTAGCTGAATGTTCCGGGGGCTACATAGAGATGAGATGCTACTTATATGTAGCTGAATGCTGGGGGTTATAGGTGGTGATGCCAGTTGCGTGGGGCTGCATGATGAAGATTGCACAAGGAAGAGAGTGATGTCATTTGCATGGGGCTGTTTGTTGGGTTCACAGGGAATGGAGTTATGTTACTTGCAGGGGATATGTTGGGGAATCTGAAGGGAGGGATGGTTACTAGTGATGAGCGAGTATACTCGTTGCTCGGGTGACATCCGAGTATTTTTTTTAGTTTTCATCGCCTCAGCTGAATGATTTACAGCTACTAGCCAGGCTGAGTACATGTGGGGGTTGCCTGGTTGCTAGGGAATCCCCACATGTACTCAGCCTGTCTAGCAGGCGTAAATCATTCAGCTGAGGTGATGAAAACGAAATCTCCGAACACTAACAAATACTCGGAGGTCACCTGAGCGTGCTCAGGAAAGCTTGAGCAACGAGTACACTCGCTCATCACTAGTGGTTATTAGTTACATGAGGAGTATCCTTTACAAAAAACAAAACTGGACCGAAGCGCTAACATTCAGGTAGTTGTACCTTGCCGGCCTGCCGTGCACAGCACCGTTCTTCCCTGCCGCAAAGTGATCACAGACGCTCCTGCTGGGCATTCAGCTGTCTGTGCGGACGTCACGTCTACAGAGCGGAGGCTTCTTTTCCAGTCGGCGGGTCGGGACTTCCGAGGTCATTCTGATTGACAGCTGGATCCCTGCTGCCTAACTGGGGGAGCCGATTGTCAATCAGAATGATGTCAGAAGTCCTGCCCCATCCGTCAGCAGAGGCAGCGGAATCCACAGCAGGAGTGTGACCGCTCTGTGCCAGGGAAGAATGGCGCCATGCACAACAGGCAGGTGAGGTGCAATTACCTGCCTGTTAGAGCTTAGGTACATTTGTTTTTTTTGTAATATTTACCCTTAAATATTGAGAATTATGTCTGGTCCACTGCTCCCTGCACTGCCACGTTTGCTGATTGTTGGTCAATTAATAGCCTGTTAATTCACAGACCGCCCTTCACGATGCGCTGCTGAGAACGACCATCTTTTGTTCAAACAAAAAGATTAGGGATGAGCGAATATCTTTGAATAAATCCTTATCTGAATAGCTGGAGCGCTCCCAATAATCACCTGTCCGGCGCCGCAGCTACATGTGTACATGGGGAGCCTGTGTGTTGTGACTGTCACACAGCCGTGCCACATGCAGCTGTGGAGCCGGACAGCTGATTATCGGGGGGGGGGGGGGCGCTCCAGGTATTCGGTAAGCGCTATAGCTATTCCGATAAGGACTCACCCGAAGCTATTCTCTCATTTCTGAAAAAGTTGATTACAGCCGATGGAAAAAGCATTTTGCTCATCAATCATGCTGCTGATCACCCAATGGTCTTGAAACAATATTTATGCAGGGTAAATGGACAATTATGCATTCCCAAACTTAAGAATATATACTTCTACTGACCCAAACCCTAAAATGTGATCAAAACCACACAAAAAAAGCCACAGAACTTTTGAGATTCAGTTCTATGGAGCAATGGAACAAAACTGGAACTTTTCAGATCTAAGGATCAGCAATATGTCTAGAGGATGAATGAAGCACGCTTTGAAAAGAACACCCTGATTATAATAAAGCATGGCAGTGGCTCCGTGATGCCTACAGGGAAGCATGGCAGGGGCTCGGTGATGCCTACAGGGAAGCATGGCCGTGGCTCAGTGATGCCTACAGGGAAGCATGGCGGTGGCTCGGTGATATAAGAAAAGTGGACTAAGAACACCGAGAGTGTTCGAAACGCGTTCAGCTATTTCATGGATGTCCCTCTGTAAATATGTTTTTCGCTGATTTTGAAATGCAGGGTTTCCATTTTTAATAATTTTTGGAATAAAGAATTTTTTTATCTTTAAATACTTTCTGAGGTGGATCTTATCTTCAATTACGTGGCTCGGTGATGCCTACAGGGAAGCATGGCCGTGGCTCAGTGATGCCTAGAGAGAAGCATGGCGGGGGCTCGGTGATGCCTATAGGGAAAGGGAAGCATGGCGGGGGCTCGGTGATGCCTACAGGGAAGCATGGCGGGGGCTCAGCGACGTCTGCAGGGTAACATGGCGGGGGCTCGGCGATGTTTACAGTAATGTGATGGGGGCTGCTTTGCTCCCTCAGGCACTGCAATCTTCAACATGTGAAGAACAAGTTGGATTCAATCAAGCATCAGTGAATGATAGAAGTAAACGTCTTGCCTTCTGTGAGGAAGCTCAATCTTTGGCCATATTGAACCTTCCAACAGGACAACGATCCCAATCATACTTCAAAGTCCAACCATGACTTGGTTTCGGAAGAAGTCCTGGAATATTTTGGAGTGGCCGTCAGAATTGGAACATGTAATCCTAAGAATATTAGTGAAGTGGAGACCACTGCCATTCAGGAATTGTCTAGCCTTCCTCGGGATCGCTGTTGGAACCTGGGGTCTGGCGATGCATCACATTTTCAGCTGGTCATAGGAGCCAGGGGGGCTCCAAGTACTGAAGATGCTTGTAATGAAGGGGTTCAATAATTCTAAAACCAGCATCTTATTAGTTGTCCTGAGCTATAGAAACTATTCTTTGCTAATTCTACAATAAGGGAGGAATAATTTGCATTCTAACTGTATTTTTTTTTTAGATTGTAAGAAAAACGTATCAAGTGCATTCAGCACAAATAAAACACTGAATATGATAATGATCACATAACGGCTGCTGCTAAAATCCCGCTTAATAAGGTCAATGAAACCTTCACCAGATGTGCACATCGGATCAAACGAGACAAACGAAGAAGCGTTAAAGTAATAAATGTTTAATCAGTTTTTGTTGTTGCATTGTATGAACAGCATTCATTTGGCCGAACATCTACATTGTTATATCCTAATGTATAGAAAATGGGAATGTATCAAGTATACTCATGAAAGTGCAAATAACAAGTCAAGGTTACAGGAATCATCTGTGTCTTTACATTATAAAATAACCGGTTTACAAAAAAAAAAAAAGTCACCAGCTTCATAATTAGTGGATCTGAGAATTGTATCTTCTGCTGAATGTGGTTGCCAATTAATCCCTTGTGGTAGGTGTAGTGGCGCCATATTGGTTGTCTCACAGCTGTCCCAGAAACAAATAAGTTCTGATCAATCAAATCATGATTAACGATAGGGACGAGCGGACTCATCGAATTCGACCGAACTTTAATCCAAAGGTCGGTTTGTGTTCCCGAACTTGAACCCCATAGAAATCAACGGGGACCCGAACTTTGGATCTGGAAAAAAGAATCTCTAAAAGGTGCCGTGGCTCTGTCCAAATGGGGAACTTTATTTTACCCCCGTTATATGACTCAGGAGCTTATGCAAAACTAAAAACGGAAGTTCGGAAACCCAGAACTGATAAGTGGCTTTGTGCACTATTGCTAAAGCCCAACAATGACTCTCAGGGTGTTTTCAAATCTTAGAACTTTTTTACAGTTTTTCTAAGGTTACAAACATTTTCTTCACTGTAGGGAAGTCATTTTCGAGCAGCGGTATTGCTGAGATTTTACTGCAGGTCTCGGGCAATTCTGAGTTGATCCTTTGGACCAGGGTCCATTGTTTGAGGACTCAATGACCCTCGAGTGGTAGTTGGAAAACAATGGACCAGCACGACCCACTACAGCAATTTATCAAATCCTGTTCACAGTGCAGTCAAATGCTGCACATTTTAAAAATAGCCGTACCCATAAGTACAGAACTCAAGTAAAAGGGGGCAAATATTTAGATTACAAGTACCCCATTCAAACTTTTGAGATAGTTATACCCTCAGGGCCGGCACTATTGAATCAGTAGCCACAGGGCATCGCGCACCAGTCCAATTTCCATTACAGAGTAGAAAACAAATAATGCAAAAAAATGTTACAAACAATCAACACAAATGAATATGGGTTCTAATAATTTATATTACTTTTTTTAATCATTTTTCTTCATTAAAGAATAGTTTTCACATCAATGATCAGTAAATGTAACGCTTTGGCCTTATTCCGACATCAGTGATTTTTCTGGTACGCAAAAATAAACTTAGTCCTAGTTTCATCAGGGTTTTACTTTTCACGTACGGAAAAAAAAAAATTACAAAGCTTTTTCTACCCATTACAATGTTAATCACGGGCTGTGAACTGAGCCATCCGTGTGCTGCCTGTGACTTTCACGGACCCATAGACTTGTAGGGGTCTATTCGATGGAAATGTCTCTATAGATTGTACTGGGTATGCACCAACCACTGATGGGACTCATATGTGAAAAACAGACGTCTGAATGAGGCCTTAAAGAGAGTAATGGCGCCTATGAAAAAAAATTAAATTCTAAGAAGGCAAACAATGCTCCGGCGGATTTCAAGTTGTATTTTCAGATCTATAACAGCAGCAAGTATAAAGGGGCTCTCCACCAAAGAACAAAAATCTGATTAATAAAAGTAGACTGGGAAGGAAAATGGTAATAGCCTGACTGTTGCCAGACTATTTTCCCCTCCCCTTTAAAGATCAAGGATGAACAAGTGTGATACAGGAAGATACGGGTCGGGAATTCTTGCAGCATGCCAATTGCACATTTATCTCCTTTATGCCTTAGTAATCAGATTTCTAATCAAGGTGAAAAAACCCTTTAAAGAGTAAACTTTTTTAAATTAACTATTGATAAGCCTTTGCAAAAGTTTTCTGTAATATACTCCACTGCTGTTTTAGCTGCCTAGTTGATAATCTTTTATAAGCTGCTTTTAACTGCAGTTCAAGTATGAATTGGTCCTCAAAACCCTCCTGCCTCTTGGAGCAGAGGAGCTCACAGGGGGATGAGGTTTGTAAAAGGGTTTCGGTATGTGCACACTACATATGTTTCAGGCAGATTACACCTGAAAAGCCATAGCAAAAAAAACTTAAAACAATGCACATCCATGTAAAAACAATATTGCTGTGCACACGTTCGTCTTTTGTTTTAACCGCTTCAAGATTCGGAAACCCTGTACCTGTTAGTACACGTAGGACATGCATACTTTGGGTGGCTTCGGCAAGAAAAATTTCAAGGTCTTAAAGATGTCGTGTGCACATATTCTTTGAGTATGGATTTTTGCTAGAGCCACAGTTCAAAGCAACTTCTAAAAGATCATAAACCAGGCAGTTAAAACTGCACTTTCAGTGTAGGGTTTGACAGAGAACAAAGCAAAATGAGGAAATGGAACGTACAGTAGCTACCCAAAAGTTTAGCTTTTTTTTTTTTTTTTTTTTTAAGTGTGATAACTTCTGTCTGGTTGCTGTGATGCAGTTTTCCTTATGATGTTCGTAAACCAGAAGATAATATTATTCTGAGCTTGAAGTCAGGCAAACGCCAAAAAGATGTAGGAATGGAATTCAACTGCTCTCAGAGTCAAGTGTCACGTATAATTAAGAAAGAAAAAGAAGGTTATGGAACAGCTGACAAACCTAGAAATGGACGACCGCGGAAAACTTCCTCCAAAGTTGATCACATTATTAAGAAAAAGTCAGTATCTGATGTCCATAAAAGTGCTGTATAGATTTTGCATGAAATTATGGAAGAATATGGGGTCAAAGTGATTTGCCAAAGTGTGGGGTGATGGCTAAGAGCAGTAGGGTGGAATGCACGAGTTCGAGTCTAGAAGTCTTTGATTTATGCAATGAAACAGAAGGTCTGACTTTTTGGCCAAAGCACAGAGTCAATGGAAAGAGACAGATTGGTCTAATCTAATCTGTTTGGTGGTGATGGCAAGCACTGTATGTACCGTCCAATTGGAAATTGTAATGATGTAAGGTACCACACACCTACAGTGAAACATGGTGGTGGCAATGTCATGGTTTTGGGTTGTTTTTCTGCATCTGCCATTGGCCCTCTGCATAGAATTGATGGAAATAAGAATGCTACCATTCATACCACTTTTAGTTGCTACTGATATTATATATATTTGCAAAGACTTCGATAAATTAAAAAAAGTTTACCCTTTAAACATTGTCAGACAGTAGTTGCTGGTTAGCAGACGCGCAATAGTTGGTCTTCCCTGTTTCACAAAAAAATGTTCATTTGTTGCATCCTAAAAACACGATTACAAAGACAATCAGATTAAAGCCGCGACAAGGGACTAGAACCGTTGTCCCGAAAACCAGACCATTTCACATCAACGTAGTACAAGAACCGCGATCGCGTCTCCACCCTCTGGACACGGCGTGCGGGTCATCCCTAGTGGTCTCGCACAAGGAGCCTCCTAACCCAACGCATATTGCAGGTTTTATCAAATGATATATGTTTATTTTCACTACAACAGGAATGAACACATCAAATATATACAGTGGAATAACCCCAAACAGCAGTCAGGTCTAGGTCTAGCTCTGGATTAGTCACTTATCAATACTACTGGCGGACATTTTGTAGCCCCAATACATAGGATTAGAAAAAAAAGATTCAGGTTTATCCTATATGGGGCTCTTTTTTGAACACTTTTTTTTCCCCAAGCCCATACAACCCCTTTAAAATATTGTTTGCGATCAAAAAATGGCAGCCGACTAATTTTTAGGTGACAGATTCACTGTAAAAGGAAAAAGGCCATGACTGGTTTAGTGGAGGTTGTAGTATAGATTTTCTCGTTACTTTACGCCCAATGCTCCCATACAGTTTGGCAAATACAACCCGAGAAGGAAAAGGCACAGGAACGTCTCGTGCGGCGTATCCCAAGGACTCCATTACCAATTTCAAATAAGGGAGACCCGCTCCATAAAAACGAATCGGTATCGATCATACTATGCGGAGAGGAACGAGCAGCCGCCCAGTCACGTACAAAAATATACACATTTCACAGGGCTTTCATTTTTTATTTATTTCTAAATAATTGAGGTGACGAAGTCTGAAGCTTCAAGGGAGTATTTTTATCGGGGCAATAATTTGCTTTAATATTAATCCACTTTGCTGTTCCTTCAGGTAAAACATGTCATTTCTTTGAGGCGGATTCCTCTTAGAATCCACCACGAATTTGACGCATCGAGTCTAACGGCTGCCCCCCCAAAAATAAAACATTTTAATGGAAATTTTTTTTTAAATAAAGGAGGATTTCCTAAAGCTGATTACGCTTGAAAGCAAATCATCGTTTTTGAAGGTCTTAAAAAAAAACAAACAAATTAAACTTGGTCTGAGCGTCGCCTAACATAGCAGTGTTTACCGACATCCTGTCAGGCAAGTAAAGGCGCAGCCAAAAGCTCTTGGTTGCTATGGTATCCGCTACATCTCCTTCAGTAAAGACATAGAGACAGATGTGGCGGGCGGACATTTTGAAGCCTTAGTCATATTTCATGCACTCTTTTACAAATGTGTACCGTGCCTCAGAATGATTAGCAATTTATAAAAGGATTAAAGGAGGTTTTCCCAAAATCAAGTAAATCCCCCTAACGCTCTAACGGTCTGATAAGAAATAATAAGGTATTAAAACAAATAACAAGACGTTCAATGACAACTATGGAAGCCCATCGCTGTCAATCATGGTAACCGGTCATCCACAGCGACGCAATATCCTAAAACATCATGTATAGACGACACGTCACAAGAAAGACTGTAAGAAGATCAATTGGGGGAGATTATAATAATAAAAATGGAGGCGTTGCCCATAGCAACCGACTGTACATTTACCTCAGACTGAAAGTAATAATATAATTGATTGCTATGGACAACAATCCAACACTTCCCTCGCCGGTGAACAACGCTGCCCATCAACTAGTTCTAAAATCCCAGCACTGTGGGCCCTAGCAACCAATTACACCATTATGGAGTCTGCTACCACGTGCTTTATACAAAACTACCAAATGATGTGCTAAAATGGGGTAAAGTTTATGGACTAAGGTCAAATTCAGACATCCTTGATCCTGGACTACCCACAGACTCATCCTCTACCAGTTCCGGTCAGAAGTCGTGCTGCCACGCCATACCACGAGTACATACCGCCATACACGAACATCTGAATGAGGCCTGAGGGAGAAATTTGAGGACGAACTTGTCAAATCACCCCTCAAGCCTTAATTTTTATTTTTTTTTAACACCAAATTAGTACATCAAGACTTTAACTGTCCATAGACACTTTCTTCTGGTTTTGCCTTAATTTTCACTTACTAAACCCCTCACTTTAGACGAATCCTCTCGAAAACTTAAATCTTTTTTTTTTTTTTGTATGGAATTTTTGGTATATTTTTTGTAAAAAAAAAAAAAAAAATCTGTAAAACGAAAAGAACGGAAACGATGACCTCAACTGCCATAAAGTTATTACATAAAATGAGGGAACTGGACGTGGTCTTGTCCGCCGGCCTTTTACACCAGTTATCAAGTCCACTGGCTTCACGGAAGAGCAATCGTATAGAAAAATATGACTGAAGTAGATCGGTAGAAATCCTTATAGGTGAGTGGTACAGATATAACGTGTAGATTACTAGATCAAATGGTATTTGCCGTAGATGCAACAGTCTATAAAAAAAATCATACCGATGTATGTGAAATGCCGCATTACTTGATCCTGGACTAAGGACAGTTCATTAAGTGCCATTCCCCCATTAAGTGCCATTTTTTGAAATGCATAAATGGGAACTTAAAAAAAAAAAAAAAAAAAAGCATATATTTATGATAAAATTATTTTTTTTTTAAGCCAAAATTTCTGATTATCTGGCAAAGAACTGCAACAGCAGAATAAAACCAGAGAGAACTAATTATTAGGCTCTAACCCATCACACAAAAATGTTATGTACTAACGTAGTACTGTCCGAAGATCCAATACACTTAATATCTGACAGGGTAGCAATTCCTTACCCCCTCCATAAAAAAAATTATATTACATAAATACGTTAAAAGGGAGCTTCCAGCAAATAATAGTTATTCTTAAAAGATGAGTGAGCAGTTAAAAAAATAAAAACCTAACTTTTATTCCCCCTCCATGGATAAAGTTCTGATGTTCGTCCAGTCCCGCTGGTCTGCTCAGTCGATCTTTGGTGGCTGCAGTGGTGAACTGTCCGGTGTGCCAAGATGGCAGAAAAAGCACTGGGTAAGCACTGAAGTGGGATCTGTGAAGGATCCGTGAAGGTATTACTACTTTTATTATTTTTTACCAGTCTGAGTCCTTTTAAGAATATTTTTTTATCACTTTGGAAACCCTTTTAAGATCATTACAAGTCCGTTCTCTCAGTTCAACTTGTCAGAAAAAAAGACTTTGAAGGGGTTGCAGCAATGAGTTAGTGCTCATTAATTCTGAGGATCCTAGCGATTATTACAGGTGAGAAAAAAAAAAACGTTATGCAACAAAAAGCCTGTAACTAACAATCCTCCTTTTTTGTGTTTTTTTTTTTTTTTATACAAATCTCATCCCCATTTTAAGGGAAATTATAAAACGACAAGTAGATTTGCATTAAAGTGAGACATTTTTTAGATTTTTGTTTTTCATGTTAAGAAAAAAAAAGGTTTGTGGAATTATATAGCACTGGAACTAGGGAAATAAAGGTGTAAAAAAAAACAAAAAAAACATAAACAAATAATCACCACCCAGGGTTATACAACTGGTTTTGACCACACATGGTTTGACAGAGCCACTTAATATTATGAACGTTTCACGCTTGACGCCATCATTTCACATGATCAAATATTTCACCGTCTCTTGGACGCACAAGACAGGAGGAGTGACATCACCGACGACGTTGTTTAGGTTCCAACCACAAATGCAACCTTGCACTACATCAAGTCTTCTCATAGAAAATAACGTAGATGATACGTATTTCAGCATCGTCAGGGGGGCTGGAGATGCCACCACTACCATTTTATATTTTTGTTTGTCAAAAAAAAAAATGTAATTCTTACCAAACTAAGGCTACATCATGACTGCATTTTATTAGAAGATAAAATTTCACCCTATGTATTTCTTGGAAAAAGAAAAAAGAAAAAAAGGCAATCAAACTCCATAAATTGCAGAAAAGACGGAAGTTCAAGTCAGTTTAAAAGATTAACTGGAAATCCAAAAACAGTAATTCACTTCCTTGCAGTGGTCAGTAACGGCATCTTCATCTGTTTATGACATCCGAGGGTTAACTTCTAGACAGCTTGGTTGGTTGTGTTCATACCAAATGGACTTGTTCGACCCATTCGGTGGAAGGTTCAGGAGTTCTACTCGAGATGTCCTCGGAACTGGTCATACTGCTCGTGACGTCATTCGCGTTGTGTTCGTCGCTCTGCGACAGCGTTTCTGGCGGAGGCGCCGAATCCTCGGAAGTCATTTCGTCAGTTCGAGATTCGGGGTCTTCGTGAATTAGTGAGTCCTGAAAAAGAGCGTGGTCCTCGGTGACATCAGGAGCGGGATGTTCGCTGGTGCTCCCTGATGGTAGATCAACGTCAGTTTCCGAGTTCATAGAAGGAATAAGGGCGATGCTTTGAGGGTTCATGTCATGAAACCAAGCCATGATGTTTCCTAGTAGGTTTTCGCTCACGTTGGGATCATGACTAGTGGAGTCGAGGTCACTACTGGACATTGGGGCATCTGTGAATGAGTGTGAATTTATCCGGTCTGACGTATATGGATCGTTACTGGCTCCAAGTCTGACGAGACTCTCGCTAAGTTCTAGCAGTTCCGAACTACTGAGTGCCGACCTCGGGTTCTCAATGCTTAACGGGGAAGGGTCCAGCCTGGTGGGCAGAGAAGATCCTATGGCTCCCAACGGTGACTCGTTATTGAGGAACTGTCTCGTTTCTTCATCCACGTTAAGACTGGTTTCTTGCAATGACAACTGAATGGCCAGAAGGATGTTGGGGTCGTCATCATCTAGCGAGCTGAGTGCCTGGAAGCAAAATGACCCATTAACGTTTCCATAGTTAGAAGGATGCAGTCAACGAAAACAAAAAAAAAAAAGGGAAGAATTGGGCACCAGAGAGCAACTAAACTCACCGTGGACGTGCCGTGTCTTCTGCTGCCACGAACCTCCAGGGCTTCTGATAATAAGATGCAGAAACATGATGAAACAGAAATGAAGACAAATGACTGATGCGAATATATACCAAAATAATTCACCCCTTCTGTAAGGGATCTCTAGGCTACAATGGGTTGTGCAGGGCTAGAAGAACATGGCAGTTTCCTTCCACACATTATAAATTGTGTTGCTGTTCATCTCTATTGAAATGAATGAGACTGAACTGCAATACTGCAGCTATCCTGTAGATAGAGGTGGTGCTGTTTTTGGAAGAGAGCAGCCATGTTTTTTTGATCCTTTGCAACCCATTTAAGCACTGTGTCTCCATCATAGACTAGAAGTCTGAAATTTTTCATAAAAACAGGATTTTTGGTTGCTTACCATAAAATCTGTTTCTCGGAGCCTTCATTGGGGGACACAGGAACCATGGGTGTATGCTGCTGCCACTAGGAGGCTGACACTATGCACAAAAAAAATTAGCTCCTCTTCTGCAGTATACACCCCACTGACTGGCATTCTGATAATCAGTTAGTGAGAAAGCAGTATGAGAAATGACAATTTGAAAGAACACAAAACAGACATCTTAACTGTAACCATAAACAAAGGAACAGATCAGCATGGGAGGGTGCTGTGTTCCCCAATGAAGGCTCCGAGAAACAGATTTTACGGTAAGCAACCAAAAATCCTGTTTTCTCTATCTCTTCATTGGGGGACACAGGAACCATGGGACGTCCGAAAGCAGTCCCTGGGGGGGAAAACAGACTTCCATCAGGTCGGAGAACTCACCACTGCCGCCTGCAAGATCCTTCTGCCTAGGCTGGCGTCTGCCGAAGCGTAGGTATGGACCTTGTAAAATTTGGCGAACGTGTGGACGGAAGCCCAGGTTACCGCTTTGCAAAGCTGTAGGGCGGAAGCCCTGTGGTTTTACCCACCAGGTCATCTCAGTACCGCTCCGTAACCACCAGGTCATAACAGGCGACAAGAAAGGGTCGCCAACTTTGAAACGCGCCGGATTGAGGTGATTGCCACAAGAAAGGCCACCTTCCAGGACAGAAATGACAGGGAAACCTCCCTGAGAGGCTCAAAGGGGGAACCCTTCAGGGCCTCCAGGACTAGATTGAGATCCCATGGATCCACAGGAGCCCGGTACGGAGGAGCTGCATGCGCTATTCCCTGAAGGAAGGTCTTGACCTGCAGTCGGGATGATAACGTCTTCTGGAAAAGGATGGAAAGCGCTGAAACTTGACCCTTTAGGGAACTAAGGGCAAGACCCGCGTCCAGTCCTGCCTGGAGAAACGTCAAAATAGAAGGGAGAGAAAAGGACATAGGTGGGAGGTGATTGGACTCGCACCAGTGAAAATAGGCCTTCCAGGTTCGATAGTAAGTCCTGGAAGATGACGGCTTCCTAGCCTGGATCATGGTTTGAATCACCCGATCTGAAAAACCGGACGCTTTCAGAACCGCGGTTTCAACAGCCACTCCGTCAAACTGAGCGACTGAGAATTCAGGTGGCAAATCGGACCCTGAGACAGCAGATCGGATCTGTATGGAAGCCTCCAAGGAGCATCCGTGAGAAGGTTGATGATCTCCGCAAACCAAGACTTTCTGGGCCAGTCCGGTGCGATGAGAATGACCGGCACCCCCTCCGCCTTGATCTTCAACAGCTTGGGAAGAAGGGGAAGGGGAGGAAAAAGATAGGGAAGCACGAACTTCGACCAAGGAATGGCCAGAGCATCAGCGCCCAACGCGAGAGGATCGCGGGACCTGGAGATGAACCGAGGGACCTTCCTGTTCAGTCAGGACGCCATGAGGTCCACATCCGGAGTCCCCTATCGAAGGCAAATCTGATGGTCGAAGGCAAATCTGATGGAAGACCTCCTGATGTAGGGACCATTTCCCTGCTGCAAGGCCCTCGCTGCTGAGAAAATCGGCGGCCCAGTTGTCTACATCAGGGATATGCACCGCGGATATTGCCGGAACAGTCACCTCTGCCCAAAGGAGGATCTTGGATACCTCGGCCAACGCCAAGGAACTCCGAGTCCCTTCCTGGTGGTTGACATATGCAACTGCCGTGGCATTGTCCATCTGAATTCGGATTGGCAGACCCCTGAGAAGCCTTTCCCAGTGAAGGAGGGACAGAAAAATGTCCCATATCTTGAGGACGTTGACCGGCAGAGTAGATTCCTGGGACGACCAACGTCCCTGGACAGTCAAGTGTTGAAACACCACCCCCAGCTGAGGAGGCTGGCGTCTGTCGTCACCACCTGCCAGTAAACGGGAAGGAAAGACCGACCCTGGAAGATGAGGGGTGACGTCAGCCACCAATTGAGAGACCGTTTGACCTGGGACGAGAGCCGAACCGGACGATCCAGAGAATAGACAGACTTGTCCCACTGCCACAGAATTGCTTGTTGAAGTGGTCTTGTGTGGAATTGAGCGAAGGGGATTGCCTCTGACGTTGCCACCATCCTCCCCAGGACCTTCATGGTCGATCGGAAGGATGGAGGCCGAGGGCCTTGAAACAAGCAAACTTCCAGGCAAAGAATTGTTCTCTTGGGGAAGGAAAACTCTGGTATGACGGGTGTCGAACAGCATGCCTAAAAACACGAGGCGCTGAGATGGAACAAGACAGGACTTCTTCCTGTTGACAAGCCACCTGAAACGGGACAGGGTGTCGAAGACGATGGTCAGACTTTCGTGAGCCTGAGAAAAGGACATAGCTTTGATGAGGATGTTGTCGAGGTACGGAAAGAGCACCAGACCTCTGATCCTCAAAATGGTCATCAACGCTGCCATAAACTTTGTGAAGACCCTGGGAGCGGTAGCGAGACCAAAAGGCAGGGCGACAAACCGAAAATGTTCCTGATGTACAGCAAAACACAGGAATCTGTGATGTCCCGGGAATATAGGGACATGAAGGTAGGTGTCCTGAATGTCTATGGTGCACAGAAATTCCTGTGCCTCCATGGAAGCGATTACTGAACGAAGGGATTCCATCCTGGAATGTCGCAGACATTTGTTCAGTAACCTGAGGTCCAGAATGGGACGAACCGCGCTGTCTTTCTTCGGCACCACAAACAGGTTTGAGTAGAAACCTGTGAATCTTTCTCTTTCTGGAACGGGGGCGATTACCCCCGAACTGAGGAGGGAGGAGATGGCTGCAAAAAAATCCGGAACCAGAGCATGGTCTCTTGGAAGGCGAGATTCGAAGAATCGATCCCGGGGTCGAGAACCAAATTCTATATTGTATCCTGAAGATACAACTTCCCTGACCCATGCGTTGTCCATCGAGGTGAGCCAATCGTCTCTGAAGAAAAGGAGACGGCTACCCAGCTTGGGAGAAACGCTGAGGCTTCATCGTGAGTCATGCCGAGGTGGGCTTTCTAAGTCTAGACCTGGTGGATCTACCTTGGGAGTAGCGGAAACGCCAGGAAGGGGTGGGCCTAAAGGAAACCTTCTTCCTATCTTGACGCGCTTGCGGCCTCTGCTGGTGGGAAAAAGAATCTGTCAACGAGAAACGACGAAAGGGCCGAAAGGACCGAAATTGCAGCCTCGGAAGAGGCCAGCGAGGTTTGGACTGAGGAAGAAGGGAGCTTGTCCCCTCAGTGGCGTCCTTAATAATTTGGTCCAACCTGGAACCGAAACTTCTTTGATGATAAGTCCGCCTGCCAGGCCTTAAGCCAAATGGTCTGACGGATGGCAACAACATTACTGGACACCTGAGCTGCACAAGGCGCAGCATCCAGGGAGGCAGAGACCAAATACTCCCCTGCATGAGAAATCTGGTTGGCAAGCTCCGCCAGCTGTTCTGGCTGAGCCCCAGCCAGAAAGCCCCGATGGAGTTGTTTGGCCCATTTGACTACAGACTTTGAAACCCAAGTACAAGCAAAGGCCAGACAAAGAGTGGACGCAGCCGCTTCGAAAGCTGACTTCACAAAGGATTCCATAATTCTATCATTAGAATCCTTCAGAGATGCTCCACCAGAAAGCGGGAGGACTGTGTTGGTAGACAGTCTAGAAACTGGTGGGTCCATGGAGGGAGGAGCTGTCCAGTTGGTGATGAGCTCCGGAGAAAAGGGGTATAACACGCCAAGGTGCTTTCCTCTTAGAAAGCGTCTGGTCAGATTCTCTCTTTCTCTGGCCAGAAGCTCCTCGAATTCAGAATGAGGAGCGAAAACCTTGAAAGGTGGTTTAGACCGTCTGATCCGCGGGTTCCGTAGAGGAATCTTTGATGCCACAGGTCTGATTGATCGCTCCAATGAGGCTTTGAACCATATCCCTCATGTTAGCAATTTGATTTGAATCCAGCTCCAAATCATCCTCCGAAGGCGCGTCTGAGAACGCCTCGCCTGACTCGGGAGAGGAAGACCGGGGAGAAGCAGACCGCTGAGATGGACCGTGGAGCGAGATGGAATGGGAAGAGGACTCAAACTGGCGTTCCTGTCAGGATCTTTTGCGGCCTATATTGGCAGGCTCGGGCGGAGCGCCCTGTGACCCGCTGGCTACTGCAGATGTATGAAGGGGCAACCCATCAAGAACAGACACCAGGGTCTGAGACACCCTGGTGAGATCCGCCACAGATTGTGACAGAGAGGAAGCCCACCCAGGGATAGAGGCATCACTCTCAAGCGGAGCAGTAGGGGGTTCCTGGACGGTGGGCACAGTGAGGTTGCTGCAGTCCTGACAGAGGGGAGAGAACTGACATGTGGGAAGCCTGCATTAACAGGAAGAACATACAAAATGTCTGACTAAAACAGATGAAGAGGAAGAGGAGGAAGCAGGAGGACGAGGACGTTCTCACCTTAGAATTAGACATGGTGAAAGAAACAGACCCAGTAAAAAATACCAGAGGGTTAGGGGACAGGAGAGGAGAGTGTCAGTCTGCAGTGCAAAGTTACTCACTGCAGATGTCCTGTAGCTTCCGGGCTGTAGGGGCTGAGAAGATTGTAGATAAGGCAGGTCCTGCAGGGAAAATTGCCGCCGGATCCACACGCCAAAAATGGCGGCCGCCAGGAGATGCAGGTGAAAATGGCACGCTGCAGAGGAAAAGGTGGGCGTAAGGGAGCGAAAGCCCGTTCTCTAAGGCGGGAAGAGGGGGCAGAGTCAACCGCGTGATCCGGGAGTACCAAGATGGAGCGATTGCCAGCAGTGCTGTGGCCGGGAGGAGTGGGCAGAGCTAGGCGCTGTGCAGGAAGAAAGAGACGGGCAGGAGAAAAGCCCGCCCGAAGGAGAGAAGACTGGGGGTGGAGTTACCATGCAGGACTAGGCCCAAGAAGCCGGGGCCTAGAGTAAAAAACCCGGCGACCGCCGGAGATGAGAAACGGCGTGGAGGTACAAGGAATCCTTGGCCTCACCGCAGCGATTGCCCCCCGTCTGAGTCACATCCAAAGGTAGCCCATAAAAAATGCGTTGGGAATGGGGGATCCTCTGAGCACAGGAAGACAGTAGCTGCCAGAGACAGACATAAGAGTCCCGGGGCCCCTGCATGTAAAGCCTCAGAGATTTCCCCTGAGCTACTGAAGTGACAACAGCTCAGGGTCCTACCTTTGGGAAAGAGATCACATGCTGAAAAAGGTGGGCGAGTGGGTGGAAGACGGGGGCTAGGACCGGTCCGGATCGCCTGAACACTCATCTGTGTTAGGGGCTGGGGTCCTGCCGGCCAGACATATGAGGATACGGGGTGGCAGTACACGCCGTACTCATAGTGTCTTTGTGGGAGTACAGGAGTGACTGTTCACCCTGTATCACTCCGTGGTACCTGAAAAGGAACGACGCACATGGAGGTAGATAAGGGTCTAATGAAAGACCCGTGTCCACCTCCTACTGACACTAAGCTACACTGAGTATCAGAATGCCAGTCGGTGGGGTGCACACTGCAGAGGAGGAGATTACTTTTTTTTGTGCATATTGTCAGCAGCATACACCCATGGTTCCTGTGATAGCGATAGAGAAACCCCTATTTCGGGGACAGGCCTCTCCTGATTTCAGATACACTGGATTGGATCATTGCGAGTGGCATTTTGTGACTTGCCATCGCTCAGGAACCATATTTTGTATCCCCCAACTTGTGTGCCCTTAGTGCTCCTTGAGTCTCTTCCACCCGTCCATTATTGAATCCTTCACCCACCCAAACACTCATAGTTTAAGAAAATATTTAATTATTAGTTAGCCTAGTTAGAGTTAGAAAAATTATGTATAAAATGTAATTATTCTTATTAACAGTTTGTATTTTTTGTTTTTAATTTGGAGCAGCTCTTCCGGCCAAAAGGAGATACAGTGAGCTGTAGAGCACAGTGTAGTGACAGAATTATTACTGTTGCTGCCTATGCAGAGCGCAGCAGCTAAGGTGAGTTTGTCATTTGCTGTTGCGCTCTGCATAGGACTTAAGATGACAAAACTCAGGCTTTGTAATCTCACTGGTCAGGCAAATCACTGCTCCAGGAGGAAGTGGATCAGTGCAGAGGAGTCCTGGATCATATGATAGGATGGGGCGGGGAGGAACTTGAAATTTGGGATTTTGTTCCCTAATAAATAAATAATGAAGCCCCCCCCCAAATCCTCACTCTATTTTATATACAAGTATGGACATACACCAGGGAGGATGCACACAGACTCTGTGCTGAAATCCTTTCTGAATCTTGATGGTCTGAACAGGCCCCTAAGTTACATCATGGACATGTTTGGGAAATACAGTGTCAGGAATAAGTACTTGATACCTTGCTGATTTTGTAAGTTTGCCCACTGACAAAGACATGAACAGTCTATAATTTTAAGGGTAGGTTAATTTTAACACAGAGATAGAATATCAAAAATAAAATCCAGAAATTCACATTGTATAAATTATATAAATTTATTTACATTTTGCAGTGAGAAATAAGTATTTGATCCCCTACCAGCCATTAAGAGTTCTGGCTCCTACAGACCAGTTAGACGCTCCTAATCAACTAATTACCTGCATTATAGACAGCTGTCTTACATAGTCACCTATATAAAAGACTCCTGTCCACAGACTCAATCAATCAGTCAGACTCTAACCTCTACAACATGGGCAAGACCAAAGAGCTTTATAAGGACGTCAGGGACAAGATCATAGACCTGCACAAAGCTGGAATTGGCTACAAAACCATAAGTAAGATGATGGGTGAGAAGGCGACAATTGTTGGTGCAATAGTAAGAAAATGGAAGAAAAGGAGATTTTTGTTTACTTACCGTAAAATCTTTTTCTCCGAGCCACTCATTGGGGGACACAGGACCATGGGGTGTATGCTTGCTGCCACTAGGAGGACACTAAGTAGACAGAAAATTTAACTCCTCCTCTGCAGTATACACCCCTTCACTGGATACAATTTCAACCAGTTCGGTAGTAAAGCAGTAGGAGCATGAACAAAGACAACTATGTCAAAACCAAAGAAGTAACAACAAGCCAAAACAGGCTAACAGGGTGGGTGCTGTGTCCCCCAATGAGTGGCTCGGAGAAAAAGATTTTACGGTAAGTAAACAAAAATCTCCTTTTCTCCTACGCCTCATTGGGGGACACAGGACCATGGGACGTACAAAAGCAGTCCCTGGGTGGGGAGCAATATGCTAATACCCCATGTACCACTGGCTTACGGCTTAAGGAACTGCCGCTTGCAGAATGCGCCTGCCAAGGGCGGCGTCTGCAGAAGAAATAGAATGAATGTGGTAATGCTTGGTAAAAGTGTGCAAACTGGACCACGTCGCAGCCTTGCAGACCTGCTGTGCCGACGCCTGATGCCGAATGGCCCACGAGGCGCCCACCGACCGAGTAGAATGAGCCTTGATCCCAGCTGGGATAGGCACACCCTTGACACGATAGGATTCTTGAATGGCTGACCGAATCCATTTTGCCAGAGTGGCTTTTGAAGCAGGAGAACCCCTCCTGGGCCCCTCTGGAAGTACGAACAGGACGTCTGACGTACGAAAGGGAGCCGTCCTCGAGACGTACCGACGAAGAGCTCTCACCACATCAAGAGTGTGTAGAGCCTTCTCGATGCGATGAACAGGTGTTGGGCAGAACGAAGGTAAAACAATCTCCTCATTGAGGTGGAAAGAGGAGACGACCTTGGGCAAAAAGGTGGGAGAGGTCCTCAATACCGCCTTGTCCGGATGAAAAATTAGAAAGGGAGGGCGGCAGGAGAGCGCAGCCAACTCCGAGACCCGTCTGATGGACGTGACGGCTACCAGGAAGACTACCTTCCAAGAAAGGAAGGTTAAAGAAACGTCCTGCAGTGGTTCGAAGGGAGCCTCCTGAAGAGCTCCGAGAACTAAGTTGAGATCCCACGGATCTAAGGGTGACTTGTAGGGAGGCGCCACACGGGAGACTCCCTGGAAAAAAGTTTTCACCGGCAACCTATTGGCAATCTTCCGCTGGAAAAGAACTGACAATGCCGAAACCTGACCCTTTAGGGAGCTAAGGGCAAGTCCCGACTCTAGTCCGGACTGAAGAAACTCCAGTATGGAAGGGACAGAAAATACTAGAGGAGACCGTCCCTGTGCCTCGCACCATGAGAAAAAAATTCGCCAGGTACGGTGATAACTACGCATGGAAACAGGTTTCCTAGCTCTGATCATGGTGGAGGACACCCTGGGAGAAAAACCCGCTTGGCCTAGAATCCAGGACTCAACAGCCAGGCCGTCAAAGACAGGGCCCTTGAGTTCTGATGGAAAATTGGGCCCTGTGAAAGAAGATCCGTGCGATCTGGAAGACGCCAAGGGACGTCGGTTACCAGCTGAACCATTTCGGCGTACCATGCCCAACGCGGCCAGTCTGGCGCGACGAGAATCACTGGTACCCCCTCTGTCCTGATCTTTTTGATGACCCTCGGTAGTAGGGGAAGAGGAGGAAAAATGTACGGGAGTCGGAATTGGCGCCAAGGCAGGACCAGGGCGTCTACTCCGAGGGCCCGTGGGTCGAGGGACCGAGCAAGGAACTGAGGAACCTTGTTGTTCATCCTGGAAGCCATAAGATCCACATCCGGGGTCCCCCAGCGATGGCAAATCTGCTGGAAGACCTCCGGGTGGAGGGACCACTCTCCGGAGGCGATGCCCTGGCGGCTGAGGAAGTCCGCCGCCCAATTTTCCACACCTGGAATGTGGATCGCCGAGATGGTCGAATGGTTCGACTCCGCCCAATGGAGGATGTGAGACACCTCGAGCATGGCCGTCCTGCTGCGAGTTCCGCCCTGACGATTGATATACGCCACGGCCGTGGCGTTGTCGGACTGGATTCTGACTGGATTACCTGCCAGAAGACGGTGAAACTGGTACAATGCTAGCCTGATAGCTCGAATCTCGAGGATATTGATGGCAAGGCGAGACTCTTGAGCGGACCACCGCCCCTGGGCTGTGTGATGGTTGAAGACCGCTCCCCAGCCTATGAGACTGGCATCGGTGGTCACCACCAGCCACCGTACTGGGAGAAAGGACCTTCCCTGAGTTAGGGAGGACTTCAGCGTCCACCACCTGAGGGTCTTCCTGACCCGAGGGGACAGGATGAATCGGCGATCGAGGGAGGACGGGTTGCCGTCCCAAGCCGACAATAGTGCATGTTGCAGGGGACGGAGGTGAAACTGCGCAAATGGGACCGCTTCCATGGCCGCTACCATCTGCCCGAGAACTCGCATGCTGGCGCGAATGGAGTGGGATACTGGGCGAGAAAGACGCTGGGCTCCCTGCTGCAAGGCCAAAACCTTGTCTTGAGGGAGTATGACCAGACCGCGGGAAGTGTCTAGTATCATCCCCAGGAAGGAGATTTGTTGAGCCGGAATTGGAGAAGATTTTTCGTAATTTATCTTCCATCCCAGACGAGAAAGAGTATCCACCGTGAGAACGACGGACTCTTCGCACGCCGGGTAGGAAGGACCCTTTATCAGTAGATCGTCCAAGTACGGAATTACCACCACTCCCCTGGAATGAAGAATGGCCATGGCAGCCGCCATGACCTTCGTGAAAACTCTGGGGGCGGTGGCGAGACCGAAGGGCAAGGCCACAAATTGGAAGTGTTCCCCGCAAAAGGCGAAGCGAAGGAACTGCTGATGCGGAGGGAAAATCGGTATGTGCAGGTAGGCATCCTTGATGTCTATGGATGCCAGGAATTCTCCCTTTTCCATAGACGCGACCACAGAACGGAGGGATTCCATCCTGAAGTGTCTGATTTTTATGAATCTGTTTAGTAGCTTCAGGTCTAGGATCAGACGAAGTGATCCGTCCTTCTTTGGAACCACGAACAGATTCGAATAGAAACCCTTGAATCTTTGTTCTAGGGGGACCGGAATGATGACTCCGTCCCTTTGTAGTGCCCGTATTTCCTGGAGAAACGCTGTGGTCTTTGACCTTTGAGGGCAAGATTGGAAGAAGCGTGTAGGGGGGAGGGAGGAAAATTCTATCTTGTATCCGGTGGACACCAGCTCTCTGACCCACTCGTCGGAAACGACTGAGAGCCAGGTCTGATGGAACAAAAGTAGACGTCCGCCTACTTTGTCGGAGTCCACCGGATGGAGCAAGGAGTCATTGGGCGGAGGATCCTTGGGATGCGGATCCCTTAGATCCGGGAGGTTTAGGCCTGGGTCTCCAGTTACGATTAGGTCTGTAAGAGACCTGGGTGCCTCGGCCACCGCGCGAACCCCGTCCAGATGCGGGGGTAGGAGATGAGGAAGACCAGTTGGAATTGGGCCGAAACGGCCGAAATGGAGGTTGCTGCTGGTACCGAAAGGGCCGGGTAGGCTTTTGCTGGGGGAGAAATTTACTTTTCCCTCCGGTAGCATCCGAGATCATTTGGTCCAATTTTTCTCCAAATAACCGACCCGCCTGGTAAGGCAGGGCTGTTAGAGAGCGTTTAGAAGCCGAATCTGCTCGCCAATCCCTGAGCCACAGGGCTCTCCTGATGGAGATTGCATTGGCGGCTGCCTGTGCAGCGCAATTAGCTGCGTCCATAGAGGCGTTGACTATGAAATCTCCGGCCTGCGCTATCTGGTTAACCAGGATGCTGGCTTCTGGAGGTAAATCACTGGCTTGGATGTTAGAGGAAAGAGTCTCAGTCCAAGAGACCATAGCCTTAGCCACCCAGGAGGCGGCGAAGGATGGGAAGAGAGACGCTCCTGTGGCCTCGAAGGCGGAACGAGCCAGATAATCAATCTGGCGATCGGAGGGATTCTTAACGGAGGAACCGTCCGAAAGAGACAGGATGGTCTTGGACGCGAGGTGTGACACAGCAGGGTCCACCGAGGGAGACTGTAGCCAGTCTTTGACTAATTCCCGAGAAAAGGGGTATTTGGCCTCTATGAATTTTTGCCCTATGAAGCGTTTATCTGGGCGATCCCTATGTTTTTGTACAACCTCTTTGAAGTGAGGGTGAGTGACAAAAACCTTTTTAACCCGTTTAGTTTTTTTGAAAGACACCGCGTGTTCGGGTTCCGATGCGGTGTCCTCAGTCACCTTCAGGGTCTGATTTACCGCCTCAATGAGAGAGTCGAGAGACTCCTGGGAGGAGGGGGGTTCCTGAACGTAGGAAATGTCGGACTCATATTCAGAGTCATCCGATTTAGGAGAAGGGGACCGGGAAGCAGAGCTTGCGGGTACTGAAGGGCCCGCTAGCTGATGGTCAGGGGATGAAACGTGAACACGTTTTCTAGAGCCCCGGTTGGAAAGTGACCGGTTACGCCCCCTGCTGGTAGACGACTCCATATCGTCGTCTGAATCCTCCATGGTCCGACCTGGAGGGGGGCCCCGGAGGGAGTCAATTGCCCTGGCTAGGGAAGCCACAGATCGTGACAGAGAGGTTGCCCACTCAGGGGGACTAGGCTCTACCGGGTCGACGGCTGCGGCATCGGCGACGGTACCGGCGTCGGCAAGGGGCGGCTGCACAGAGGGTGAGACGCAGTCTACACACAAGGGGCTAGTGTGGGCTCGGGGCAGGGCCGCATTGCAAGTGGCACATACAGTGAAAAACACTGTGTGCTTCTTGTTACCCTTTTTTGTCTCCTTGGATTGAGACATGGTGCCTTGGGGACAGAGCGGGCAGAATGCGCAGAGAAGGGGTTAAGCTTTCTTGAAGCAGCTTACCCACGGTCCTTTCTGTGTCCCCAGAGAGAGATTGGCGGTTCTTTTCCAGGAATTCTCCAGGAGCGCTGCAGCAGCGTGGGCTCCGTACAGAGAGAGAGTGAGAATATGGCCCCCGAGATTTGGAGAGCGCTTCTCGTCCCAGACGAGAAGCGCCGGTGTAGGGGGCGGAGCTACGGCCGTGGGAGGAGATTTTTCCCCCTGCGGCCTACTCCGGCTGAAGAAGCCGGGGACTAAATTTTAGGGCCTGCCGACGATGTGCGGCGGCGGCCGCGACGTAGCGCCGCCGAGCACCACCGACCCCCGGTCGGCGGTGCCTCTCCCTGGGGACCCGGACCGCAACGCTACCGCTAAGGGGGAGCAGGGGGAGATCCCCTGAAGGTACTTACAGCCGCCTGTCCCGGTTCTCACAGGCCTGCGGACGCTCCTGTGAGGATGTGCACTCAATCCATGCACCCTGGACGGGGATGGAGAGGCCCCTGATGCATCAGGCTGCAGTAGCAGATGGGGGCTGCGGCACAACATCCCCTCCGGACTGCATTCTTCTCCAAATTACATTGCTGTAATGCAGGGTCCTGGAGGGGATTGGGGGAAAGCGGGACCGTATAGGAACCGTTGCCCTGGCGCAAACGTTTCGTGCGCCATACGTCGCAGGAGAGGGACGGGGAGGTATACTCGCCGTGCTCGCCTGTTGTTGGTTCGGGGGAGAGCGGACCCTATGAAAAAAGGACCCGTCGCCCCCTTCACTCCGTTAAATTAAAAATTAAAAATTTACATAAAATTAAAAAATCAAAAATCAAAATAAATAAAGTTGGGGTCTGGGAAAAAAGACCCAAGTGCCTCCTAAGACACTAAGCAAGAACTGGTTGAAATTGTATCCAGTGAAGGGGTGTATACTGCAGAGGAGGAGTTAAATTTTCTGTCTACTTAGTGTCCTCCTAGTGGCAGCAAGCATACACCCCATGGTCCTGTGTCCCCCAATGAGGCGTAGGAGAAATACAAAATAGCTGTCAATCGACATCAATCTGGGGCACCATGCAAAATCTCACCTCGTGGGGTCTCCTTGATCATGAGGAAGGTGAGAGATCAGCCTAATACTACATGGGGGGGGAGTTGTTAATGATCTCAAGGCAGCTGGGACCACAGTCACCAAGAAAACCATTGGTAACACATTACGCCGTAAAGGTTTAAAATCCTGCAGTGCCCGCAAGATCCCCCTGCACAAGAAGGCACATGTCCAGGCCCATCTGAAGTTTCCAATGAACACCTGGATGATTCTGTGAGTGATTGGGAGAAGGTTCTGTGGTCAGATGAGACAAAAATTGACCTCTCTGGCATTAACTCAACTCGCCGTGCTTGAAGAGAAATGCTGCCTATGACCCAAAGAACATTGTCCCCACTGTCAAGCATGATGGTGGAAACATTATGTTTTGGGGGTGTTTCTATGCTAAGGGCACAGGACTACTTCACCGCATCAATGGGAGAATGGATGGAGCAATGTACCATGAAATCCTGAGTGACAACCTTCTTCCCTCCACCAGGACATTAAAAATGGGTCGTGGCTGGGTCTTCCAGCAGGACAATGGCCCAAAATATACAGCCAAGGCAACAAATGAGAGGCTCAAAAAGAAACACATTAAGGTCATGGAGTGGCCTAGCCAGTCTCCAGACCTTAATCCTATAGAAAACTTAAGGAGGGAGATGAAGCTCCGAGTTGCCAAGCGACAGCCTCAAAATCTTAATGATTTAGAGATGATCTGCAAAGAGGAGTGGACCAAAATTCCTCCTGACATGTGCGCAAACCTCATCATCAACTACAAAAAACGTCTGACTGCTGTGCTTGCCAACAAGGGTTTTACCACCAACTACTAAGTCTTGTTTGCCAGAGGGATCAAATACTTATTTCTCACTGCAAAATGCAAATAAATTTATAGAATTTATACAATGTGATTTTCTGGATTTTGTTTTTGATATTGTATCTCTCAATGTTAAAATTAACCTACCCTTAAAATTATAGACTGTTCATGTCTTTGTCAGTGGGCAAACTTAAAAAATCAGCAAGGGATCAAATACTTATTTCCCCCACTGTAACTAACCCTACAGTCCATCCAAACTTACCCAACGTGTTCTCCGTGTGATCGTCTAGATCAGGAGTGTTGCTCCTCATACTGTGCAAGTCGCGGCGACGCTGCCGGTGCCTTCTCCGATACTGGAATTCTGCGTATTCCTGCGAGTGGATACAGAGAAACTTCCATAAGAGGAAAATTCTTTACCATCACAGACACGATCAGCCTCATTTGTATCGTATCACTACATGCTTTTCTCAGAGACTCCTTAAAGGGGCATCTCCACAATCTGTAGGTTCCGCCTCCTAGAACACAGAGATTGAAACGAGCACCGTGTCAGGAGCCGCGAGGCAGAATCACTAAAGTGAATGGGGCTCTAGTAAGTGACGACGTCCTCAACAGCGCCTCCACAGGGAAAATAAGGCCGTACATGGTGCCCAGTGACAACAATGAAGTGCAAGGACAATTTGGGTCCTCCAGAAGAAAAAAGGGATAAGTAACCCACGCTATTAAAGGGGATGTTCACAAATGGGTTGGTCCACAGGCTTGCACCATCTAAAAATAACAAAATCAGCCTTAGTCGGGGTGACTACTGCTCCTGCACTGCTGCCTCGCCGCTGCCCCTGGTCTTTGAGGACATGGCTGAAGTGGTGACCGCTGCAGCCAATCGCGGTGCCAAGGTAGACAATATAAGTCCGCTGAGACCAGTGACTGGTTGCAGCGGTTACAAACAGTAGAGAAGACATTACAAAGACCAATAGCAGCGCTGGGACATAAAGGAATGCATAAATAATGGATAAAACCCCTCCATAAAGGGATATTCCAGCTATAGCAAAAAAATACATATTTGTAAGTAAAAGAAATGAAAACTTCCTAAATTTACTGTGGTACAATAAAAAGGTAGCGGCCTGGTTATAGTGACAGAAATCTGTCCTAAAATGTTAAAGGGACAGGTCCTCAGTGAGCATGTGCAGTAGGAAGCTCAACGTATGTGACGTGGAGATTACCCGGTGGTCGGCGGTTCGCCTCTTTTTATCCCTATTTTATTGTAGTATAGGGATTATTTCCATACGGAAAACAAACATGATTTTTTTAATTAAAGGCATTTGGTAATTTATTGAGAATTACTTTTTTTATTTACTCATTTTTCGATTTCCGGAGCACTCGGGGTATATGAAAAGCAGAGAACCTTTCTTACCTAATACACAGTTTATTTAAAAAAAAAAACAACCTGAATAATGTATTTGGAGTAATTAGCAGACGTGATGATCCATGACATCTACATGACTAATAGCTATTACCGGCACGAGAGGAAAGTCTTATATCAATCTGATTAAAAACACCTCTTACCTCCGGGGAAGCAAATCCTAAATACTCCCAGTCCCATGTTCCTCCAGCAAAACTAAAAAAAAAAAAAACACACACAAAAGAAAGAAAAATCAGCAGGATAAGATGATGCGGCCAATTTTGTTGGTTTTTACTGCAGCATTTGTATTTATGTTGTGTAATGCTCAACTTCTCCTGCGGAGGCACTGCAGGCAAATTGAGCACCTACTTTCAGGTTTCACCACAGATTAGAAATGATCGCTGGTAGGGGTCTCAGTACATTGTCAAGGGAGCCTTCTAAAAAGGACGCACTACCCTACGAGGAGTTCCTAATCCCCTTCCCACTCCATAATGTACTAGAACATCACATGGAGTGGGCTCAGGAACTAAGCTGCCTCCACGGAGGGCAGGTGCCGGCCGTGCCGTACACTCAGCACCTGTCTCTAATAGCATTGGCATTTAGGTGGCACGATCCTGGTGGGGACGTCCATTCAGACGTCTACTGCCCCCTCACGGGGTACAAAGTTGTTGTTTTTTTAAATATTAAAAAAAATAAGAAAAAAAACTAAAAAATAAAGATATTACAAAAGTAAACAGTCAGTATTGCCACGTCTGTAAAAAGCTGTTATACTAAATTTAACATAAAGGTAAACACCAGAATTGTAATTTTTAAATGTTTTTGTCACCACACCACCCACAAAAAATGCAATACCAATGGATCAAAACAACGCAAAAAAATAAACCCTCACGGAGGTCCATCGTATATTAAAATGTGTCTTCTTAAAGGGGGTTTTCCAGTCTCTTTCCCAGTGCACTTTGTTTTAAAAAGACAAAAAAATTAGGTTTCTCACCCTCCCCAGGTCCGGCGCTGAATCTCTGCCGCTGCTACTGGTGTATTGTCTGTATATATATATATATATATATATATACACAGTGGGGCAAAAAAGTATTTAGTCAGTCAGCAATAGTGCAAGTTCCACCACTTAAACAGATGAGAGGTGTCTGTAATTTACATCATAGGTAGACCTCAACTATGGGAGACAAACTGAGAAAAAAAAATCCAGAAAATCACATTGTCTGTTTTTTTATCATTTTATTTGCATATTATGGTGGAAAATAAGTATTTGGTCAGAAACAAAATTTCATCTCAATACTTTGTAATATATCCTTTGTTGCAAATGACAGAGGTCAAACGTTTTCTGTAAGTCTTCACAAGGTTGCCACACACTGTTGTTGGTATTTCGGCCCATTCGTCCATGCAGATCTCCTCTAGAGCAGTGATGTTTTTGGCTTTTCGCTTGGCAACACGGACTTTCAACTCCCTCCAAAGGTTTTCTATAGGGTTGAGATCTGGAGACTGGCTAGGCCACTCCAGGACCTTGAAATGCTTCTTACGAAGCCACTCCTTCGTTGCCCTGGCGGTGTGCTTTGGATCATTGTCATGTTGAAAGACCCAGCCACGTTTCATCTTCAATGCCCTTGCTGATGGAAGGAGGTTTGCACTCAAAATCTCACGATACATGGCCCCATTCATTCTTTCATGTACCCGGATCAGTCGTCCTGGCCCCTTTGCAGAGAAACAGCCCCAAAGCATGATGTTTCCACCACCATGCTTTACAGTAGGTATGGTGTTTGATGGATGCAACTCAGTATTCTTTTTCCTCCAAACACGACAAGTTGTGTTTCTGCCAAACAGTTCCAGTTTGGTTTCATCAGACCATAGGACATTCTCCCAAAACTCCTCTGGATCATCCAAATGCTCTCTAGCAAACTTCAGACGGGCCCGGACATGTACTGGCTTAAGCAGTGGGACACGTCTGGCACTGCAGGATCTGAGTCCATGGTGGCGTAGTGTGTTACTTATGGTAGGCCTTGTTACATTGGTCCCAGCTCTCTGCAGTTCATTCACTAGGTCCCCCCGCGTGGTTCTGGGACTTTTGCTCACCGTTCTTGTGATCATTCTAACCCCACGGGGTGGGATTTTGCGTGGAGCCCCAGATCGAGGGAGATTATCAGTGGTCTTGAATGTCTTCCATTTTCTAATTATTGCTCCCACTGTTGATTTCTTCACTCCAAGCTGGTTGGCTATTGCAGATTCAGTCTTCCCAGCCTGGTGCAGGGCTACAATTTTGTTTCTGGTGTCCTTTGACAGCTCTTTGGTCTTCACCATAGTGGAGTTTGGAGTCAGACTGTTTGAGGGTGTGCACAGGTGTCTTTTTATACTGATAACAAGTTTAAACAGGTGCCATTACTACAGGTAATGAGTGGAGGAAAGAGGAGACTCTTAAAGAAGAAGTTACAGGTCTGTGAGAGCCAGAAATCTTGATTGTTTGTTTCTGACCAAATACTTATTTTCCACCATAATATGCAAATAAAATGATAAAAAAACAGACAATGTGATTTTCTGGTTTTTTTTTTCTCAGTTTGTCTCCCATGGTTGAGGTCTACCTATGATGTAAATTACAGACGCCTCTCATCTTTTTAAGTGGTGGAACTTGCACTATTGCTGACTGACTAAATACTTTTTTGCCCCACTGTGTGTGTGTATATATATATATATATATATATATATATAATTGCCTAGAATACTACTTCCTGCAATTTGTGCCAACTTCCGTGGCTTTGTCCGGAGCTAATGTCCGGAGCTAATGTCCGGAGCTAAGTGACGTCACCAGTGTCCTACACCCAGGCAGAGCACAGGGGCCCCAGGCAGCCTATGGGGCCCCAGGCAGAGCACAGTGGCCCCAGACAGAGCACAGGGGCCCCAGGCAGCATATGGGGCCCCAGGCAGAGCACAGGGGCCCCAGGCAGCATATGGGGCCCCAGGCAGAGCACAGGGGCCCCAGGCAGCATATGGGGCCCCAGGCAGAGCACAGTGGCCCCAGGCAGAACATGGGGCCCCAGGCAGAGCACAGGGGCCCCAGGCAGCATATGGGGCCCCAGGCAGAGCACAGTGGCCCCAGGCAGAGCACAGGGGCCCCAGGCAGAGCACAGGGGCCCCAGGCAGCATATGGGGCCCCAGGCAGAGCACAGTGGCCCCAAGCAGAGCACAGTGGCCCCAGGCAGAACACAGGGGCCCCAGGCAGAGCACAGGGGCCTTAGGCAGAGCACAGGGGCCCCAGGCAGCATATGGGGCCCCAGGCAGAGCACAGGGGCCCCAGGCAGCATATGGGGCCCCAGGCAGAGCACAGTGGCCCCAGGCAGCATATGGGGCCCCAGGCAGAGCACAGTGGCCCCAGGCAGAGCACAGGGGCCCCAGGCAGAATATGGGGCCCCAGGCAGAGCACAGGGGCCCCAGGCAGCTTATGGAGCCCCAGGCAGAGCACAGTGGCCCCAGGCAGTACATGGGGCCCCAGGCAGAGCACAGTGGCCCCAGGCAGAGCACAGGGGCCCCAGGCAGAACATGAGGCCCCAGGCAGAGCACAGGGGCCCCAGGCAGAGCACAGGGGCCCCAGGCAGCATATGGGGCCCCAGGCAGAGCACAGGGGCCCCAGGCAGCATATGGGGCCCCAGGCAGAGCACAGTGGCCCCAGGCAGCATATGGGGCCCCAGGCAGAGCACAGTGGCCCCAGGCAGAGCACAGGGGCCCCAGGCAGCATATGGGGCCCCAGGCAGAGCGATGTGGTCCCAGGCAGAGCACAGGGGCCCCAGGCAGCATATGGGGCCCCAGGCAGAGCACAGGGGCCCCAGGCAGCATATGGGGCCCCAGGCAGAGCACAGTGGCCCCAGGCAGAGCACACACCAAATCGGAGGCCGAGGGGCCCCGCCAACCAAATCGGAGGCCGAGGGGCCCCGCCAACCAAATCGGAGGCCGAGGAGCCCCGCCCACCAAATCGAAGGCCGAGGGTCCCCGCCCACCAAATTATTCTTACATTTGAATAAATAAAGTATATATGGATTCTAGACTCCCGATTCTTTAGAATCGGGCTGCCATCTAGTATATATATATATACATACACACACACACACACACACACACACACACACACACACACACACACATATATTATATATATTATATATATTATATATCTAATATATAATTGCCTAGAATACTACTTCCTGCAATTTGTGCCAACTTCCGTGGCTTTGTCCGGAGCTAATGTCCTGAAATAATGTCCGGAGCTAATGTCCGGAGATAAGTGACGTCACCAGTGTCCTACACCCAGGCAGAGCACAGGGACCCCAGGCAGCATATGGGGCCCCAGGCAGCATATGGGGCCCCAGGCAGAGCACAGTGGTCCCAGGCAGAGCACAGGGGCCCCAGGCAGCCTATAGGGCCCCAGGCAGAGCACAGTGGCCCCAGGCAGAGCACAGGGGCCCCAGGCAGCATATGGGGCCCCAGGCAGAGCACAGGGGCCCCAGGCAGCATATGGGGCCCCAGGCAGAGCACAGTGGCCCCAGGCAGAGCACAGGGGCCCCAGGCAGAACATGGGGCCCCAGGCAGAGCACAGGGGCCCCAGGCAGAGCACAGGGGCCCCAGGCAGCATATGGGGCCCCAGGCAGAGCACAGGGGCCCCAGGCAGAGCACAGGGGCCCCAGGCAGCATATGGGGCCCCAGGCAGAGCACAGGGGCCCCAGGCAGCATATGGGGCCCCAGGCAGAGCACAGTGGCCCCAGGCAGAGCACAGGGGCCCCAGGCAGAACATGGGGCCCCAGGCAGAGCACAGGGGCCCCAGGCAGCATATGGGGCCCCAGGCAGAGCACAGGGGCCCCAGGCAGCATATGGGGCCCCAGGCAGAGCACAGTGGCCCCAGGCAGCATATGGGGCCCCAGGCAGAGCACAGTGGCCCCAGGCAGAGCACAGGGGCCCCAGGCAGCATAGGGGGCCCCAGGCAGAGCACAGTGGTCCCAGGCAGAGCACAGGGGCCCCAGGCAGCTTATGGGGCCCCAGGCAGAGCACAGTGGCCCCAGGCAGAACATGGGGCCCCAGGCAGAGCACAGTGGCCCCAGGCAGAGCACAGGGGCCCCAGGCAGAACATGGGGCCCCAGGCAGAGCACAGGGGCCCCAGGCAGCATATGGGGCCCCAGGCAGAGCACAGAGGCCCCAGGCAGCATATGGGGCCCCAGGCAGAGCACAGTGGCCCCAGGCAGAGCACACACCAAATCAGAGGCCGAGGGGCCCCGCCAACCAAATCGGAGGCCGAGGGGCCCCGCCAACCAAATTGGAGGCCGAGGAGCCCCGCCCACCAAATCGAAGGCCGAGTGGCCCCGCCCACCAAATCGAAGGCCGAGTGGCCCCGCCCACCAAATCGGAGGCCGAGGGGCCCCGCCCACCAAATCAGAGGATAAGGGGCCCCGCCCACCAAATCAGAGGATAAGGGGCCCCGCCCACCAAATCGGAGGCCGAGGGGCCCCACCAACCAAATCGGAGGCCGAGGAGCCCCGCCCACCAAATCGAAGGCCGAGCGGCCCCGCCCACCAAAGCGGAGGCAGAGGGACCCCGCCCACCAAATCGGAGGCAGTGGGGCCCCGCCAACCAAAGCGGAGGCCGAGGGTCCCCGCCCACCAAATCGGAGGCAGAGGGACCCCGCCCACCAAATCGGAGGCCGAGGGTCCCCGCCCACCAAATCGGAGGTCGAGGGTCCCCGCCCACCAAATCGGAGGCCGAGGGTCCCCGCCCACCAAATCGGAGGCCGGTCCCCGCCCACCAAATCGGAGGCCGAGGGTCCCCACCCACCAAATCGGAGGACGAGGGGCCCCACCAACCAAATCGGAGGCTGAGGAGCCCCGCCCACCAAAAGTAAGTGCGGCCCCAAAAGTAAGTGCGCCCCGGGTGCAAAAGTAAGTGCGCCCCCGGGTGCAAAAGTAAGTGCGCCCCCGGGTGCAAAAGTAAGTGCGCCCCCGGGTGCAAAAGTAAGTGCGCCCCCGGGTGCAAAAGTAAGTGCGCCCCCGGGTGCAAAAGTAAGTGCGCCCCCGGGTGCAAAAGTAAGTGCGCCCCCGGGTGCAAAAGTAAGTGCGCCCCCGGGTGCAAAAGTAAGTGCGCCCCCGGGTGCAAAAGTAAGCGCGCCCCCGGCCCCGGGTGCAAAAGTAAGTGCGCCCCCCAGTCCCGTGTGTGAAAAGTGCTGCTGTAAAGCTGGTAGCGCTGTTCAAGCACCATGTATTTCCTTCAGGAAATGCCCATCTAATATATAATTGCCTAGAATACTACTTCCTGCAATTTGTGCCAACTTCCGTGGCTTTGTCCGGAGCTAATGTCCGGAGCTAATGTCCGTAGCTAATGTCCGGAGATAAGTGACGTCACCAGTGTCCTACACCCAGGCAGAGCACAGGGGCCCCAGGCAGCATATGGGGCCCCAGGCAGAGCACAGTGGCCCCAGGCAGAGCACAGGGGCCCCAGGCAGCATATGGGGCCCCAGGCAGAGCACAGTGGTCCCAGGCAGAGCACAGGGGCCCCAGGCAGCCTATGGGGCCCCACGCAGAGCACAGTGGCCCCAGGCAGAGCACAGGGGCCCCAGGCAGCATATGGGGCCCCAGGCAGAACACAGGGGCCCCAGGCAGCATATGGGGCCCCAGGCAGAGCACAGTGGCCCCAGGCAGAGCACAGGGGCCCCAGGCAGAACATGGGGCCCCAGGCAGAGCACAGGGGCCCCAGGCAGAGCACAGGGGCCCCAGGCAGCATATGGGGCCCCAGGCAGAGCACAGGGGCCCCAGGCAGAGCACAGGGGCCCCAGGCAGCATATGGGGCCCCAGGCAGAGCACAGGGGCCCCAGGCAGCATATGGGGCCCCAGGCAGCATATGGGGCCCCAGGCAGAGCACAGTGGCCCCAGGCAGAGCACAGGGGCCCCAGGCAGAACATGGGGCCCCAGGCAGAGCACAGGGGCCCCAGGCAGAGCACAGGGGCCCCAGGCAGCATATGGGGCCCCAGGCAGAGCACAGGGGCCCCAGGCAGAGCACAGTGGCCCCAGGCAGCATATGGGGCCCCAGGCAGAGCACAGTGGCCCCAGGCAGAGCACAGGGGCCCCAGGCAGCATATGGGGCCCCAGGCAGAGCACAGTGGTACCAGGCAGAGCACAGGGGCCCCAGGCAGCTTATGGGGCCCCAGGCAGAGCACAGTGGCCCCAGGCAGAACATGGGGCCCCAGGCAGAGCACAGTGGCCCCAGGCAGAGCACAGGGGCCCCAGGCAGAACATGGGGCCCCAGGCAGAGCACAGGGGCCCCAGGCAGAGCACAGGGGCCCCAGGCAGCATATGGGGCCCCAGGCAGAGCACAGGGGCCCCAGGCAGCATATGGGGCCCCAGGCAGAGCACAGTGGCCCCAGGCAGAGCACAGGGGCCCCAGGCAGCATATGGGGCCCCAGGCAGAGCACAGTGGTCCCAGGCAGAGCACAGGGGCCCCAGGCAGCCTATGGGGCCCCAGGCAGAACATGGGGCCCCAGGCAGAGCACTGGGGCCCCAGGCAGAGCACAGGGGCCCCAGGCAGCATATGGGGCCCCAGGCAGAGCACAGGGGCCCCAGGCAGAGCACAGGGGCCCCAGGCAGCATATGGGGCCCCAGGCAGAGCACAGGGGCCCCAGGTAGCATATGGGGCCCCAGGCAGAGCACAGTGGCCCCAGGCAGAGCACAGGGGCCCCAGGCAGAACATGGGGCCCCAGGCAGAGCACAGGGGTCCCAGGCACAGCACAGGGGCCACAGGCAGCATATGGGGCCCCAGGCAGAGCACAGTGGCCCCAGGCAGCATATGGGGCCCCAGGCAGAGCACAGTGGCCCCAGGCAGAGCACAGGGGCCCCAGGCAGCATAGGGGGCCCCAGGCAGAGCACAGTGGTCCCAGGCAGAGCACAGGGGCCCCAGGCAGCTTATGGGGCCCCAGGCAGAGCACAGTGGCCCCAGGCAGAACATGGGGCCCCAGGCAGAGCACAGTGGCCCCAGGCAGAACATGGGGCCCCAGGCAGAGCACAGGGGCCCCAGGCAGAGCACAGGGGCCCCAGGCAGCATATGGGGCACCAGGCAGAGCACAGAGGCCCCAGGCAGCATATGGGGGCCCCAGGCAGAGCACAGTGGCCCCAGGCAGAGCACACACCAAATCAGAGGCCGAGGGGCCCCGCCAACCAAATCGGAGGCCGAGGGGCCCCGCCAACCAAATTGGAGGCCGAGGAGCCCCGCCCACCAAATCGAAGGCCGAGTGGCCCCGCCCACCAAAGCGGAGGCCGAGGGGCCCGGCACCGCCCACCACATCGGAGGCCGAGGGTCCCCGCCCACCAAATCGGAGGCCGAGGGTCCCCGCCCACCAAATCGGAGGCCGAGGGTCCCCGCCCACCAAATCGGAGGCCGAGGGTCCCCGCCCACCAAATCGGAGGCCGAGGGTCCCCGCCCACCAAATCGGAGGCCGAGGGTCCCCGCCCACCAAATTGGATGCCGAGGGTCCCCGCCCACCAAATCGGAGGCCGAGGGTCCCCGCCCACCAAATCGGAGGCCGAGGGTCCCCGCCCACCAAATTGGAGGCCGAGGGTCCCCGCCCACCAAATCGGAGGCCGTGGGGCCCCGCCAACCAAATCGGAGGCCGAGGGTCCCCGCCCACCAAATTATTCTTACATTTATAAATAAAGTATATATGGATTCTAGACTCCCGATTCTTTAGAATCGGGCTGCCATCTAGTATATATATATATATATATATATATATATATATATATATATATATATATATATATATATATATATATATATATATATATATATATATATCTCTATCTATATATCTATATCTATATCCCCCCCGAGGTGCAATTTGTGCAATGGAAATCTCTGGGGCCCATCATTCAGAATGAAACAATGACTAACCCTTTAGGTATTAGTGCCACACACGCAGCGCCTGTATGATGCACCTTTACTTTTGACATTGTAATAAAAAAAATAATAATAATTGAGATTTTAATAAAAAAATATATTAAATAATAATACAAAAATACATTTTAATCTTTTTTTTTCCCCAGTTTCTTTGCCAACTTATAATATTCATGTCAACACAGAAATCATAAAGATTAAATCTAACATATATGTAAAACAAAATAAAAAAAAAAATTATATATATATATATATATATATATATATATATATATATATATATATAAAATATATAACGCTGGGAGCGTCACTCTGTCCGAAGCCTCTATAGACTGCGCAAGCGCACGCGCCGGCGCAGTCTAGACCCCACAGAGCGACGCTCCCAGGAGATCGCGGTATGTGTAAACACTGAACGCACACCGCGATCTCCAACGGAGAAGCAGGGACCGCCAGGAGGGTAAGTATATTTACCTGTCCCGTTCCTCCGTTGCGCGCTGCTCCTCCGTCCTCCGGTCCACATCCTCTGTCTGTGACGTTCACAGTTCAGAGGGCGCGATGACGCGCTTAATGCGCGCCGCCCTCTGACTGAACAGTCACAGCCAGAGGACCCGGAAGACAGACCGGCGCGCAGCGCTGGATCAGGCCCAGGTAACTATAGCAAGTGCCGGGGGCCTGAGCTAGCGGCGACTCCGGCACCTGACCCCCACAGCGCGCCGGTGTCCCCGCCTGCTCAGGCCCCCAGCACCGCCGCGCACAGCCACCGCACCCAGCACAGCCTGAGCCACCGCACCCAGCACAGCCTGAGCCACCGCACCCAGCACAGCCTGAGCCACCGCACCCAGCACAGCCTGAGCCACCGCACCCAGCACAGCCTGAGCCACCGCACCAAGCACAGCCACCGCACCCAGCACAGCCGCCCGCACCCAGCACAGCCTGAGCCACCGCACCCAGCACAGCCTGAGCCACCGCACCCAGCACAGCCTGAGCCACCGCACCCAGCACAGCCTGAGCCACCGCACCCAGCACACCCGCCGCAACCAGCACAGCCGCCGCACCCAGCACAGCCGCCGCACCCAGCACAGCCACGCACACCTAGCACAGCCACGCACAGCCGCCCGCACCCAGCACAGCCACGCACACCCAGCACAGCCACGCACACCCTGCACAGCCACGCACACCCTGCACAGCCACGCACACCCAGCACAGCCACGCACAGCCGCCTGCACTCAGCACAGCCACGCACACCCAGCACAGCCACGCACACCCTGCACAGCCACGCACACCCTGCACAGCCACGCACACCCAGCACAGCCACGCACAGCTGCCCGCACTCAGCACCGCCACGCACACCTAGCACAGCCACGCACACCCAGCACAGCCACGCACAGCCGCCCACACCCAGCACAGCCACGCACAGCCGCCCGCACTCAGCACAGCCACGCACAGCCGCCCGCACTCAGCACCGCCACGCACAGCCGCCCGCACTCAGCACCGCCACGCACGCACAGCACAGCCACATACAGCCGCCGCACCCAGCACAGCCACGCACAGCCACCGCACTCAGCACAGCCACGCACAGCCGCCCACACCCAGCACAGCCGCCCGCACCCAGCACAGCCACGCACAGCCGCCTGCACTCAGCACAGCCACGCACAGCCGCCCACACCCAGCACAACCACCCACAGCCACGCACAGCCGCCTGCACTCAGCACCGCCACGCACAGCTGCCCGCACTCGGCACCGCCACGCACAGCCGCCCACGCACAGCACAGCCACATACAGCCGCCCGCACTCAGCACAGCCGCCCGCACTTAGCACAGCCGCCCGCACTGATGGGGGCGCAGGATGGAGCAGCACATGATAGGGTGGAGCAGCACATGACAGGATGGGGGCGCAGGATGGAGCAGCACAGCCACCGCACCCAGCACAGCCACCGCACCAAGCACAGCCACCGCACCCAGCACAGC